>NC_133236.1:23786322-24092668 GCF_040436345.1 Pagrus major | reverse complement strand
GCTCTATAGGAACACAGAAAGGGACGAGCTTACATCACAGAAGTATTCCCGTTTGCGAAGGCGTGAAAAGTCCTGTAACTGATCCTGAACTAAAACATTGATGTTCTTGAGAATCACAAATAATCCGAGGCATCCGAGGTCATGCATCAAAACTCAAAACCAGTTTGTGCAGAAGTGGTGACTTGCAACCAGCCAGATGTGGGAAAGAGTCTGTCTTGATGTGACTCTTCATTAGTGTTTAGGCCTCAAAATGTGTGCACGTCAGTGTATGTGTGTGTGTTTGCCTTTTCATGTTGCTGGGTGATCCTGTGTCAAATTGGCCAGAGCTCTCTGCCTGAGTAATGGTTGACATTCACGGTAACAAAGCTAGCTCTGTGCCCCGACCTGAGTGTGTGTGTGTGTGTGTAGGTGGGGGGGTAACGTGAGGGTGTGTGTGTGTGTGTGAGAGCGAGCACGGGTGATAGAAAAAGGGAAAGCAAGAGAATTCACCAGTCACACACACTTAGTCTTTGCCTGCTTTTGGACGCCGTTCAAAGAGGAGGCTGAGGCCTGTTTGGGTATGTGTGCGTGTGGGTGGGTGGGTGGATGTGTTTTTATTTGTAGCCGGGATAAGTTCACGAGGCCATCTCTCTTCTGCTTTGAAACACGATTTAACAAAGGATTTTATAACTGATATGTACCAGTGTTTCCAATAAATGATGTCCCATAAGAGTCCCTTTTTTAAGGACTTCGCACGACAAACGTCTTTATACTTTAGGTTTGTGGCTCATAATCACGTTTTAACTTATCTTAACAGTTTCCGTGTTTGCTTTCATCATTAGAGGAAGCACCAACAGAAAAAACTGTCCTTGTGATGATCACATTTTGCCGTGCAAGATTATAAGCCTCCTGTTTATGTGTGCTGGATGCATACTTAATCAGGTAACCAATCCCTAAACCAATGCCCCAGCTCTCCCACTTGGCGTGGATTACAAACAATTTGTTTAAATGAATTTGGCTGAGGGATTTGAATAGTGTTTGTATTGCTCTTTGCATATTTCCGGTCAGTGTTTTTTCTCCTTTATCCTGGCAGAGGAAGAGGCATCAGCTCCTGCTGGCGCCTGCAGCTGACTGAAGGAAAGTTTTATGTTTTATATTTCCTAGTAAAAGTCTGGATTTCCCCCCATCGTAGCACAGAGATGTCAAACATGCAGGTTATTCGTGTTCTTGTCTGTAGCCTGTCACAGTTCTTGATCCGTACTTTAAGAAAACCTTGTGTGTGTGTGTGTGTGCGTGTGTGTGTGTGTGTGCAAGAGGCAGACATGCAGATACACATAAAGCATGCTTGCTTGTGTGGGAGGTATGTAGGAAAGAAGAGAGGGAGAAAAGAGAGTGAAGAGGAGTGATACTGACAGAGAAGAACAGAGTGAGCTAGAGAGTAAGACAGAAAGAAAGAAAGAGATAAATGAAGGAGAGCAGGAGAGGAAATGTTGGACGATATTTACTGTACATGTAGCCATGTTGTCTTAAACCGACATTAAAGGGAACATATCTCCTCTTCGCCTGGCTATTTGTTTTAAGAGGGACTTTATTTATTTATATAACAATGAACATCAGATCCCTACACTTTAAGGACATTTGAATGGACAGTTCACCCCAAAAGCAAAAATCTAGTAGTACTCTTTATCCATCTTGTAGATATCGGCTGTAGAGATGTCTGCCCCCCCTCTAATATAATGGGACTAGATGGCACTTGGCTTGTGTTGCTCAAAGTGCCAACAAAAATTAAAAAGGCATTTGAAAAACTCCTCCGCAATGTCTCATGACCCGGTTAGTCAAGATAATCCACAGACCTTGTTGTGAGCAGTTTCATGTAGGAACTGTTTTCTTTCAAAATCACTGTGCAGAAGGAGGCTAACTCATGGATGAGTGGCTTGCTACCTAAGCTAGCTAACGTTATAGCTCAGCCAAGGAGGATGCCTTTAATGTTCAAATCCCGCACTGTCAGAATAAGTAGACGCACGCTTCCTTCTGCGCTGTGATATGTCTTCGTGATAAAGAGACATTGCTGTTGAGTTTTTCAAATGTATTTCTTTGGCACCTTGAGCACCACAAGCCGAGTACCATCTGGTTACATTATATTCAACAGCAGGCCAATATCTCCAAAACTCAGAAACTCACATCAAAACAATCTATATGTGGTATATATCACTACAGGTAAGAGGAAAATTATGTATTTTTGATTTTGGGGGTGAACTGTCCCTTTAAAGATGTTCCGGGAAAATATAAAGATATATTGCAACACGAGAGATCTCTGCAAAATATATTTAGCACAGTCTTAAGTTGATGTTTTTTATTACAGAGCTCTGCGTCATCGTTATCCTGCTCCTTTTGCATCATTCACCCATGACATTTTCATATTTCACATCTGTCAAACACATCTGCCTTGTTTTGGTCACTAACTTTTGGATTATAGCGTGTACACTCAACTGGCAGAGGCTGGAATCTGAACAGAGCCATATATAGGCACTTTTTCTGGCTGATCTTTTGACTGCCGGGCAGCTCTCCAAGGTTAGAAGGCACATATGTGCTGCCAGTGTTTCCCTCAGTCGAGTAAATTGGCGGTGAAAGGGCACCTGCAGTAGATTGGCATCTGTGTTTTTTTTCTTTCTACAAAATTTCTGTTAAGTTCTGAGGAATGAAAAGAAACAAATTTGCCAGCAGCACAGTTGTGACACGACACCCAGTCGTTAGCTTCTCTGCGTAATTGACCTTTAAGTATCATCTCCACACCCGGCAGAGTAGTTTCAAGCCAAACAGAGAAGATGGATGGAAGATGCAAAAGACTTGGAAAATTACCTTTTGAGATTTGACTACAAAGCAGCCACTTCATCAAAACAGCCAAATAGCACTGAAATGTGCACAAATGAGTTGGAAAAAACATTTATCAGCAGTTGAACACGTCTTTGTAGTTGCTAATAAAATTAATTGACCTCTTTTTCATTAGTTCTATAGTTAGTCTATCAATTATCAATCATCTACGGAAAATCCAATTAATTTTGGGAATAGATTAATCATTAAACTATTTATCAAGCCTAACAGTTGTGGGTTCCTGCCACTCTAGTATGAAGATTTACTGCTACTGTCTGTTTTACATCACAATAAAGTTAATCTCTTTGTGTGCTGGTCACACAAACATCCGTCACCTCGGGTCCTGGGTAATTGTTTTTGGCTGTTTTTTTGTTGTTGTTGTAATTTTATAGTCTAAAAGATGAGTAGTAGCAGCTCTAAAAAAACTGAACAACATCTTCACTCCACAACTACAATAAAAATATAAACTCGCTGTGTTTAAACTTGTTCAGAAAACCCCTAGCATCGTATTTTCGGCTCAGGCTAGTGGAGCTTAAGCTACAGTGGGGCAGGACTTACGAACACTGTGAATGATGCAGAAAGGTGTGGTGTTACTCCTGCTGTCTGTACTGTAAGCAAAGCGTGACAATCTCTGATCCTCCTGTGGTTCTTCGACAGATTTTTCTTTTGAAACGAAGATTGTATCCTTGCCACTCAACTGTAAAACACACACTCACGTATGCTAACGCTGACACGCCCTCTGTCCGCACAACACCACAGCTTTTTGCTGGTTGCACTCTGCAGAACAACACAGTACTCTCACAAACACACTGTAACTTATGTCACACTGACTCACATCCCTTTTCTTATAATCCTTTTCAAACTGTGAGTCGAACTTCATCTCTCTTGGTGGACTGGACTGGACGAAAAAGCTTCACTTTTATGTCCTGAACTGTAACTCAAGTGGGTCGACACAAAATATAAGCACACACACACACACACACACACACACACACACACACACACACACACACACACACACACACTGAGAAACTCACTGTGTTTGTACTGCAGTGGAAAATCTTCACTACCACGGCGGCCGGTTGCCTAGCAGCACCGTGACGTCAAACCGAGTTTCCCTCTCACAGCTGTGTGTGTGTGTGTGTGTGCGCGCACGACAGAAAGTCTGCAAGTTTATGGGTGTGTGTCCAACTCAATTTGTGTGTGTGTGTGTGTTACAGAGTGCCTACTTGATTTACTGTGAGAGGGGAAACACCGGTCAATTCTTTATTTGGTGTTTTTGTGCAAGCTTGCTGGCGTGCGTGCATGTGCGTGCGTGTTCGAGGTGCCCCTGACCGTGGAAGAGTCGGGTCGGACCGCAGCTACAGGAGCTGACAGTTTGGTTTTGAAAAGACAGTTTGGTTATCTAGTACTGGATCCAGTGCAGAAGTGAAAGGTGGTTTCACATGCTTTCAGAGCTGGGGAAACCCTGCTGATTAGAGAACGCAAGTGTTTCTGCAGAAAAGGGACGTAAAACACGGCTTGTAGTAATACTGTTCACTCAAAAATAATTATTGGGGAAGCTGCCAGCTTGAGACTTGGGACAATGCTACTACTTTCAAATCCAAGCTGAAGACCTTGTCGTTTAACATTGACGGGTGCAATATGTAAGAATCGGCCACCTGTCAAATTCATATTCTAAACAACTCCAAACACAGCTGCTAACCGCTGGTAACTAGCTAATTAGCCACTAAACTAAGTTATTTGTATTAGCTCGGTCTGCCCGGGCGGGGAGCTCGGAGCCTCGGTGGACTTTTAGTGTTGTCTATTAATCGGACTATCACCTCTAAAATGCATACATGCCTCTGACATAAAATTAAAACTGATATTTCTTCATATTCTGTTGATCTGAAATTCTCTTTATTAGTTTGTCTAATTGTTTTTATTCCGTGTACTTCATTTTAACATTTCTGTCTTGTGTGTGATTTTGCCTGTATAATCTGTAAAGCACATTGGGCATGAAAAGTACCATATAAAGAAGTTGCCTAATTGCTATATAAACAGAATCTTTGTAGACTGTTTGGTAGATTTCTGTGCTGTTTTTTATATATTAGATTAAAAAGTTGCACAATAACATGACCATGCTTTTATAGGTTATTCTTCTGGTAAGTGAGCAAGCAAAGAAACCCGTAAAAGTTCTTCTTTTTTTTCTTTTTTTTTTACATTTAATTCAGGCTAGATTTAAAGTCAGATGTCATCTTTAATGTTTCTTAGTCATTATTCAGTAACTGAACTGCCAGGTCACAAACATCTTACCCTTTTTTTCTTTTAGGCGTCCCCTTTTTCTCACCTCTATACAGCCGTCACATTTTTTTGCAACGCTATTTTTCCACTGGCCAGCCTTGGTTGCTAAGAGATTTATCAAGCCCTCTCAAAGCATCTACCGCACGTTGTTTAGCCTGCATCACACTCCTTGCAGTTTAATTTTGTCTGTGTGTGCATGTGTTTGAGTGTGGCTTGTGTGTGTGTGTGTGTGTGTGTGCCTCTCAGTCTAAACTTTGCAGACTCAGACAGTTGCAATATTTGTATCTGCAAGGGGACCTTGTGGTGAGCGATATCAGGCTTGTTGTTTCCTCAGTGCTTCTCCGTTGAAAACATCAGCATGCATCAGTGTTTCCCCTGCTTCTTCACATTACACATTTGTAACCCAGAGTTACCCTTTGCCTCAAGTTTTTTTTTTGCTTTCTTTTTCACCATTCTCACCGCTGTCCTCCGCCTCCTATTCATTCCTCCATGCAAATGAGAGCTATCTGGTTGCCCTGTGTAACCCTAATTCTCTTAAAATGCCCTTGCATCTCTTCTTAACGTTGGAGCAACACCCTTTTTAATACTGCATGTGATAATTGCACAGTTCAATAAGTAACTTGACGTATGCAAATGCATCTTGCATTAAAGCATGTTGAAAAACACAATGCACGTTTCGAGAAGATAATAACCAAAAGTGGCCAATAGAAACTCTTTGCCTCAGTGCTTCTTTTTTCCTCCGTGCTCTTTCTGTTGTTTACGGAGGGCAAGGCCTTTTTTTCTTTCTTTCTTTTGTTTGTAGTCAGCGGCGGATGTGGAAAATACTGTCGCTGAGGCAAGCGGCAACCCCCCCACTTCCTGTCTGCAAGAAGTTCCTTCTCTTACCATTTCCTCTCTCTCTCTCTCTCTCTCTCTCTCTCTCTCTCTCCCTCTCTCTCTCTCTCAATGGAAACTTTACTGTTTTTCCTGCTCCCCGCTTGTCATCCAGCTGGTCTGGGGATAGAGATAGGAGAGACCGCCGGAGAGCAACGAGCCAGAAAAAGATGAGAGAGAGAGAGACAAAGAGGCTGACTTTGAGGGAAATGTAGGCAGAGAGAGTGTGTTTATGTGAGGACTTGCTAATTCATTGCTTCGTTCATTTACGAAAAATGCAAATTCTCCTCACACTAAAACTGACTATACCAAATTAGCACGATCTGATATTGTACAACATCATAATTAATGTTGCTCCAGGAGCATCATTGCAACTGACCAATCATGTTTTTGCAATGTTATAGCTTTGTGACATTGACCGAAAAAAAGATAAAGATAAAGATATTAGTGGTTAATATTGTGAAAGTAACACATCCTCGTACCTAAATGACTGGATATATCGATTGCAAGCGTCTCCCAAAACGACATATAGCACCGTTTCAGAAACAACATGGACGCTGCAGCGACAGGTGTACTGTTGTTTGGGAAATTGTTGTGGTCTGGATTCAACTTTACTATGTTACTTTAGTTAAGTTAAAATAACTCCTGGATAAAAGTCCTGTGCTTTTAAACCTAACCTCCACCCTGTGAGGACTTGATCTCTACTACTCTTCTACTCCTACTTCACCTGACTTCCTCCTTTGCTGCTGTGATATTTACTAGGGCCACTAATGTTTGCTGGCTGACAAGAAACGTAAATATCGGTCGTTATAAACTGCTTTCACATTCGACCTATGTAGAAAAACATTTGTTTTTACCCAAGCTCTGTTTACTCCTGAACCTAAGCAGGTATGTTTGTTGCGTAAACCCAACCAACTGTGACAGCAACTGAAAATAAAAAATGGAACTGAAAATAGTGCTTTCTGATGCTGATGATCTAATTATGATGTTGAACAACAAAGACACAGCGATATCAGATTAACCACCTCATGAAACGGCTAATCGAGCACTATGTGCTTTGGCATAATTGCTTGTTGCCTGTAAAATCTATAACGATCTAAGTCTGTCAAAATTGATTTTTATACCGAATAAGATGGAGGAACTAAACATGTTCAGGACTCCCAAGAAGACTACATGTATATCGATTGTTTGTATTAACCACCAGAGCTGTTGTGGAGAAGAACAAGTGTAGAACATTATCTTAAAGAAACTACAGCATTATCTCCAAATTCAATATGTGAAAAAGGCTCAAAATGGCAGCAAAGGAGAGCTGCTCATGGGAACCAATGGACTGGATTAGACGGAACAGATTGACTTTAACTGGGTTGTAAAACGTGATTTCGGATGAGAGGCTTGAACACAGGGTGTCC
The DNA here is from genome assembly GCF_040436345.1 of Pagrus major. Classification (NCBI taxonomy): domain Eukaryota; kingdom Metazoa; phylum Chordata; class Actinopteri; order Spariformes; family Sparidae; genus Pagrus; species Pagrus major. The sequence continues at coordinate 24,085,253 of NC_133236.1, read as the reverse complement.
TGCTTTGAATGTGTGCTCTGATGCTTAGAAAAGGCTTCTTTTTTAAAAGTATCCTGCATCTTTGATTCGTTTGTGCAAAAACTTACTGAGAATGTCTACAAGTGCAAATATAATACCAGTAATATCAGTCATTTTCTACACAAATCTTGACTTTCCATGAACATCTTTTATCTACAGGTCTTACACTAGACACATTTATGCAAATGTTATTTTCGCACACAGATTGCCATCTGGCAGCTGTGAAATTATCGTTTCACCAGCTACTGTAAGACGTTTACAACTTAAACCCTGTCAGTAAGAATCCATGTAAAGTCCGACGTAGAAAATGTTGAAATTGATTTATGTACGTGGCAAGTTGTTAAAAATCACAGTCTGAAGATGCATCGTAGTAGCTTCGTGTGGGAGCTGCTGTTTAGGCTGTTTCCTTTTGTCTATTTTAGCTCGTGTTGTAACGTCTGTCACAATATCTCTGTGTCGAACATGCTCATTGCAAACCTAGTCGCGCACTTAAACCTATAGAAGTAGTACAGTGTGTGCGAACGTGCAGGTTTACTTCGCTTTTTCTACGAAGCCTTTAACATTCTCCCAGTAGATCGCGTGCATTCACACTAACACACCCACGCACACTCACACACACTTCGCTCCGTCTGTGTCTTTCAAATGTTGTGACCTGAGTGGAGATTTGCATGTGCAGATAATGTTTGTCCTCTGTTTTGCCAATCAAATGATCTTCAATTGTTTATCACCGCACACACTCGTGTAAATCCCGGTGGGGTGTAGATAGAGGGAGCCTGAGTTTTAAAAGCACGCAGAGAGAGCGACAGAGTTTTGCAGGAGAGCTGGACAGATAATCAGACCTGTCTGTTTGTCACCTACCCGGCTGACAGAAAGCCCCATCGGCCATGATGTGGTCGGCATGGCTGTGTTCAGTGTGGAGTGTTGTTGTGTCAGTCGGAGTCTTCTTTATCATTACCATCATCCACCTCAGCACCAGCCACCTTCAGGTACTTTTATGTCAGGCTTGTAGCATGCTTTTCATACCTGGATTTAGTCCTTGTTTAGTGATGTTTGACAGCTTTTGGAGTTCGATTTTATTGGGTAATCATAACGCTGGTGAATCACACACAAACCTAACTTCTCCTCTCTTCCTCTGATTGCATTTTAATGTCTCTACCTCGTAAATCTACACACTGTGTCTGTGATAGCTCAGACTTGAGATAGTCCAGACGTCTCTCTTTCTCCCTTTTCCCTCTCTTGCCCTCCACAGCTCACACACTCACACACACACACACACACACACACCAGCTGTTAGTAGGCAACACGGTAGATGGATGACAGTCTGAGTTGACAGAGAAAGTGCAGACCCTGGCTACTTACCAAGCTGTAGCTTGATACTCTCGCTAACTGGAAAAAATGAGCAGAAGGGGAAAACCATTGAGTTGAACTCAGGTCTGCCCTTCTGGTGGTCTGAAAAGACTCATTACTGTTGTGTTTCCTATAATTAACAGGCAGAAAATGTAAATTGATTGGAAATCAGAGGGAAAATTCAAGCTCTTCAAGAGTGTGTGAGTTTTTTTTCTTTTTGCTGCTCAATCTTTAATTATTCAGGGCTAGCTGACATATGTTTCATACAATGACACATGGTAAGCTTCGCCTGGATGTTACCTGTTGCCTCCAGGCCACCGTCATCTCTCTCACAAAAAAAAACAAAAAACAGAAGAGTCTTTGGGTTTTGGACCGTTTGTTGGACAAAAGAACAAATTTAAAGTAATTTCTCTCCAATCCTGCTGACAAACCAACCAACAAACAAACAGGCACAGGTGTAAACATAACCTCCTTGATGGAGGTAACTGTTCTTACTTTTAGCCCCTCTTGCTACCAAACTCGTCCGTCAAACACTAATAATCCTGATGATATCTGAGGCTCAAGCCTCTCTCTTTCAGCTGACCCACCTTGCAGTTAGTTTCCACCATGTGATCTGTGTGTGTTTTACTTTTTATAAGGGGCCGAGTTTTTTTTTTCTCTCTCTCCTTCAGTGGTGCAGAGAAAACCCCCTCATGTGATTCTACATGAGACAGAGACAGAGAGAGAGAGAGAGAGAGGAAGATGGATGAGAAAGTGTGCGTGTGTGTGTGTGTGTGTGTGTGTGTGTGTGTGTGTGTGTGCGTGCATGCATCTAACCATAGATAGTCATGCTATCAGCTGATGAATTTTCGTCAGGTCCAGATGATGTGACATGGATTATATGTCTCCTTCTATGGTCCTCCTCTCTCTTATCTCATCCTCTCCTCTCCTCTCCACTCCTCTCGTCTCTGATCCCCTCTCTGGTTATTTGTAGACATAATATTATTGCTCTTGGTATTTGCAGATCACAGGAAACCTTCTATGTGTGAGATCACACCACGATACCGTGATCCTTCGCACATTTGTAGCAAAGGACATTTCAGGAAAAATACCTTCTCGGTAATCATTGGAGGGTGGATTGTACACCTATTATAATGTAAAGTGCATCCTAGTGTATTCAGACCCGTTATGAATGCTGTGTAACTCATTATGAAGTGTTTTTAAGGGAACATTTTGTTGTTGCTGTTGCTCTGCCACAGAGTTGCACAGCCAAGCATTGTTTAAGCCCACAGAACAAGACATCTGGAGTTTTTCCATCTGATGTAATGCTGCAGGCATAAAAAACGGTGTCTTTCTTTGGACTACGTCATTCAATAAGAGGGTGATTTATTGTGCCGTGATTTCAATGAGGTTTTGCAACATGCAGCACGATTAGCACTTAATGATATTCAGAGAGTATTGGCTCAAAGGAAAAAGAAGGACAGTAGAGAGCGTTTTTTATTTATCTAAGGAAAAGTAACTTTCACCGTTATGCTAAACTCATTTTATTACTCTTTTTGTTCTCCAAATATTTGCTTTGTCTCGTCACGTACGTATCCATCAAACATCCTTGTCATGCAGGGAACAGACAGAACTTTAACGTGTGTGACTTGTAAAGTTAAATATTGATTTATCTGCAGAAGCAAAGTCACAGAGAAGTGGACTGGAGAGCCGGAGAGCAGGGAGAGCTAGACTTCAATAAGTCTGTGGTCACTGTGATAAAAGCTTTTAAAGTTGAAAACAACTCCTTGTGTGTGTCGGAGGCAGCATGAGTCTCTTTTTGTCAATGAGTTTGTGTGTGTGTGTGTGCGCGTTTGTTTGTGTGTGTGTGTGTGTGTGTGGCAGGAGTCCCGCAGTTCAGTGTATCCTTGCCAGGGACAGGGAGAGCCCTCGGAGAAACCGTGTGTGTGTGTGTATGTGTGTGTTTGTGTGTGTGTTACCAGGGGAAACCCCAGCTTGATCCTCCAGAGTTTAGTTTAAGTGTTCTGAAACAGCTAAAGAAGGAAAAGGGAGAGTGTGGGAGACGCTGCCAGAGGGAGATTGAAAACAGCTCCCTCAGGGTCAGGGATGCCCAACAGTGTGTGTGTGTGTGTGTTTTAAAGAATTTTAAAGACTTGTTTTCCTCATGCCTTTACACGAGACGGCAAAAGAAAACAAAAAGAACTGGATCAGCAAGAAGCTTCAGAGGTTTTTTTAGTTTCCTGGTTGATTTTAAGCTGCCAAAACATTGCCATCTGAGGGATTGACCACCTAGACTTTGGGGTTTTAGAAAGTTAACAAGGAGTTGGCAAACTCTGCCTCATACGTGCAGTATATTCAGTTTCATGAGGGGGGGTCCAAATAGTTTGCACATTTAGAAAAACAAGCTTTCACATCAGTTTTACAAAACAGACAGTTTGGTTTAAACAGTTTAATTCATGGGCGATGACTCTTCGGACATGAATAGGAGTAAGGAGTAAACAAGTCAGGCAGACAGCCTGTCATCATGATACCATTTTATATTGAGTCTTTGGACAATGATGTGATATTTGGCAACATCACAAAGAAAGCCGCAATACGATTTTGGTTTTTATTCAATTCAAAAGCCTACGATCGATATGAGACGATAACATCTGCCCCTTTTACCACAATCAGTTATAGAAGAAGCTGCCACCGCTATTCTTTCTGCTTTTGGCCATAAAAGAAATAAAAACACCCCATAAATAATTGTAAATTAAGTACAGTTGTAAATTATGTTAACTAACACACGACATGGTTTAACAACAAGAATTTTTAACAAAAGTATAAAATCCAGCTCAGTAATAACTGTCGAGGAGACAAACCAGTTATTCGTTGCTATCCACCGTTATTAGCTTAAGATAATGGAAGTTTACATCGCATAAATTAGCCTAGCAGCTTGCGGCATTTTCTTCTAATTTTAGTTTGACAAATGTATTGTCATGTATTATTTATACCTTTTCTCACTCTTAGTCACTTCCTCTCCTGACAGAACATCACGGTTGAATTTCAGCTCGTATGCATGTTTTCTCTCTGCTGCCTGCCATTACCTCTCTATTGCTAGCACTATTTGCATGTTTGAGAGAGGGGTGTGCCGGTCAAAGAAGGAGACACAGAGGTGCCATTGAAATTTCTAAATAAAAGTGTATCTTAAAGATGATGAATATGGATCACTTGGGTGGTTAATCATTAAATAGATGGATTGTTACACCCCTGTCATTCTGAAGGATATTCATGTATGCTGTTTGTGTTTGCAGCACAAGTCCTGGAAGAAGATAAAGAACATGGTCCACTGGTCGCCGTTCGTCATGTCCTTCAAGAAGAAATATCCCTGGATACAACTGGCTGGGCACGCAGGTATGTGGACACACACACACACCAAGCGGGTAGTTGGACCGTGGTTAAAAATCTGTGAGCTGTAGTCTTTGTGGTAGGGGCTGTTTGGACGATTAAGCACTGGGGGTAATCTTTCCAGTGCCAGCTGCAACTTTTATCTGTCAGTTTCTGTTCTGAGACTACAATATGATGTAAGCGATACGATTACAGTAGCCCTAAATTGTTTGTGTGATCTAGTTTGTATTTCTGGGTGATCCCTTCTTCTAAGGTGTCTTTGGAGGCTGCAGCTCCTCCTCGCTTAACCAGTTCACTTCTAACCTCATCATAACCCTGACTAACGTACCCCAAACTACTCCCTGTTACTGTATCTTAACACTTTCTGCCTCCATTTCACAATAGAAGTGTATCTTTTTACAGGGAGCTTCAAGGCAGGAGCAAACGGCCGTATATTAAAAGTAAGGCGCCCTTCCACACCAATCACACCTTCGTTGTCATCATTGCACAGAAATGTGCGTTTTCAGGTACAGAATGACAATAACTTGTTGTTGATATCCTGTAGAAACACTGTGATTGTGAGCAGCGCTGTTTGTCCCTCCTGATGAGGGATGTGCTGCGCCCGTACGTCCCTGGTTACCATGGAGACGTAGAAAAGGACGGCCAGAAGTACAACCAGATGGAGGATCTGCTGGCCGAGTTCGACTTCCCGTGTGTGATGGACTGTAAGATGGGAGTGAGGTGAGGAGACATATGACAGGAAGGTGGCCGGGTGCTTTCACAGTGCTGCTTAACCTCAGACAACGATAAATGAAGTTTTCTTTCACAACAAACTACAACAAAGTCTGTGTTTCTTTAGTCTGCAAGGATTGATTTTCAAATTTGGATCTTATTATGATAGTTTTGACCATCATTCTTTGTTTTCTCTTCCAAATAACTCTTTGTGTCACTGTGTTCCCATATCTTCGCACTTTTTAAGCATTACCAATAGAAGTAGTGAGCAAAACTACAAAAATAAGACGAGAATTATCCTTTCACAGCATTTTAGCTCGAGATTAAGCTGAAGGCTACTGTGAGCAGCTGTGTCATACTGTTTGGATAGAGACGTCTTCTTCACACCTTCTCTCTACCTCATCCTCCTACCTCTCTGCGCTCGCGTCTGTCACCCACCCTTTCTTTCTTTTTTCTCTGTCTTCGTCACCCACCCACCACCTGTTTCTCTTTTTCTTCTCACGCTTCAGGACCTACCTCGAGGAAGAGCTGACCAAGGCTCGCAAGAAGCCCTCCCCGAGACCGGACATGTACCAGAAAATGGTCGAGGTCGACCCTGAGGCGCCTACGCCCGAGGAGAAAGAGCAGAAAGTGGTGACCAAACCCAGATACATGCAGTGGAGGGAGACCATAAGCTCAACGGCCACCCTGGGATTCAGGATAGAGGGAGTCAAGGTAAGACTCACAAAGAGACAGGTGTGTGTGTGTGTGTGTGTGTGTGTGGCCTTCCTTCCCCCTTTTCTTCCAGTATGCAGTGTGTGCGTGTGTGTGGGGTGGGTGTCCTTCAGGGGCATGATCTAACTTCCTGTTTTGAACAGCAACTTCCTCTGAGGTATATGTGTGTGCAGGAGTTCCTTTGTCATACATGAGGCCTGTCCATGGCAGCTCTGTATGCCTCAGCATCTGGCACTGACACTGCAAACACACACACACACACACACACACACACACACACACACACACACACACACACACACACACACTTACACAAAATCTCCCGGTCTGTCTTTATTTGAGGGTTGTGGCTATATAAGGACATTCACGGCCTCCCGGTGGTCTGCTGCCATGACACCGAGGGTTATCCCCAGAAACAGAGATGTGTGTGTGTGTGTGTGTGTGTGTGTGTGTGTGTGTGAAGAAGCATAAAGTGGATGTGCAGTTCATGTGTAACCTTATGTGTATTATATATTGTAGATTTTATAAGCTCCTGTGTATGTAAAAAGTGTGTTGTCATCAGGTATAGTGTGTGTGTGTGTGTGTGTGTGTGTGTGTGTGTGTGTGTGTGTGTGTGTGTGTGTGTGTGTGTGTGTGCGTGTGTGTTGAAGAGAGATATCCCGATCTGCACTCAGACCTGAACCATAAAGGGAAAAATAGTTTTGGCTCCAAATAGTGCCGTGTTGCCTGGCAGCCAGCAGAATAAGAAAAGCTCATTTATTCCACTCTGAACCGACCACCTGGTCAGCTCCCACTGCTGATACTGCTTCTGATGCTAATACTCCAGCACTGCTATTGTTTTACTATAACTTTTCCTAGCGCTACTGATGATTTTAGATCATGATTGGTCTTGAAGGCGTCCACAATCTACTTGTCAGTGGTATTTAATGTCCTCTGTGTCAACTAGATGGTCATGCTGTCTGGATGTTTAACTTCACGTGGCTCGAGATATAGCTAGCTACATGGCGGATGTGGAGCTTGTGCCAAAAGCGAACTATCTTTGATTAGTGATGCACGATGTGGATTTTTTTCAGCCAATACGATAACTGATAATCACCTGCTTCTTCTCATGGCTGATACTGATAAGATAACTGTTCTTAACCTGTAGTCACTAGTTTAACTGCAAGAGATTTCACTTTGCTATTACCAAAGGTGGAGAGTGAATTCAGTATGCTTTGCTGTGCCAGTTTTGTGAGACTTCATTCTTTAACTCAATGTTTTACGAGGAAATCACTAAAGCTCTTGAGACGAGGACCTGTGCATTGATTCAATGTTGGTGTCTCAGGCCCATATTACACAACATTTGTCGAGGCTCAAACTATTCGTATTCATCAAGTATTTTGATAATCAATTAATGGTTAAATTCATTTGTAAAACAGAGGATGTTTTAGGTTTTAGACCGCTGAACTGAAAAAAAAATAAACAGTTAGTACATGTCACCTTGGACTCTGGGAAACTGGGACGATCTGTTTTTTTATTTTACAAAGATGTATAGATGAAACATTTCAGTTAATACGTTAAATAGAAATAATGAAGAGAATTTGTTAAAATGTGTCAAATGTCCAGAGAAATGTTACATTTGTGCGATTAATCAAAGTGTTTCTGTATATGGCTGTGGTCAGTCAAACAGAGTCAAAGACCCTTCCCTGCTGTAATCTCTAAAAATATCTTGTGCTCCCTCCCTCCCTCTTTTCCTCCCCTCATTGTTTGTTCTGCTTTTCTCATCCAGCCTCTCCTCTGCTCCCTCTCCTTCCTCCCCTCACAGCCTTCCCATCCCGACAAGATGCCTGGAAGTTGCAGTTGATGATGACATACAAGATATTAACCTTTACATACACTCAAATGATCCCTAATGTGATATTTTGTCCTCCTCTCCTCTGCAGAAGGAGGACGGGACTGTGAACAGGGATTTTAAGAAAACAAAGACGAGAGAGCAAGTTACAGCAGCCTTCCACGACTTTGTCAAAGGAAACAAGGACATACTGGTGTGTTAACTGCTTGTGTGTGTGTGTGTGTGTGTGTCTGTGTCTGTGTGTGTGAACAACCTTGAACACTGTACAGGACAGAAAAACAGATGAGGACTGGAATTTGGAGCTGGACTGTTCTGCGCTGTTTCAACAAGCCCATGGGAATCACACAAACACACAAGCAGACACGTACACACACGTACACACACACATACACACACTTGTATACAGTACATGATGCACATATGCACACTGTGACCTTCAGCTTCCTGGGCCAGAAGAAGAGGGAAGTCCTTGGGAACTCCCTGGGCCTCTTTACACACAAACACGCACACACAAACACACACATAGAGACACATGCACACTCTGAATATTCGCCTGCATTCATGCATAGTACACGTGTATGCTTGTGAGTGTGTGTATTGATTTTTATATTTATTTAATTAAATCAAGAAATTCAATTGTAACCCCCATGTTTTGAGATTGTAAACCTCTCCGGTAAATTAAGATCCTTGTTAACCTAAAAGTGTTTTAGTTAATAGGTAATGACTCCCTCAGTAAGTACTTATAACATGCTTAATAACATTGATTACTCTAGTCGTAATAACACAATAAACATACGCGACAACAGCTCCGCGTTGGATAGAGTTTACTTGTTGACTCTGTCAGCAGCCCATCTCCAATACAGACAACGTCGTTGGCTGCATCATAAGTGGGCAGAACTGCGTGAACAAAATATAAAAGCTTGTTTTTTTTCTTGTTTTATTTTCCAGAACGCTTATTTAACCAGGCTGGAGGAAATCCGAGACACTCTGGAGCTCTCCCCTTTCTTCAAAACCCACGAGGTAGAGACACACACGTCCACTGATGGAAACTGATGGTCTAATATTATCCGTCACCTTTAAATTGAGCCACAAGTCAAAAAATAAAACATTATTCACAAAGAAACAGTGTGCAAAATGTGTATGTAAGTAATCTCATTTATCTTAAGTCTGTGTGTGTTCGTAAGGGTGACTTCCACTTTCTGATTGTAATGTATTAATTCATTTGTAATTAAACATAATTTAGTGACATTAACTCACTCTAGCGTACACAGCATTACGCACACAGCCATAGAAGACCCCGTCATGGAAACTGGACAGCGACAGCCTTGACCACACATGCACACATTTCAGTTTCACACTCAAACACACAAACATTCATGCAAGCACACCAGCAGACATGAGTGGAAGAATTAAGTGTGACATAACAGGAAGGGAGATAATGTTTTTGAGAGACACAAACAATAAAGAAAACTGTTTCACTCATCCTTTCCTATACTCTTATTCATCCCATTGTCTTTCTGTGTCTCTGCAGGTGATTGGCAGCTCCTTGTTATTCGTTCATGACAGTAAGGGACGAGCCAAAGTCTGGATGATCGACTTTGGGAAAACCACGCCTCTTCCTGAAGGGCAGGAACTAACCCACCGGGCGTCGTGGTTAGAGGGCAACAGAGAAGATGGTTACCTTTCTGGACTCGATAGTTTGGTGGACATCATTTCAACCATGGTGAACTCTGAGACTTGAAGAAGTCTGAGGGGTCTTTTTCTAAATCCAAGTGAACATTTAGACACACAACTACCACTTCCACTCATTCTTCCTTTTTCTGGGAAAACACTTTGGACTTCCTAAAGGATGTTTGTCCTCATGTTGGAAACCACATCATCCCATTACAGTGTGTGGCCATATCCATTCGTGGATTCCATCTATATCCAGCAGATATCAGGTTCTCACTCTTCCATGTCTAAATCCCTTTTGATGTGATGCTTTTACCCTCAACATCAGGCTGTTACAGGCTCCTTTCACAGCAGACATTTTAACTTGTCAGAGCAGGAAAAACACAAATGGAACTAATTACATTAACAATGGCTAAGTCCCAGTAAGTCATCTTTATGAGCCAGCATGCACAATTTCAGCAATGTTATTCGTTACAGCTGTATTTTTTCTTTTATGACATGGGGAAATGCGCTGCTGTAAAAAAAAAAAGGTCAGCTGTTACATGCATTAAACCTGCAGGACAACCTTTTTACTACAGAAGCTTCAACTGAAAGCAACAAGGGTATAATTACCTAATGCAAACTAAAGGCTAAGGCCGGTGATATTCTATATTGTTGTTCCCATAAAAAGACCACAAACAGTCTGTCTTTCGATGTTAGCCCAGCATGTGTTCACATCATTTTCTAAAGCAGTTAAGTGCTGTGCTTTTTAGAAAACATCACTCAAACAGGAGGAAACTGTGCAGTTGTTAGGGACATTATTTTATTGTGTGCCCTTGTACAATATTAAACGTTTTATCATTTGATATAATTTACCAGAGTTATCTAGAGCAATCTAGAATTGGCCTCCTGTCAAAGTCACACCCCAGAGAAAGTGGTGGCAGCATATCACCAGAAAGCTGTCGTGTCCTTCTCTATCATAAGAAAACAAAGAAATGCACAGTCCCTCCCATAGGTCTTTATAAGCTATCGCTAAAGGCGACATCAGGCGAATAGAGATGTTGTTGTCTCTGCCCCTGAACTCTCCACGAGTGGGTGGTGTTGGTGGTGATAATTGCATGCCAAAGGGTTCATTATTGCATTTATGGCTCCATTTATAGTCTAACCCGGGGCAATGCTACTTTCTCACCATCTTCAGTTGGACTCTTCAGTGACTTACTATCACCCCTTGAGTTAAAAAGTGGTACTACGAGACAGGCCCCTGGTTAGCAAGGTAACTTAGACATAAACACCAGACTTTGGAGGATCTATTCGTGGTTTCTCTTGGTCTTTTCATGGGATTTGTTGATAATGAAATATAAAATATCACCAGAATAACAATTTAAAGCCGCTGTGTGTGGAATTTGAAGATTTCTGACCTGGTGGTAGTCTCAGAAAAGACACTGTAATTGTTTATTTCTCCTTCAAACCAACACTCAGAAGTTCAAAATTTCCCTTTTTTATGTATCAGTAGATGCCTCGATGTGGGCACACACCAGCTCTCATGACCTTTTAAACAGTTAAACTCGGTTGTATATCTGTTAGATTCCACCTTAACTCAGTTATATTTCTTCCTTCGGCATATCTGAAGTTAATTTTTTTGTCTGTTTGACCACAACTCGAGCACGTTACACATTCCTTTTAAAAAATACAATCTGCACTCGATTACATTTCCACTGTTAGCGATTGTACAGTCGAGTGTGTCTTTACTCATAAAAAAAAGTGTGTTTTTTCCAGAACTCAGATACCATAGGTTGGTCAGAGAGGTTTATCAGTGGCAGCCATGTTTCCCTCCACAATAATCTGGTAATAACTGACAATTATGTGGAGCTAATACCTACATCTCACGGTAGTTTCAGTATGCTAATGGAGGGCATTGTTTCATATGTAAGATATTTGCAGTACTTCCCTGGCCAAACACTTATCACCCTCCTCACACTTTGTTGGGATTGTTCACAATGTACAGTAAGATTTATTATGTTTGATGTAGTTTTTGTAACATTATTTTTAGTGTACTCAACTCCTGTGGAACACTTAACAGCCATGAACAATCTTATTTAAGCTATACAGTGCCTTGACATTACAAAGCCAAGTCAGACAACTGAAAACATGTTCTTACCTTTAAATGTTACGATGGATTGTTTCTCTTAGTCTTAACTGTCGGTTTCTGTGCTTAGTCTTACATGGGTGCATGTTTATTATCCTTTTAAAGTTTGGGCTTAATTTGTATTTTCGTTCCGTCTTTATTTATAACATTATATTATGTCTAGTGTTTTTAGTTAATGGGATACTGTGACATTTTGAATTTTTGGGCTGTCGTGTTGTTTTGTCTTCAAGCATGTGTTACAGCATGAGCGGCTTGAGTAACTTCGAAACAGTTGGGCTCATAATAGAGAAGAAGAAAACAAAGTCTCATAATGTAACAGGTTCTTGATGAACAATATAAACTAAACAGTGCGTAGGTTCCATGCTACCTTATATTTTAAATACCGTGGTTTTCAGTTTATGTTTGCAGTGACAGTAGACGGAGAAAGAGACTAATTCCATGCAGTGCCTTCTGTAAGGACGTCGTTTGACATTTTGGGGAATACACTTATTGGCTTTTTATTTGCTGAGAGTTTAATACATATGTTAATACTACTGTCATCTTCCTGCAGCTGGTAAGCTTGGCTTAGCTTAGCTTAGCTTAGTGTAAAGACTGGAAGGTGGGGTAAACAAAGCAAAACAAAAAAATATGATGTGTTAATGAGTGAGGCAGACTTTGTAACCTTTGGACACAGGCTAGCTGTTCCCCACCGTCTTTATGCTAAGCTAAGCTAACCGGCTTTCGGCTATAACTAAACAAAACAGATAAGTGAAATTTCCCAAAATGTCAACTATGCCTTTAAGACCAACCATCTTGGCTTTTGCTTATGCTCCCCAATGTGCACTTATGGTTGTTTGTTAGTACTGTAGGTATTATATTGTTCTGGTTTTGCCGGCTTGTGTATTTATTTGGATTGTTCCTTTAAAAAAGTGTGTATTTGGTGAACAAAATTCCTGCGTCCATGTGTGATTTCTGGCATCCATCCATCCATCCATCCATCCATCCATCCATCCATCCATCCATCCATCTATCTATCTATCTATCTATCTATCTATCTATCTATCTATCTATCTATCTATCTATCTGTCTGTCTGTCTGTTTGTCTGTCTGTCTGTCTGTCTGTCTGTGGGAAATGTCAGCAGTTTCAGCAATCACTGCTATAACTTGATCGGAAAAGGCATCATCGCTGCAGTGATTCAGAGAGTCGACACGGCTGTGTTTACCCTGTGAGGACACAACCTGTGGTCCCGACCTGAGAGAGCCCACAGTGACCCCACGCTGCTGGTGTTTGCATGGGGGTCATTTGCCATTCAAATCACACCTGTCCACACCGGCAGCAGCATCCGGAGCCGGTGGGAAAGAGAGGACGTGATACAGGAATAAATAGGTTTCCAAAGGGGAACCACAGCAGAGATGGGATTTTTTTTCATGGAGGTTGACAGGGAAAGACATTTACATTTTTCCAACTCTCTGGCCTCTTATCGCTCCTTCTGTGCACTATTATACATCCTTTTTTAGACATGATGTCACACACATTACTCTTTCCTTTTGCCCCCATATGACAAAACATTTGGTTTGCTTGAGCAGTACTGCGAGGTATACTTTTTAGTTTTTCCCCCTAGTTTAGGTCCCTTATGTGAAAACTGGGTTGTTATTGACCCAAATTTTAGTATTTGACCACGCTCCAGGCAGGTTGACAGGTTTATTTAGTCTGGGGAGAAATATAAAACCTCCTTTCCATCACACAGTGGTCTGTGGAGCTGTGGCGCACTCTGCTGTCACTTCACTGCCACTGCAGAGAGACGATCAGCTCAAAAAGACCGAGTCAGGACCCAAGTTTTTGTTTTATGGCAGGACTTTAAAAGAAACTTTTTGTACAGTTGTGCTTTTTATTTGTCAAGTCAAATGAATAGTGGGCAATTTGTGCTGCAGTGAGCGAAGAAACACAAAAAAAAAACATACAACAGGCAATTTTAATGTAAGAAAATGAGGAGGCAAATATTATTAAGCCTTTTATTATAATCAGTGTTGTAAAAAGTAGCCATAAGTCAGTGTTGGAAATATTACTTTGGGAAAGGTGAAAGAGTAGTCCTTCAGTAAAAGTCTGAAGTAAATGTAATATCGGATACTTTAAGTATCAAACGTACAAGTGAAAGTAAATTATACATTTACATTTAGATAAGATATATACTGTGTAATATGGGTATTGAATCAGTGTTCCTTTTTCCATTCAACTGCCGATAAATTAAATAATAATAAATAAAAAATGCGCTTTACTTTGGCTCTGATGCAGCGTGTAATCTGCAAAGTAACAAGTAACTGAAGTTGTCACAGAAATGAAGTGAATAAAGTGTAAAAATAAAGGAGCAGAAAATGGAAATACTCAAGTAAAGTGCCTCAAAATTAAGTTACAGTGCTTGAGTAAATGTACTTAGTTACATCCCATCACTGATTATAGTGGCTAAATCATTAAAAGTCATAAAAAAAAGCCAGCATGTTTAATTAGGTCTTTAAAAGCACAGTAATGATTGATATTGCCATTTAATTATCAATAATAACATTTTCATGTTATAATTTATTCTGCTAATTGATTAGTATCACTAATCAGCCATTGATTAATTAATTAATGACCCTACAGAGCAGTGTTGGGGTGCTGTCCTGGTACAAACAGCAGGTGGCAGCAGAGGCCTGTTTCACAGCGTCGCTTTATTTGTGTTCATGATTGACACGTGTGTGGTTTTTGTGTTACTTTAATGTGTCAACATCAGCGCTGCTCGTCGCTCACTTCTCCGTGTAAAACACATTTCAGGCACAAAAAAAAGCGCTTTGTTTATCTTGTCAAATGAACCAATGAGAAGCCGCGCTGAGGTCACCGCCTCCTGTCAACAGACGACAAGGACCAATAGGAGCGGAGGATGGGCGGGAGGGAGGAGAAAAACCAGAGCCGTGCACAAACGAAGTTACTCAGTGCAGTTTTGTTGGGGGAAACACGCTGTATTTCCTCTTTTAGCGTGGTGAAATGAAGGTCAGGTTAGATTTGGAGGAGATGTAATGATGCCAGTGGAGAAACTGAAGGGGGTGGAGATGAAACAGCGCTGGGGATTTCATGCACGGGTTGCGTCAACGCACGGCTCTGGCTTGCTCGCTGAAGTTGGTAAATAAGGCTTGACCTCGTGGCGGAGAGAGAGAGAGAGAGAGAGAGAGAGAGAGAGAGAGAGAGAGAGAGAGAGAGACTGGATTAAACAGCAGCAGCAGGAGGAGGAAAGAGGAGGAGGACGACTGCAACCTGCAACCCTTCCAGCCGCCGTCCAGTGGGAGAGGAAGCTCCCCGTGAAGCTGCGGGTTCATACGGACTCAATCACAGCGACCAGCTCGACGCGTCCTCGCTGCTGACCTCGTTTGACACAGTTGGGAGGAAGCACGCGACCTTGCAGGAGAGCTGCTGGTGAGCAATTATAGTCCTGATACCACATATTATCATGCATGAGCTGCTAAAGTTGAATATGTGTCGCGTGTTCGTGTTGTTTCACCCTTTTCTGTCACCTCAAACTGCCTCAGTGTGCAAATCAAATGCGGACGTGCGTGACGTGGGTGGCTGTTCTGCAAAAGTTGACAGCGAAACACCTCAAAAGTGTTCATGTAAAGTGCTGCAATGTGGCTGAAACGCTGGTTTATTGACAACATGGCAACACGCGTGTTATTGTAATGCCTCGCGGCCACACACGCGCGCACGAGGGAGGTTTAGCACTCACGGATATGAAGTGGGTCATTATGTGGCTTTACTCATGAAGTGGTGTGAAACTGTGGGGCCTCTGTGTGTGTGGAGGTGCAACAAACAAGCTTATGTCTCAAAGGAGCTTTAAAGGAGCAGTATGACGTTTCTGGAGATGAAATTCAAACTCATTTGCGATATTAATGAGGTAATGATACAATCTCAGAAATGTTTGTTTTGTCAGTGACTGATAAACAAGCTGTTCTCAGAGGAAAATAAGGTCACCGGGACTCTGTTTGAAGCTAGAGAGGTGGCAGGGTCCGCCACAGGTGTTGTCCTTTAAGGGCAGTTTGTTTATTCAGTCATGAAAACAAAGACAGTTTGTTTATTTAGTTTGTTAAGGCTTAAAAATAAAAGTCAAATTAAATCTTTCTCACCTGATTAAACTTCACAGTGCACCTTTAATTTCAGTACCACCAGCTGTGTCCAACTGGAAACTAACATCAGTCATGTTTTGCTTGAATTGATCGTCAAATATTTATTCATCTTCATGTTCTGATTGAACTTCAGTGAGGATTCACTTGACAATAGTTTCAGATACGTGTTTACAAAGTGGTTATATCTGCACAATATTTTAAAGCGAATGTGTAAAGAAATTAAAGCACAACCACACTGGATTATATGCATAATATATACATCTTTTCTTGCATTATGTTCTGTAAAAACAAAGTTTTCATTTGCAGATATATGTGTGATATATAAACGTACAGTAATACATGTGTATATCTACCCTGCATGTGTGTATAGGGTGTGTGACTTCAAGTTTGGAGCTGTAGTGTAAAATCTGACTGATATTTAGGCTGATAAAAGTTTATCACAGAGATATATCACTGTGGTTGTTTATATGAACACAGTCACTATATTTGAGATATCGTCATCAGTGTTTCCTTTTATATAGTTTGTCCATTAAAGAGCAGCGATAAGTTTGTGGCTCAGTGTACAACCTGGCAACCAAATTTCCGGGATCCTTATCTCAAAGCTTTGTTTATGTAAGGTACCAAACATTGATAATGGCCTTAAAAACACGCTCTTGTGGCCAATACTGAAACAGTAAGTGACAACTTTATTACCGTTTTATACCGAGCAGGTTATTTTACTCCGCTACAAATTGAAGTTTATGTAACTTTGACTGATAATCATATTTGTTTTTCTCCATTTAACAGTCAACAATGCAATTAATGTAAATTAATAGAATCTGTCAGTGACGGTATAAATCTTGTGTTTATTTATAGTCAGAGTTATTAAAGCTTCATGTTATGTGACACAGTCATCAATGGAACAATATGATTTTCTTATTCAGTAAAGGCCATATTGTACCCTGTATCCGTGCCCTACATGTTAGTTGCCGGTTAAATGTTTTTAATTGGGTAACCCGTCCAAATAAAACCACAGATGTTCCTCCTGTTGTGTAATCTTGAAGGAGACATGGTTTTAGTCACGTTTCCCTTGTTTCGTGAATCAGTTAATTGGAAACATTTCCCGCTTTTGGCTCAGGACCAGTAGTCGACGGGCAGTGACGGTGAGGTTGTTCGGAAAGCCGTGAGGTTTACTGAACAGCGCTCCGATATAGACTCCCACTCAGCTGTGATGCCCGGCTATTTTCATAACAGTGAGTCAACAGCTTGTGGAACGACAGACAACAACTGAGGGCTTAGGCGTGTGCGTGTGTCCCCCGTACAATACCATTTATAATCCCAGTCGGTGTGCAGCCACAAATAACCCTGCTGTGACCTCTCGCCCCCTTCAAAAACTGACCTTTAAGCCGTCCTGGTCTCTCCCTGTTACAGTTTTATTCAGGTCTTACATTGTGTGTGTACATAGTGTTCTCTCCTCTGTTTCTGATTGTTGGCTTGCAGAGACAAAGTAGCTTCTCTACACCTACTGAGGCAACACACCCACATTTTGACAAATGGGAAGTTGCTCAATAGATGACATTTGGCAACACTTACTTCTCCTCAGTAGTATCAGAAAAATATTAAACCAACCATTCTGAATCCTGCAGAAATGCACATAGATTAAAGCATTTTTAAAAAGTATGTTGTTGTAGTTATGCATGCAGCATGTGATTAAATGTTTTCCATGTAAAGACGCTCCATGAGGCGTGCAGGTTTGTGTTGGTAGGTTTCTTGCCTCAGTACGAACTTCCTTTATAAATTCCCAGCATGCCAGAAGATCTTGCAGGATCTTGCTGCTGTTGCACGAAGGTATTTATTATGACGATAAAGCACAGAGAACAATCTGTTGTTATTTTCTGTGCATTATAAATGAAACATGCCAACACCTGCAGTATTGCTGCAATCCATACATCCATCCATGTAGTCTGCGTATTTGTAAACTAAGGTGTATAGGACCTTTTCAACAAGGTAATTCAGAGTGCTCTTCATAAGACATGACGTAAAAGAAACGCAAGACACATATAAGTAGGTTTTTTTTTAACCAAAAATGTTCTCAGACCCTCACGACAAGACCTGATAGTTCAAGCAGATCTGAAGTTTTCTGGGATTGACCCTGGATGCCTGGGCTTTTCATAACGGAGCAGCTGCAGATCAGAAACCTATTTTCATTAACCAACAGTAGTATTGTGAAGAAGATTATATGGCACACAGGTACCAGTGTAAAGGTCTGAGAACTGGAGCGATGGTCTCAGTGAGGACTCCAGCAGCAGTGCTTGAAATACTCTGCAACTGTCTTATCGACTTTTTAGAGCGATGTGTAAAGACAACATTACAGCAGTCCGGGCTGCTGATGATAAATGCATGGACAGGTTTTCCTAAATCCTGCAGAGACAACTGCCTTAATTATTGTAATCTGAAGGTGATAGTAGGCTGACTTTAATTTCTGACCTGGTTTGTAGTTTTTAATTTAAGCAAATAGACCATTTCTGTCTTTTTTTCCTCCAATCACATCCAATTATAGCTTTGTTCAGTGCACTTACTCAGCACTTGTATGGGAACAATAGTCCCTGTCCTTCAAATAGGATTCAAACCTCTTTAGCTTGTGCAGAAAGTCCAATCAAGAGTCTCGCTGGTGACATGTTGAGGTCGACAGCAGCACTGAGATCGTATAATACTAAGACCCCGTCTGTAAGTGTATGTCATTTAAAACCTTAATGAGAGCGGTCTGTGGTGTTGTTGAAACCTGACTGGAAAACATCAGTACAGTTGTTTAGGGCCAGGACCATGTTAAGCTGTTGAAAAAACAGCCTTTTTAATTATTTTTCTTAAAATAGGAGGTTTGTTTTGGGCCTGTAATTGTTCATTAGCAAGTAGTCTTGATAATTGTTTTTGAAGACTGGCTTATTAACTGCAGTTTTCAGGGACTGTGGGGAAATAGCCCCAAAATAGACGAGAGTGTAGAGAAGAAGATTCGCTGAGCATCTGATGCCCTGCTGTCGAGTTGGAAAATGAAGGCAGCAGCAGGAGGATTTAAAATGTTGTACAGTTTTCTACAAGGTATTATAGCTGATAGGATCAAATTGTGTCAAGCTAATGGGATCGCTTTGAAGTGGATGCAAGCAAGGGCAAATCCGTGAAATAGAGGAAACTACAGCTTGTCTAATTTTCCGAGTTTTCCCGTTTGACCTTTCTGGGAGCAGTGGGCATCAATTTTAGAACTGAAATTATCCACAAGATCATCGACTGGGAGCTGAGCAGGGTTCGGGTGTGGAGGAGGAAGCCAGAATAAATGGATCCCTGGTGTTTTCCATGACTTCAAAGAAAACACAGGATTTGTCCACAGAGAGCAGAATCACTCACCACCGACCGAGCACATTCTTGTATGTGGGCTTCAGCACGTAATGCAGATGATTAGTAGCATTTCAGCAAATTCTGCTGTTGTTTGTCTTCCTGATCTATCGCTTTGGGCAGCTGTTGATCCCTGATGATGTCTTGTGAGCTCTGTTTTCAGTGTCCGGACGGGCAGCAACTGAGATTTTTTGGAAACCGTGACGCAGATACCCACATTGGCTTCGCAGCTGGGCCTTATCAGTCTCTGTATTATCACTGGCAAATATGAAATCTGAGTATGTGTTACGATATTTGAGTATTTAAGTTTGTACATTGATGGAATGGACCTTGATAATACAATGATGGAAAAGAGAGAAAAAATTGGCTGCTGACGATGTTGTAATAAAAAAATGTATCCAGGAGGCTTCTGTGAAGAGTCGTCACATTTCCCTGCCTTATTAATTGTAATTTCTGTGGCCAAGCAAAAAGCCTAAGGGTATATATACATCTGTATCTGTTTCCTGTTTTTACACTGACACGTATGCCCAGTGTACCTGAATGGCCCGGTCATATGTGGTTTCAGGTGTGTTAGTATAGATCAGATAAGATAAGGTGTACCTTTTATTGATCCCTGTGGGAGAATTCAATCGACACAGCAGAACAAGGGAACAAACGGTGTGTGAACAATAACAAACAGTAGCAGCGTGAGGAAGGAGACTGAGAGAAAAATAAAACAGAAAAAATAAAGATATACTTAAATGAATAAGATAAAGTAGAGTAATGGATGGAGATTATTTCTGAGACGGTGCCAAAACGTTCATCTGGGCGGAAATTGTTTTTCCGAAAATATCTGTGTACGTGTGGAGTAGGCTTTAGGGAACCAGCTTGCTTAGTCACAAGCGTATTGTGCAAAGCTTTAGAGAAAGTCTGAGGTGTGTTTTCTGCTCCTTCACAATGAATATAATTCTAGGGTAAATCAAAGATGATTACATAACACATGACATAAAAATTAAGATGCAAATCAGTGCCTTCCACGTCTGTTTTTTATGTTTTTTGTTTATTGGGCTCTGGCTGTTGGTCCTTTGTGCCACCCCCGGTCTCGAGTCCACCGACTGAAAGCGCACAGCAGCCCTAAAGGAGGACTGATGACCCACTTACTGACTCAGTGTGTGTATGTGTGCGCAGCAGCGCTCCCGAATTGCTTCGACTCTTTCTGCAACGGCTTTTTCCATTGGCCCAAATCCCAGATGAACTGTGTTGAAGCACGTTGTCACACCCAACAAAACGGCACCTGTAACACACTAACAAGCACTCGGTAACAGAGAGGAATGCAGTGGCTACTCTGTTGTTGAGATAACAGCCAGAGAGATAAAAAGAGGAGGAAATTTGGCTTTCGTTTGTGTCCTAAAGGGACCTTAAATTACATTCAAAAGCATTATCACGTCAGAGTTCAAGCTAAATCTGCCAAACGTTGATACTCCAGATTAATCCCTGGAAAGAAATGGTGCAATATTTCAAGATGGGAATAAATAGAAAACAATCTCAGACTCCTATCAGTTGCAGAAATAGGTAGAGGTAAAGTGTGACATGCCATCCTTGTGCATGTACCAAACATGTGCACATACATCTGCTCGCGCACAGAAATAGCTGGACGAGGCAACAGCCAGCAACTCTCCGTCTCCTCCCTCAGAGTCTCCAGTGACATTTTCAGATCCAGTTCTCGACCACATACGCATAGCTTCATAGCACGAATGCTTGCACAGTGTTCCCCTCTTTCCTTTCTTGTGTGCGTGGTGCTCACACAAGGATTACAGGGCAAAAGTATTTTTAGACAAAGTATTAGAGTCATCTCAAGATGCGGCAGCTGTCTGCATGTGTGAGTGTGTGCGTTGCTGTTTGGCAGCAGAACGTGTGTTGATTGGAGGTTTTTATATCTCTTTCCACTCGCCTCCCTGTCCGTCTGTATTTGCCTCAGTGCCTCTCATCTTCACTGACAAGGTGACGTTACCAATTTTAGATATCTCACCTCTCATTTTGTCTGCGAACAGTATTTGCCCCCTCCGTGCTACCGGGCCTACTATGTGTGGAATCAGCTGTAGCATAAATAACGCTGACAGTCAGCCTCATTTTGCTGTGTTTTTTTCTTTCTTTCCTTCTCTCTCTAGTCCATCATGGCAGGCGATATGATGTTACTGATGCGAGGTTTGGCCAAGTTGAGCCAGGCGGTTGCAGAGACTCAGGGAAGCGCTCTTCGCAGTGGAGCAGGTAAATCCAACGTACACATTTAGTATCTAAATTTATACATTTTTGTTCATTTTCTGACACATTATCATGTGATAGAAGTGAATGTTTCACCTTGTCTTAAAGCTACTGCCTTCTTAGCATTCACAATGTTAAAACCGTTAGCTAACTTGCTTAGTAGCTTACACGATGACAGGCTAGTTTGTGGTTAGCTAGAGTTAGCTAGTAGCTAATTTACGGTAGCTGGTAGACAGAAAACTAACACAGAAAAGCAAGTGTGCTACATAAAGCAGCCCAATACATAAAGCCTGTTATACAAATAAAAAGTGTTAATTAAGAAAGGTTAGGGTTAAAACTAAGTATTTGTAGTAATGCAGTTGTAGTTGTTGTAGTTTCCTGGTAGATAGCATTTAGCTTGTTTACCCTGAGTCAGACTTTCATGTGTTTTTATTACCTCTTATTATGGGCAATAACACTGATGACTTTGCTGTATGGTTACTTGTTAATATCTTACTGAAACACTAAAGAAGCTAATAAAAGTATTTTGTTATCTGTAACCCAGGAGTCCCAATAGTTGGTGCTGCAGTCCAAGGTGTCCAATCGGCGGCTGAACAAGGCCTCTCTGCTGCTATGATGAAAATGCAGGTGTGTGTAGGTGTTTGTGTGAATACTAATGTGCCACTTGGCAGCATAGTTGGATAACTGTAAATTGCATTCAGTGTCAAACGACCACTATGTATGTCTTGTCCAGGAGCTGTCCGGTCAGCAGCAGACCTCTTCGTCAGAGTCAGAATACGACTTCCCACAGGATGACAGCGCATTTGCAGGTTCAGAGTTCAGAGAGGAAGGTGTTGACTTTACGGTGGATCGCACAGGAAGTACTGATGAAGCAGGCGTCCATCCCAGCGCAGCAGCACCAGAAACGAGCCATGTCGGTGGGAAGCAATCGTTGTTTGAGGGATACAAAGATCCCAGCAAACAGTTTAGTGGACAGACCAGATCTTACCACCAAGACGTCAGGTATAAACAGTTTCTACTCAATTACAGTCTACAGTGTTGAAGTCTTTTCTGCTGTTTGGAGGATAAAGGTAATCATTCTTACTTTGGGTGTGGCAGACATTTTGTTGGACATCCACATCTTTACAACCAAAGTCTGAACAGGCATTTGTGGGGACAGCTGCACTGTCAGCATCAGGTCGGTCAGCGCAGGAGCTACCATCAGGACCCGACCACAGTTGGAGGGCTGACGGCTGAAGACATCGAGAAAGCGAGACAGAGAAAAAGCCCTGAGAAACAACACAAACAGATGGTAACTACTATTCCTCAGCTCTTTTTCTTTAGCACAAACACACACAGACGTTGATGATAACATTTACCGCTCCGTGCACACCCTGATAATTTAACAGTAAGATATCTTTACTGCTCTTGTCTTCTTTAGCTGAGTGAGAGAGCCCGGGAGAGGAAAGTGCCAGTGACTCGGCTCAGCAGACTGGCCAACTTTGGAGGTACAGTTATTCAACTCTTCCTCTTTTCTGCCTTTTTCTGTGGATGTCTACAGTAAAATAAGGTGTTTTGTGACCCTGACCCGACTCTAGTACCTAGACTCGTTTTAGAAGTTTTAAAAAGTAGTTTATGCTTGTAGTTAATATATCATTCAAACCTGATTTATATCGCACATTTCAAATAGATCAAATGTAAGTCAAAGTTCTTTACAAAATGTAGGATGTTAAAAATTGATTAAGGGACTAATGAACACGAAAACCACCAAAAAGCAAAGAAGGAAAAAATAGAGCGGGAGACAAAGTTTATTGAATAAGACAACAATAATAAATTGGTAGTGAAGATTATAAAATAATAGAACCACCCTATAAGAATAACATTTACATGTGTTTTTAGTTTACAATCAAAGGTCCAGTGTGGAGGATTTAGTGGTATCTAGCTGTGAGCTTGCGGTTTGAAACCAATCGAACACCCCCTGCGTCACCCTCCCGCGAAAGGCCCTTTCCAGAGCCAGTGTTTTGTCCACTCTGGGCTTCTGTAGATATAAAAGGCTCATTCGAAGGTAACGACAACACGGTAATTCTTAGTTTCAGGTGATTATACACTAATGAAAACATAATAATAAATAATGTATTCAATTTTTGCCAGCAAATTAGTGTGGATGCAGTGAGTATATGAATATTTTAGATCCTCTGGAGGGCTTTCGTAAGTAATGTGACATGAAATTGAGTTGCTGACATTCAGGAAACTAATCTTGTAATCTTTCGTCCAACGGTAAGCTAACACCCCCTCAATATGCTGGGGACACTTGGTTCAGGAGAGGTGTTGTTGTTACATTATAGCATGACCTTCTACACAGTTATTAACATTGAGTGTATGCGGAGGACGTACGGACAGAAACAAATGACTGCCACAACAAAAACACACAGGAATGTAACTGACATGAGTCAAGTCAAACAAACCATTCAAGAAATTAGGTCAAACGTATCGGGTGCCTATTAATGGACCTTATTGCGCTTATCCAGATAAAAACATTCCTTGATAGTCAGCTACAGACTGAGAGAGAGACTTCAGCAGAACTTCAGCTGTAATAAAATCTGTGTGAGCAGATTGTTGTGTGGTAGTTAATCTTCTGTTGGATCGTGTTAACGGGTCTCTCAGACTGTTAACTGCAACATATTGAAACCATAACGTCAGCGCTAATCCAATACTAAAATCTTAGTAATCTTACTAAAATCAAAATCTTATCTAGACAGGATGTTTTTTTAAGTGATATTCAGAGGCTGAAACGTTTAAACAAGCGTGGTGAAAAGCTCACAACAAGCCTTGGACGTTAGTTTAACATGACGGATCAGCGCTTGCAGATCAGCAGCTTGACTGGTGACGGATAAAGTTAACAGGTGGCACTATGTTGACCAGAAGCACAGAGTGTGAGAGGGAGGACGTCAACTGCGTACAAAAGTGAAGCCTGAACGGAGGTACACATGAGTCTGCCAACTCAGAATTTAGCCACAGCCGAGTGGATTCAGCGTGTTGACAGTTGTAACATTTAGAAGGTGTCGGAGAGCTGGAGGGGGACGGAGGAATGTGTCCTCGGCCCGTCCTTCACTCTTGTGCAGCATTTGTTGACAAAGATATACAGGTTTTATGAAAGAAGTTTTTTTAGGCATTCAGGTTGAGAACAAGCAGCAAAGTTATTAATAGATTCAGAAATCTGTTGGCAAGTTTCCTATCAACAGCTAAAAAAATCTTCTTGCTGTTGCCATGCAAGTTACTACATTGAAAGGTTCGCAGGCGTTTGGACTATATGTTTTGTAGTATAGTATATTCTCAAGAATAGTCTTTTAAAGCGTGTACGTAGCGTTCAGCAGCATTCTGTAAACACGTGACTGTTTTTGAATGATTGACAGACGCCTGTGTTCGGTCTAGAAAAGATTCTGTCACTCAGATGCTGCAGGAAACGCTGATCTCTGCACACGTTCAGATCGTACAGATATGTGCACACAGTGACGTGGTGCTGCTGTTTTAGTGCTTATCATTTAGATTTCCACTGAAGCAGAAAGACAAAACCTGTGAGATTGAGTGCGTTGGAAGGGAAAGAGTCAATAAAAGTGTATCAGGTTGCACATTTTCTCAGGCAATGTGGTGCGCATCCGTCTTTCCTCTGGTCCGACCTGTCTCCAACAATAGAGGTGATGATGAAATGTTTTTGACCGATGGGAAAATGCTCAGTCAACTTGTATTCCAGGCCCACTGTTGGCACACTGTGTCCTGATTTGCCCATCTAACCATCGGACCTCAGATTTGCCGCTTCAGAGACCGCTGACTAACAGATTATGTAATGCTGAGTTATGTAAGGTAGAGACCACGCTCAGAGGAATGCGCTCACAGTTGGCATATAACTCGCGCACGCCTGATTTCCTTTTTATAATCTGTCTATAACCTCATATCTTTTTTTTTTTAGAAGATTAAATATTTCAGCAGTTTATTTATTAATATAATTAGAGTAATGATATAATCTCCATGTGCTCTGTTGGGCTGGAAGAGCTGCAGCTGTTACACTTCTGTCATTGTCCTCTGCTTATCTGCACGTTTGACATTTTCTCATATGTTGTGTTGCATATGCTATTTTGATGAGAATAACAACCTTCAGAGGCAACAGATGGCTTCACATAGGCAGTTTATTTATAGACACACAAACATCACTGAACACTGGTGAAATAATCTGACTGCCGTTAAAACAGCTGACTGCCAATAAAGCGACTGACTCACTTAAAGGATGTTTTTGCAGTGTCACTGTAGCGCTGGGCGAGATGACCTTAAAGTGATATTGTAATATTTTTAGGCTATATCACAGTACACTATATATATCTGTATATTTTGAAATCTCCTAAACTCATTTCATAAATGCTAGGACAGGGTGGCAAAATCAAATATCCAGATATTTTGACCAGATACCTCGATATTGATATTGACAAATTATGAACACAAGGAGATTTTTTGATAATCATCAATAATAGGAACATGATGACTAGTTTGATAAAGTCTCTAACGACAACACTTACGTCATATCAGACCCTGTGCTTTTTTATCTGTGTTAGTACAGGTGTGTGTCTGTCCGAGTGTTGAACAACTTCCTTGTGTGTAACATAGTTAACATTTTTACAATGTTTTATGTCCTGTCACATCGATGTTTGTTCAGGACAGACCACGTTCATAAGTGTGTCATTGTTCCGTCTGTGTGTCCTCCAGGTCTCGCTGTAGGTTTGGGTATTGGAGCACTGGCAGAAGTCGCTAAGAAGACCATCAGACACAATGGTGCGGCAGGTAATGCACCCACAGCTGAGTCATACATATGAATTGGACCTAAAACTCTCCAGTGTGGCTGAATTAAAGCAATTCTGCAAAGAAGAGAGGGTCAAAATTCCCCCATTGCAATGTAAAAGACTGATCTCCAAATATATCCAAATAAAACGCAAAATACTGATGTGAGAAAATGTATTTATTTAAAATACAAGTAATTCCTCATTTAAAAAATACAAAACGACATCTCACACAAACTGATATTATTACATTAGCAATTCAGTCGCCTCAGTACGGGTTTGATTTTGTTGCCAGTTGTTGAAAAGCCACAGATGGGAGCTTTGTAATTGAAATTAAGTCATTATTTGGAAGGAATCAGGAAGGGGCAAATGTTTTCATGACCCTTAATGTTTCTTTTTGCAATATTGTTGTGGTGTTTTTGTGATACTCAGATATTCACCTTTGTTTAAATTCCAGACAGTTCCAGTCTAATTGCAGATGTATTGTCTGAGATACTGAATCATGCACATGAGCAGTTGCACAACTGTTATGCTGGGAATTACAGGGGCTTTTTTTTTAAATGCATTGTGCCATGGATTTGTGTAATCAGAAATCCATACACCCAAATTGCTGGATATAAAAAAAAGTTATTATTCAGGCCAAGTCTCAGAGTTTTGTGCCTGCAAGGACAGGTATGTTTCTTATCTTTGGCTCATGGTTGGATCCGGTGATTTTGCAACTGCGTTCTTATTGAATAGCACCATAAAAGGCTAGCATCATTTTTGAGTGCCCATCCTCCATGCGTGTTGTTACAAGCTACACAGGTAGGCCGCCTCCCTCACAAACCTACCACCTACTGTAAACAGCCAGTCCTGCTCTGCACCGTGAGCCTGCTAATCCTAAAACGGAGCTAAGCTCAAACAGCGTACGGACGTAAATCTGTGGCACTTGTGCGTCTGTTTGTGGGTGTTCATCTGTGTGTGTGCGTTAATCCCAGCAGTCTGTGTGTATGTGTGTGTCTGTAAATCTCTGTTAAAGCCTCTAAAGGCAGCTTCAGACACTCTAAAACGCACTACCTGACGACCTACTGACACATATTCACACATCTGCTGGGATATATACGTAAACACATGCATATAGTGTGTATAAAGTTAAACCATTAAACTATTGATATTGACATCGATCAATGCCAAATGACTTCACCTGTACATCAAACAAAAAAAGTTACATAGTTGATTATTTTGTGCTCCTGCAGGTGACAACAAGAAAGGCGTCCTGGACTCCAGCCCCTTCCTGTCTGAGGCCAACGCTGAGCGCATCGTCAGGACACTGTGTAAAGTCAGAGGAGCCGCATTAAAACTGGGACAGATGCTCAGCATTCAAGGTGTGTGACAAACACACACATACGCACATCCAACCACAAAGGAAAGAACACGTACACAGGAGCGAGATGGAGGAGGTAGAGATTAAAAGAGGGATGCGAGTCAGCCTGGATAAACTGAAAGTGAGAAGTGACATATGGCAGAATGGACACAAATAGAATAAGAAGAAAGCTGACGAGTCCCTCGCTTTGATATTGCGCAGCAACTGTGTTAAAAAGCAAATCATCGTATGAGGAAACTCAGTTAAAAAAAGAGACACATTTATTTTTCCACAGATCCATCCACCATCTATATTTAGGATGGAAACTATTAGTGTACTGTTTTTTAAGGTGATAGATTTCTGTGCTAACTGTTTTGTTGACAGTGTTTGATTGTTCTTGATCAGTGACTGCCAAGAGTCCAGTTTTAGGTCACCTTCTCTCTGCCAGCATGACGAAGTCATTTACGACTGGTGGGTAAACTCGGTACAGGTTTAGTGGAGTTTTGCTGAGCTGTTGATGTTTTTTTCTCCACGCTCTGTCGGAGTTGTGACATTAGCATTGACCTGTTACTGCACACAGACACAAAAATACAGGTAGTAGGGAGCGAGCTACCCATTATGTGTTCTTGGATTTGTATTTGTCTTTCCAGTAGAGAGTGTACGTACTCTCGGCTTGCGTAGATCCCAAATAAAATCAATGGTGTCGTCGGTTGATCTCATTCTGGCCATGGTGATTCTTCCTCAGGCGGAGATTTAGGAGGTTTATCCATGTTGACACTGTCGCTGTGTGAGCACTGAGCAACACCCTCCCTTTTGCACATGCATTACACAAAGGTCAAGTGTGTGTTGGTGCATGTCAGCAGGCAGAGCTGGGGATGGCTGGGCAGTATCTCACGATTCACGAGGCAACTATGAAGGCAGCTGAACTTACCGGCAAGCTACTGCAAAATGTAGTCACCATTACTAGTTTAATTACATGATGTTCACTACTTCCAAGCACAGCGGGTAGCAGCAGTGAGAATGAGTCATAGTGTAAGTTAGTGCTCACACATATGCCGGACGTAAGCTGAAGACTAGAAGGCCGTCGGCAGTAAACATCCTGGCACAGATCGAGGGCAGCTGGGTCGGGTAACGGCACTAAACACATCGTTGATTATGTTTGTCTCTGCTGCCCTCGCTGCCCGACCTTGGCTGGTGACCCTTGTCCTTTGGCATTCATAACCTGCATTCATAACAGTACAGGGTAGTAAATACAATTCACAGACACAGTAGGACGGAAAAGGACATTGTACATGTTTGTGGTTATTTGCAGAACTTGTACACTCTCAGGTGGCGACAAGTGATTCTTAAATCATGGACAAGAAAGGTCTCGGCTGTAACTGTAACACTGATCCAAAATAGTGTTAACCTTGAGGAGTCCGAAACTATTTTGACGCTGATAATAAAGTTTGACCTTGTTCTGTCAACAAAGTCAGCCAATGTCATCTTCGTGGCTGCCTAGCAGTCTTAGCTTTTTCCTTGTAGTAAAGTCACGTGTTTCTTTATTTCAGATGATGCCTTCATCAACCCTCAACTGGCCAAGATCTTTGAGCGTGTAAGACAGAGCGCTGACTTCATGCCAATCAAACAGATGACAGTAAGTGTCTTTAACAAGCAATTATAATTGAGTGATATAACAAGATCAGTTTTACGTCTGGTGATGACAAGATATTGACCTGAAAAAGACGAGCAGCAAAAACAGCAGCTATTCGTGTGTGTCTGTAGAAAGCGTTGAACAGTGACTTGGGTCCGAACTGGAGGGACAAGCTGGAGTCGTTCGAGGAGCGCCCGTTTGCAGCAGCGTCCATTGGCCAAGTTCACCTGGCGAAGATGAAGGATGGCAGGGAGGTGGCCATGAAAATACAGGTAGGCTGTGAACATGTGTTTGTGTGTACGCAGTTCATGTTATGAGGATAAACACTGTACCTGGAGTGCGTTTGTCGTAGATTCTGATCTCTCTGGTGTGTTTACAGATCAGATCTGAGTCAGCGTAAACATCAGATGCTGGTGGTTTCTTACTGAGGCACATCTGAGCTGAAGTTATATAATGCCTTTACAATATTTACAGATTATTGAATTGCTTTACTTTCACTCACACGTCTCACGCAACAGCTCGCTCTTATTTTAATCCATGCAGCTGTCGGCAACGGCTCTGTGGATGTTGATGTTTCAATGGAAAAATAGATCAGGAATACTCCACATGAGAGGAAAACTGTCTGTCTGACAGCTCGTTTGCTGCTAAACGCTTTGATATTCATGGACAGGACAGAACCGGTGTAGACAGTCCTTTCAGTGTCACTATCTGAGCATGACATTGACACGTTTGCGGTCTAGACACGGAGCTATGATGGATTTGCCGGTAATGATAATAATATTATCTCATTACATGGTTTAATCTCATTATAGATTATAATCACAGCTGTAGTTACATTATGCAATGAAGATTTGTTTAAGATATGATTGTGAGATTGAAGATTAGTGAGGTTATGAAAAAGAAACCAACCACAGAACAGTTAATGACATCAAAGGTGGACAAATCTGAATTAAATTATGATTTCATTTTCTTTCTCTGTCTGTTTATTTGTTCCCAGTACCCCGGTGTGGCTCAGAGTATCAACAGTGACGTCAACAACCTGATGACGGTGCTGAGTATGAGCAATGCCCTGCCTGAAGGTACAAAGAAACTCAACGCAGCATCTCATACACAAACACACACACAAGTCTTCACGTTGCCCTCTGCTCTTGTAACACTGTATACACCTCTATCTTTCTATGCCTACGCGTCAACAAAGGCTGTGGCTGGAGGCGTTGTGTTTTCAGGTTGTTCGTCCGTCTCATTCCTGTGAATGCATTATTTCAGGAACTGAGAGAATTTGAGGCCTTAAAGGCACAAACGTGCACACAAACCGTCACTGTGAAGTCTCAAAAAGACGTTTGGCCACAACACAAGAACTCACATGTTAATTATGATAGAATTTAACACAAGTAATGACACTTTATGTTCAAACGGTCGAAGGTCGTTATTAATTAACATCATTACTCAGGAACAGAAGGAGAGATTGTGGCCATATTTAACATTTGGTCGCAATCAAGGACACTGATCTTGTGTTCTTCGTCTTTACACTTAATATTTTTCATGAAATTCCTTCAAAGTCTTCACTACAAAGGCAATATGAGTCTGGAACATGTCGGATGTAAACTGCAACTTAACTCGTACATACAGCCACCAGGTGGTCATTCTAGTTTCACCTGTTACTACTGAATCTTTAAATATAATTTCATTGGCATGTAAAGGCTCGTCTTACATTGTCTGCCTTTTTGTTTTTGTCTCTCTTTAGGTCTGTTTCCAGAACACCTGATAGACGTCATGAGAAAAGAGCTAGCATTAGAGTGCGACTATATTAGAGAAGCCCAGTGTGCAAAGAAATTCAAGTGAGTCTTGTATAACATACTTTATGCTAAAGTGTTCCCTCACAAAGCTTCTCGTTCCCTTGCATTGATTCGGACGTCTGCCTACCTAACATGCATTTATGCGTCTTTCTATTCATCCGTCTGATCCAGGGAGCTTCTGAAGGACCATCCGTTCTTCTATGTACCAGAGGTGATAGAGGAGCTGAGCAGTCGCCATGTCCTGACCACAGAGCTCGTCCCTGGGTTTCCCCTGGACCAGGCCGACGACCTCTCACAGGAGCTGAAGAACGAGGTTGACAAACCAGACCGATAAAAGGATGATAAATGTTTAGCTGTCGGGGAAGAGCAATAGATGCAAAGATAGATGAATGGCTTAACTGTCCTCAAAAGACGACAAAGCATTAGGAGATACAAAAAATGAAAATGATTTAGAAATGAACAATATATTTGTTTGTTTCTGCCTCAGATCTGTTACAACATCCTGATGTTGTGCCTCAGGGAGCTGTTTGAGTTCAGGTTCATGCAGACCGACCCCAACTGGTCCAACTTCTTCTACGATCCACAGACACACAGGGTGAGTCTTCCTACAGGCTGAAGAATACTGTTACAAGAGCTTCTTCTACTACATCTGATAATGATAATAAGAATAAGCAGAGGAATGTGGCTTTGAAAGGTAGATTTGAGAGTCGTGATTATTCTAAGAGATAACTGGGTCATTTCTCTGTAGGTGTCGCTGTTGGACTTTGGAGCCACGAGAGGATTTGCTGAGAGTTTCACAGATGTCTACATAGAGGTAAATCAACGTGGATTGTGTTGTTTGCTGTGGTTTACCAGCAGTGAATCATTTAAGCTGTAAAACATATTATTATGATTGTATAAGATATTAAAGCATGTGTCAGAGATAGAGAGAAAGACATTTATACATTATAACCTGTCTGTGATCATAGATAATCCGTTCAGCTGCCGAGGGCGACAGAGAGGGAGTTCTGAAGAAATCTATCGAGATGAAGTTCCTGACTGGGTTTGAGTCCAAGGTAAATATGTCTTAATCTGTCTGACTGTCTGCTTTACATCACAAAACATGACTGGACGTTTTGGCACTGGTATAGCAAAGATAAATGGGATGAAGTGGCGACTGAAATGCTGAACAGAAACGTCAGTAGTTGAAGTGAAAGTAACAGAAGCAGCCAAGTAGAGATGTGGATTTGAAAGTTATTTGATCAGACGTAAAGGTGCAAATTTTTTGTTGGATGGTCTTTAGCCGAGACTAAATACACGTTTTTCCCTCCGTTTGTCAAGTCGATGATAAACGCTCATGTCGACGCTGTGATGATCCTCGGCGAGGCCTTCGCTTCCATGGAGTCCTTCGAATTTGGTGCTCAGTCCACCACCGAGAGAATCCACAACCTCATCCCGGTGATGCTCAAACAACGGCTCACCCCGCCTCCGGAGGAGACGTACTCACTCCACCGTAAGATGGGCGGCTCGTTCCTCATCTGCTCCCGGCTGAATGCGAAGCTGAGGTGTAAGGACATGTTTCAAGCTGCTTATCAGAAGTACTGGGAAGGCCGCACGCGGCAGCCCTCTGACTCAGCCTGAACCAGTCCCCGAGTCACAGGTGATTTAATGGACAGAGATCCTGGGGCCAACGGCAAAGTCAACGGTGAGGTCAGGCGGCTTGAAGACGCACAACTGCAGAGCAGAGGACGTGTTACCTGGTCATCGAGCACCAGCTTATCTTTCCCACTACGATG
Organism: Pagrus major; assembly: GCF_040436345.1. Taxonomy (NCBI): domain Eukaryota; kingdom Metazoa; phylum Chordata; class Actinopteri; order Spariformes; family Sparidae; genus Pagrus; species Pagrus major. Next base: position 24,052,384 of record NC_133236.1, on the reverse strand, counting down.
AGTTTTTGAAAGGCGTATATTTAGAGCCACCGTTTCATAGTTTGAAAGGAGCAGCAACATCTGGAGTGCTTTAAAGCCGGACTCTATATTTGGCCCTGAAAGAAGAGATGGGATGTGGATAGAAGTAGAGAGACAGCCCTGCATATTAAGGTTTAAAATGAATGTGAAAAAAAGGTTGGAATTCTCCTGATGTGTTCAAGATGATTCTTGCATTTTTCTTGTGTTTTTGCGTTGCTGTGTTTTGTTGAACTTTTTGGAAAATCACACCGACTGTCCTGTTTGCCATCTGCCAGAAATGACATGGCTGGAAACATGAAACATTGATTGTATTAAGGGAAAGGACTGGAACTATATGTAAGCCAACAGTCATGAAAACAACAGGGTTAACACAGAATATAGGCAGCACGAGTCACAGTGTTGACCAGGACCAACATGTCTGGGTCACAAATATTTCTGTTTCCAGCGCTTTTCAAGGAAGTTTAACTAGATTGTCTGGATCGAAATATAGACGGCAATCAAGTCCGGGTGAAATTAACCGTTTGTAGAAAATGTGACAAACTGGAATTTGTCCACATTTATACACAAAAAGGTCTGACTTTTAACTTTTGTAGATGTCAGTTGCTGTTAATAGCTTGTAGCTTTTAAGGGAGAAATCTGTGGGGCAGAAGAAAGTGACCATTAACAGGATCTAAATGTGTTAGAGCGTGATTTTACTCAGTTTGTCTCTGGGGATGAAAGTCTATAGCGCTTCTGCTGTACATGTTTATCCTTCATGTCTCATCTGATTTGTTTTCAGTGTCCATATCTGTCAGATTTAGCTTAATTCCAGTTGATAATGAACAAAAGTGTTTGTTTTTTTAGTACCAAAGCATGATTTATCTCATTCATTGTTAGTATGAGATCGTACAAACATATATAGAAATGAAACCATATGGATCCGTGTTGCTGACTGTAAGAAGATTGAGGGGTTCAGTCTTGAATGTTAATAAACCCACACCGAGATGGAAAGAAGCTCATCCTGATATCGCACAAAACTCCAGCTCGTGTGGGCTCGCCTTGCCTTGTGGGCGATCTCTCCTCCACGCCCCCCACCTCCCCCCAGGTGTGAAATCCAAACATCACCTGGCTGGTGTGTGGCCGTGAAAAATCTCTCTGCTCTGCTGTGTGAATGCACTTATAATGATCTCTGGGGTGAAGCTGGAGGAAAAAAAAAAAAAAGGTGCCTGTAGGCTTTTAGCTTGAAATCCTGACTTTATATTTCATATCAAGATTCAGTGAGAAGGTGGTTTGAATTTTCTAATCGAGATGCGTTCTTTACTGAAAGTTGTGATAAAGATTGTATGGAAAAGAGTAAATGTTTGATCTATACTTGTCACGTGGCTCCTGTGTGGTTTTGTGTGCGATCATAACACTTGGAGTCCATTTCTAAGGACTGTAGCTCTTCAGGGAAACATCAAGGAGCGTGTGTGTATATATAACCCAGGGTTTCTCCATGTATCGTAGCCTTTACGTTAACAGGTTGTAATGTGTGTTTAGAAGAGAAAAAATGCAGCAGGGAGAGGCAGAGAGAGAGGCTGGCTTCCTTATTTAGCAATGTCTTGGCCAGCAATGGAGGAACTGGCGGAGAGCCTGGGAAGTGAGAGAACACACACACATGCACAAATATTCATAAAATACACACACACACACTTTATTATTGAGTCAAATTAATCATACCAGTAGTCATGCACAGGAGGGTACAGTTTAGGGTGAGTACATGGAGATTGACACGTAGACACACTCGTTCCTCCCCCCTTTTTCCTCCCTGAGTCACCCTGACTGTGACTATTGCTTGGAAAAGCCAATAATCGCACTTTTCCCCCGAAGTATTCTAACGTTTTATCTTTCATTGTTAAAGGATAAGTACACCCAAAAATGAAAATTCAGTCATTATCTCACTCACTCCCATGCCGATGGAAAGTAGGGCGAGGTGTCGTAGTCCACAAAACATTTCACAGCAAGACAGCGTTGCAGCATTCTCCTAAACAACTGAATTAGATGGGGACTTGTTTTAAAACATTAAAAAAACATGATATGGCTCCATACAGCTTAATCAAAGTCTCTGGGAGCACAGAGACCCCACATTGATTTGAGGACATTATGTATTTACACCCTCTAGGCGCTGTCGAGCTTGTGCACCCACATCAGACAAGGTGCTAGCGCTTTTAGCTTAGCAGCAACAGTGAGATTTCTGCTTGAAAAAGGGTTTAAATAATGTCTTTCAGAGACTTGGATTACACCAGAGAAGAGGAAGAAGAAGAGGACTGACTTTTTACTTTTGGATGAACTTGTCCTTTAAACTCACAGCCTGTTGTAATTCACCTCAGTGTCCACCCGAGGGCGCTGTTGTGCTTCAACGGTCATGTGGAATAAAGTTCAGACAGTTGCTCAAATACTGACATCAGCCCAATAACAGAAGAAAACATAAGCAGCCTGCAGCCGCCCGGATGATGATGTGAATTCAATTCACTCTAACATGTTTAGTAAGTCATTATTCAGCCATTTCCTGTAAGCAGCAGAGATGGAAGAAATTAGAGTGGGAAATAATTACACACAGCAGCAATGTTCATTAGGTGCATGCTCACTCGTACATGATATTGATAATACTCCCATATATAGGTAAACACCTGAGACACTTGAGACTGAAGTCATATATCTGAGGCTGAAGAATCTAATCAAAGAAAATGCCCTCATATTGTGGCTGCCAACCTAATAATATACAGCATTTGGTTGGTATATATTGCACCGCAAGGATTTAATTATCGTATGGAAGCCGAAGCCTGCCAACAGATCCATGCACTTTCATTAATTCCAGTTAAACACCATCTGCTGTTTTCCCGGAATACATTTTCTAAAAGTGTACTCTAGGAACCGCGTTCGACTCCCAGAAGGTTTTTTGAGAAGCACACACTGGCCTCAGAATACATTAACCAAAAGGTCAGGACCTGAGAAAAGCAGAGACGACTGCGTTTAATCCAGTTTCAACGTTGTCCCTGTGTTACATCCCGATCACCTGAGTGTGTTTTGACGTTGGGAATCAACTCAGCCATGGTTGTGTTTAGACTATAGAGAGGACGGTGGGGGTGGTGGGGGGTGTTGTGCATCTAGTGGTCTGGTCAGAAAGAGCAGAGCTGTTAGAAATCCTTATTTGGTGAGAGAGGAGAGTCAAGGCACAATCCTTAAAGCCACAAACACGCCACTTAAACCGACATCCTTCAGTGTGATTTGCATCTTTCCCATCCTCGTCACCAGCATGCCCGTGCAGATGGTTAATGAGACTATTTTTATTATCGCCATGGAAACTGATTTTATACAGTTTTTAGTGTGAAGCACTCGAGACGTGCACCTCTGAGCCTTTAAGCTAAATCGGATAAACTCACTTCCTGACTGAACAAGGTGGCTCTCAGCTGAGCTGTGGAAATTGTCAAGATGTGCCGGTTTTACTTGGAGATTGTGCATTTTCTCTTTAGTGCTTCATGACAAGAGATTCACACATTCTTCTGATTGTATCAGGAATTGTAGTCAATGATACTTCCCCTCTACAACTGTATATTTTGGGGGGGAACTGACCAGGCATTTACAGTCTATCCTGTGTCTGATGGTCTTTGCTTGGGCCAATTGTGTCTTTTCAATACATTTCTGCCAAAAGTCACATTTGCTTTAATAGTTTTGGTCCTACTGTGTGTCTTTTAATGAGAAGGCTATAAGAGGAGGAAGTGAATAAGTAAAAACAGTTCCCAAAGGAACCGTAATGACTCTTTTCCAGTGGTGCAGGAATACTCTATCAGTGTTTTATTTATTTTAAATGGCCCACTGGTTCGGAGGATGTATTTTTTCAGCAGCAGAGATGCTTCTTAACGATCACAAGGATATTATAGTATACTACAGGCAACAGTGTGTCTCAGACCCTCTTGCTCTTACACAATAAATGTTGCTACATGTCACTTTGATCATGAAGGTCACACTATTCCAGAGCATATAGGCGACACTATCACACAACACAACCCTCAGGCAGATAAAAGATTAATGAGTCAGGCAGAACGTATTCACTGAACAAACTCTCTCCCTGCACTCCCTCTGCTACTAGGGGATGCAGAGGGGGATGGCAGGTGAACAGGGGGGATGCATTTTTGGTAATTTTGCAGTCTCACTCAAATCACCTTTCAAACATTCCCCCCTCAATTTATTATTCGACAAGATTACAGATGTAAGCTAGCAGCACTGTGAGGTAACCATCTTAGGTGAGTCTGTTAGCCAATCAGCTCTGAACAGGAAGTACAGCTGATGCTAATGAACGTCATTAGTTTTTCCATGCCATAAACCACAGTGGCAAATTTTGACCTGATGATGGCGCTGAAGCATCATCAAACTTTTTTTTCCCTTGGACAGACAAAACTGAAACTTATAGGGGCTCTGTGGGACTTGTGTGTTGTGCTCGAAGCCGGCCGTTAGTTCACGTTAGCGGCCTCCATTTCCAAATTAACGTTAGCTACTGTTCTCATAAAGTCACATTCTTCAGACTGTCTCGAAAAAAATCAGACCTTCAGAAAGAAATCCACAGTCCAGCACATTAAACACGTTTAACAAATCGTCCACAGGCTTCTACAGGCAACCGAGAGAGAGACGGGAAGGGTCTCATTTTTCACATCAAGTTACAGTCTGCTCACATATGTCCAATAAAACAGTGATTTATAAATGTAAATCGCTCCCTTAGGGTCCTTTAATTGACAGATTGTGAAAATCTAATGTTATGGCAAGCAAACTTCCGTCCGTGGGCCCCACTTTTTAATGGTTTCTCCTGCATTTCTGTACCAAATGTCTTTAATCTTTGAGCCATTTCACTCAACACCACAGATGAACCACTCATAGTGACGCAGGCTGAAAGGTCAGGTAATCAACGAAGTCTTTCGGTTTCCATTTTTTGACCAAACTGGTGGACCGGCCGACGGAGATGACCACGCAGCCACACCGCTAGTGTGGCTAACAATGGTGCTTAAACAGATGAGTGCGTCAGCATGCTCGAGAAGCAATTAAGTGTTCTCCATGCTCAGCGATAAAGCCTCTGAATGAGGGATTAGTCTGAAAATTGTGCTTATTCATGAGTCAGATGTGAGTTTACACATCATTTATTTACATGAGGAATGTGCATATATTGAATCGTACGAGGAGAAGTGCTACTCTTGCCATGAAAACAATGGAGACTGGAGAATCCCTCAGTTTCATCCTCAGGTTCGCAGGGTAAACAATCTACTCACGTCCGTCTGCCTCATGAATCCCTAAATATGGATTTTACTTAATGATTAAGGCGAATACTGAGTCTCATTAAATCAAAACTTCATGCACAAGTCAGTCACAAGCATTCAGTCATTAGAACCAAAACTTTTTTTAATTGCAGGATTTTTATATCAGTCGCCTCGAATGGCTTAAAATAAAAGCACTGCTGCAAAGTGACAGAGCTAAGCTACAATCTTAAAATAGTTAAGTTAGTCTGTGTCTGCGTCTTACTCTAAACAGTGACTTCACACCAAAGCTATGCATGCAGGGAACTGTACATGGTAGTATGTTCATTCTACAGTCGAAGAGCTACAGCAGCACAACACCGACATCATTAAAAAAAAACATTACAATTAGTGATTATGTCCCCTGAAACACAAAACAGAATCAGTGTTTTTAGGTTGATTATAATAAAGCATCCGAATAACAGTTACCCCAAAAACCCAAACAAAGCAAAGTAACTCCAGCATCACTGCTACAAAAACACTTATGGGAGAACGTTGGTTCATTCGTAAGGCATAAAATATCGTCACCGTTACAGTCATCATCATTTAATCCGTCTCACACACAAACACTACACGACATATGCACAGTCAGAACATATAAAACACTGGTGTTGTCATCGAAAAATACAGCAGTACTCTTAAAAAAAGGCATTTGGCTAAGATAGTGGAGATAATTAAAGCCTACAGGGATACATCACCAGCGGAAAATCAAATGAAGAAGAGAGCACATGGGTTTAATCTAGAGGCACGACCAATACGGGGGATTTTTAAATGCATCACCACCTTTATTTCCAGAATCTAAAACACAATAATCTGCATTTCTGTTTCGCCACGTGTACTGTAAGTAGCTTCTTGTCACGCTGCCCAGTTGGAGCCCAATCAATTGGCTCCGCAGTGCGCCAAGCACTCATTTCCTGCGAAAAACACTCGCAGTGATTTCAGTATAGTGCACCGCTTACCGCTTTGTGTTAAGGCGAGATGGTTTGATTCTATTAGTGTAAGGCTCTTTGACTTTTTGATTCTCTCTGGTATTTGTCAGGGAAGTGAGCCAATGATACAGCGCGCGAGCAAAGCTAATGTGGTGTCATGGGAAAGGCTTTGTTTGGATAAAAGGCAGTTTTTGTGTTAAATATTACAATTGCATGTTTTTGAGTCTTGCACATGATAGAATTGTGCATCTTTACTACCAAGACCATCCCGAATACTTTACACAGAGGCCGTATTCTCCATTTCTGTACACTATCAACCACACATCAATATATACACGATGTAACCACAACACAGTGAATTCAACAACATTTTCTGAGGTAACACTTTATAATAATCATCATTAATTAAACTTTAGTTCATAGTTTTTTCGCTGTTAACAAACAATGTTAATGGTAAACCTTCACACTGTTTATTAAATGGTTTATAAAGTGTTCCATCGTTTGTTAACAGTGAAATAACTATGAACTAATGCTTAATTAACCATAAAGTAACCGTTTATTAACGATGATTATTATAAAATGTTTCCTTTTCTGGTGTTTAGAACCGCTTATAGGTGCATAACTGTTATCGGGTCAGAAAATAGCTTCAAACAAAGGACTTCAGCCACAAATTTAAATGACGTCGCCGCAATTATATCTTTTTTCATAATGTGACAGACGACTACGGTTCCCCAGATTGGGAACCCGCTAATTAAAATACAATGTTCTAATGACATGTAATGTTCCTCCGACAACTGATTTACGCACCAAAGAGCTGTGAAAATTCAAATCAAATCATTATCAGGAGGCACGAGTCATTTTTTCAACACAGCCCTGTAATTTCAGGATGACACACATCTTGTGATCGGCAGTGAGACGCAGCGTGTTGAAGATGTGTTTGCCTGAAAAGAATAAAATGCTGTAGCTGCAGTGAGTATAAGTCTGATGGATGGGTTGTGAATAACTCCCTCAAGATCAAGTTGTCAGAGCCGGTTGAAGGCGTGTTTGCTGCACGGTTGCTGCTTGAATTACAGCTGATTTAGCGTTCAGTGATTGTCAGATTTAGTGGCAAATCACAATGATCTCGTTGAATATGAAGCTTAATGTACTGTGCTGTTACGCCTGAAATGGAATAATTTTTTATAGTCTGAACAACCCCAGTAAAGGTGCAATATGTAAAAAGTTAACTGAAATTATCAACAGAAAGTGAAGAAAAAATAGATTTAATGTTATATTAAATCTAGCTGCATGGCTAAGTGAGATAACTGAGCTAAGTAGCTAACGGCAGCCACGGTTAACAGGCTTTAGCGGTTGCTGCCCTTATTTATATGAACTCAATGAGGCCAATTCTTACATTTTGCACTTTTAATTAAACTTATCAAACAATGAGAAGCTTTATAAACCATTTATTAAGCAATTGTTTATTGTAAAGTTGCAGCTGATATTTATAAATCTTTACAATGGCTTGATTAGTGGTTAATAAAGCATTTTGTTGGTTGTTAACAGTGAAATAACTGTTAACTAATGTTTAATTAACCATTTATTAATGGTGGTTGTTATGAAGTGTTACTGAAAAGCCTCTAAAGCAGGCTAGAGGTTAACGCTTGTTGTAACTGGAAAAAGGCCATGTGAAAGTAAACCACTCGACATGTAACACTGAAATAAACTGCTTTAAACTGCACCAGGCAGTCAGTTCAGCAGCGGTGGGAACTCTGATTTAACACTGACATGACATGAGTTTTTAATTCATTTTACTTCTGGCAAAGTTCACAAGCCCCAAATACAGAAACAAAGCAAATCAACATCTTAGATTTCTCAAAATCGCGCCAATAACGTCCCCCATTTTTCATTTACTCCATCCTGTCTACGACAACTTTACAGATTTATGGTTTTCCGCCCAATAACACCAAATAAAAAATATCCACAGACAGAATTCATAAAGTCACTGTTTACTCAACAAAATGCAAACACGTTGTTTTTCTTATCCACTGTATTTCTCGTGACTTCTTGTATTTCCTCGTCTTCTTCCTTCAGCTTCAATTGTAAATGTGGCCCGGTGTCAACCAATCAGCTGCGTGCGATCAGTCAGCTGGTTCCCTCCTTCTTCCTGTCTCCATGTTGCTCGATTAATTTCACGTCACCGGTCCTGTCTTATTGTCCGATGCTTAAAAGACAGGCAGCCGAGGGTCATCACAAAGGTTCAGGCTGCAGGGAGGATAAAGAGGTCAAATTGTCCTTGTGATCGACTAACAAACATGGGAGCGACCTCTCTCAGACGTCCTGAGGAAGACCCTGGTCTCTGTATCCTGAGGAAGGAAAAGAGAAAGACTTTTTAATGCTCGCGGAAATCACATTTGTAAAATCTATTAGCTGGCTTTTATGGCCCTGTTAGGAGGGTTTTACAGAGCAACATGAAATTGCTACTCATTTATTTTGAACTTCTGACAATAATTGCCTCCATCTCAATTTCATGTAATTGAGAGAACTGAAAGCAAAAGAGGCTGTTGGCAACCAAAAGGGAGCTTAGCTGCGGCATTAGGAACTAATGCTTTGTCAAGTATTGGCTGGCAAGGTTTCACCAGTATTACCACAGCTTCCCCCGAAGGTGCAAACCACACCAGAACATTTTGGCGCACCACTATAATACATTCATATTTTTTCCATATTATTGACAAATGTTTTCTTATAAATAGACAAATCACGGAAACAACAATGTTACGTTCTGTCAGTTTAAATGTCTATGTCGGAGTGTTGTAATGGTTTTAATCCTCAAAAGCGTAACCAGGGACATGGACTGCGAATTAGCCACGGCTAGTAGTCATGTATACATCACATGGGTTGCATTTTAATAAGATGTAACAATGCCTCCATGTTTGGTCCCTGTCAAGAGAACTGATTAGTAAAATAAACATTGAGGAATGTTTTGCTTTCTTTTGTGATTTTTCTTTATTAAAGCTGAGGCGGCCACGGCAAAACATAACCAGTGGAAACGCTGCTGCTGGTGTTTATCCATTAATTCCACGGGCATATTTGCAGAAGTATATTTAGCCGCACTGTCATAACAATGTTACGTGTTGAAAACTTGTCTGTTGAAGTAAACATGTATGTAAGGCTGTGATCCTGCCCTCTCACTGGAGTTACATAGTGCAGAAACAAGTGATGGGGGGGTGGAGTGGCCGAGACAGAGACACCATTCACCCTGTTACAAGACACTGTAGCATCAACATGATTTTGAAGCTGTTATCTGAAGGTAAAAAAGTTACACAATGTTGCTTTAAGTGCTTGAGCTCATGAGATCGAGGCTCAGATACCAAACAAAAATGACGTGACTCTGGTCCGGCACACGTGAAAGATCATGTGAAAGCCCTAAGCCTGCAGGAATTGTGGTTATTTGTTTTGGCCTCGTTGATATCTGTGTTAAATTTAGTAAAGCTACTATCTCTGTGACTTCTACAGAACATAACATTTTTATCATCTCGCTGTGGGACTGTTAGTGAGAGAGAAAAATGAAATGCACCTACCGTCAGAAACTTTGGTTGATGCAGAAGAAGAAGAACACGGGGGAGAAGAGGAGAGACAAAAGAGGCGGTTAGTGACGAAAGCAATGAGATGGTCACACATTGACTGTGTTAAAGATCATAATATTAACTTTTCAACCTGAGCTGACCTTTAATCCGGATACAACACAAGATAAAATGAAGGCAAATACAGTAACATGACCCTAGTTTGCTGGATCGATAAGCAAATACACAGGACGGGAGCAGAGGGAGACGTAACGAGAGAGAAAAAAACTGAAGCTGAAGACGAGAACGAGAAGGAGACAAGGGGGGCAGGCAAGGAGTGGGAGGAATAATGTGTGTGAGAGCGAAAGAAAGGGAGCAAGGATACGGCGAGATCAAATAAGAACAATCATTAGATGGAGAAAGAGGCAGAAGGGAGGCGTTCAGTGGGAGGAAGATAATACCACCATCATTAGACAGATGAAGAGAGAGAAGAGAGGGACGAAAGAAGAGAAGGAGATGGAGGTGTGGAACGACAGAAGATCATATGAAACACAGGCTCATTAGAGATTGAAGGGGGAAAAGCGATAAATATGCCACATTATCAGATTGATTCACTGCTCGGAGGAACAAAGAGGGAATAGCTGAATGAGAGCATAACTCCCAAAGCCACAAAGACATGATGAATAGGTGAATAATAATTGCTGTAATCTGGCCCTTCGGTGCTAACAGGAAAATGGTTCTCATATTCAATATAAATATTCAATAAGCTGCTAGCCCGTGAGCGCTAACAGGAGTATGGATTTTTAGCAGCAACAGTTGAATACGACATGTGCCCATAGGCCTGAAAAAACAGTGGGGAGCAGTGAACAAAAACACACCGGGGGGGGGGAGCTGCCAGACACCCACACACACACACAATTACTGTACCTCACACACACACACACACACACACACACACACACACACACACACACACACACACACACACACACACACACAGGGATCCTTTCAGGCGTGTGCGAACTAACACGCTTTGGTTGTACACGCAGGCAGCAATTACCTCGCATAGGCACACTCGTACACACAAAGGAGACGGTGTTGTGGTAATTCAAAGACTGCCTCAGTGCAATGAGAGAAGAGAGAGAGAGAGAGAGAGAGAGTGTGTGTGTGTGTGTGTGTGTACACTTGTTCATGCATCAGTGCCTGAGGAGGAGACGACACTACTTTCTGACAGAGAAGGCGGTAAAATTACCCAACCTCTCCATCTGTGTTCCCTGCATCTACCTCTGCCTCTCTTTCTTTCTTTCTTTCTTTCTTTCTTTCTTTCTTTCTTTCTTTCTTTCTTTCTGTCTTATGTCTGATGTTTTTCCAAGAAAGATGTAAGGCTCATTGATAAAATGAGAGCCGTGCAGGGTTGCAAAGGTGAGCCTGGCGTTATCGTATTCTACATTTTTCTTACTGTTAACAAGTCCCATGAGAACAGCTTTGAACGTCCTCCCGCCACACCTTTCCCACGTCAGATTAAAGGGTGCGCTCTACGACTATTCCTGCGACCTCATGAAGTCGACAGTGGCTACACTTACTTCTAGTTATTGAGCGAATTTAAAGCAGACCTTTAAAATGAAGAAAATGCTAATTACTTGCATCCCATTAATTGTTTTGAGCGAAGAAAACAAGGTCATGCCAAGTGTACATTTGTCAGACGAGAGCGGTATAGCCTACGTTATGCGTGGCTTTAGTAGACAGCGTAGAAGAAGAAGTAGAGCTCAGTGACCAGACACCACTGATCAGCTAACATGCTGACAGCGGACAAAGCTTCTTCTTGAGTAGTAACGTCTGTACGTCAGAAGTTCAAGTACAGTTGTGGCACAATAGTTTAAAGCAAATATTACTCAATCAGGAGTAAAGAGTGCATTTGTTGGGGACTATTTTCAGCTGCGGATTAATACACAATTGATGTTATTTTGAGTGTTTACAGCAGCAGGACTGTGCAGCGGGATGGAGCCAAAATAAACTACAGTATTCGGTTTCAGGGCGACTGGGTGGATCAGTGATGTGCTTTTTATAGTCTTTGGACAACAACAGAGCTCTAAGCCAGAGGAACACCATGATATATATAGTTTGTGTATATATAGCTTGTAGGGTCTGTTCATCACTGGATTTCCATGGGATTTAGTGAAAACAAGAAAGGCATAGATAATCTCCAGACTTATCTTTTAAATGTCTTATTAAAATAACTTGGGAAAGTACAGAGTGTTTAGCTAGAAGCCGACTGTACTGTACGTCATGTGTGAGACAGACAAAAGAAAAGGAGACAATACTAAAATAAACAAGAGAGGTGAAGCGAACAGAACCGAAGACTGGAGACTGAAAAACAAACAAAGCTAGACAAGTACTGACTCGCCAGGATGACCATGTCCATTCCCCAGAAGATGCTCATGATCCATCCGACCATGATAACAGCTGTCAGTATCTGGATGAGGGCTGCTGCCACGTTGAGCCAGAACACACAACACACACCTCGCTCCGAGATCAGCTCACTGCGAGCGCCGCACAGCACCGTGAACGCTGAGATGAACGTACCTGTGAACGAGACAAAAGAAACAGCAGAAAGTCAACAACACAGTGCATAAAAAATAACAGTGCGCTTGGCTCCAAGTTGTGTTCAGAAATGACGCAAAGACTTTGGAATTTTCCACTCTGGTTAATTTCTCATGAAGCATAGCAGACAGCCGACTTTCAAATGAAATGAGCCAGAGGTGACACTGGTTTGCCTCCACTGAAAACATGCCACGAGCACATTCCAGCGTGATTCACAGCACTGGTTTGAGCTAATTGCTAACGTCAGCGTGCTAACATGCTCACAGTTTACGGTGAGGTTTGTTTGTTGCCAACAACACGGCACCTGACAACACCGACAAGAGTGGAGCTTACGTGCACATCGTTACGTTGGCTAGTTAACGTTGTGGAAATGGTCGCAGTTTGGTTAGGTTTAGGCACCAAAACTACTCGGTCAGGTTTAGGAAAATATCAAGGTTTTGGTTGAAATAAGTGCATTTATTAAGTAAGTAATAGTAAGTAAAGGGCAAGTGAGGTGGTTAAATGTTCGAACTACGAATCTACTATGTGTAGAATAAATCACATTGCAATATTTTGCATACTAATAAGGCAGAGTTAATGTGTTGAGGCCATGAAATTAGATGATAAACATGAACATTTCATGACAATCCTTTTAATAATCTTCAAAACAATTCCCTAAAAATTAAACAAATCAACCTCATTATTATTGTTATCGCTATTACTATTATTTACAGATTTCGGATGCTGTTTCATCATTAAATTTCCTCCTGAGACATTTTGAGACGAAGAAATCAACGATGTAATTTGGAATTTTGGCAATATTACGTAAACTGATTGTTTGAAAATGTGTGTTTCGGGAGATGCACAAATGCACGACAGCAAGCTGTCGCCTGCAGGGGGTTAACTAGTTAGATAGCCGGCCAGACCCTGCTGTGAACTAGCTGCAGCTCTCTCAATAGACTTTTGTTGTAGACAAGAGGCTTTTTTTCCCCTGCTGATGATGAGTCATGTTAGTCTCTGCCATCCCCAGAGCCACAAACGCTAGCATGGAAGAACAGCATACAAATTAATTTGAAGAATTCGCCACGCATAACATATCAGCAAAAATCAGCTTTGTTGGCTCATAGGCAGCAGATAGCAGTATGAATGAAAGCAGAACTAGCAGGACAAAGTGTTGCCTGTGTATGTAAGAGAATCACGGTCAGTCATTGGCAGACGTCCATTAGCTAAAATCCAAACATGGGAAACTCTGCCTCGAAGAATCAAGCACAGTGATTCAGATGAGAGGCTGAAGCTACTTGACACAGTGATATCTCACACTGTTCACTTAGCGACCATCAGTAAATGAGTCGCCGCCTTTGGGATGTGTCCGGCGACGGCGGCGGCAGCGGTGGTGCTTTGGAAAAGAGCAGACAAAGACGTAGAGATATCGATGATCACATCCACTGATCTGAACACAGGATTATCTCTGCTGACAATCCTTATCTGCCTGAATGAAATCCAATATCGCTCATTATCCTATGTCTGGAGACCTGGACCTTCCCCAAGCTTAAGTTCACTGGACAGTAAATGCACTGTGTATGTGTGTGTCATCAGGGAAGCATGTATGTATGTCAGCGCACACAAATGTTATTATTTCATTACAGTGTTTCCGTGCCAACGTTTACAATTTTCACACTATATTGATGAGATATTCAGACTTGCTTTGCTATTATTGTTCCAGCCTACAGTGTTTACTTTGGCATTGTTTCACAGTGACTCGCCAACAAACTAGTAGCAGGAGTTGTTTCATCCTACCTGACAACAATACTTTCATTTTTGTGAATAAGACAACTGCTGTAAGGTTGCACGACAGCCAGAAGCCTTCCCTGAAGTTCACTCTTTAAGCCAAAAGCCATTTCTCAGGATTATTGACAGCTGTTTTTTTTATTGTTAACCTAAAATTGGTTTTCTTATGAGTAAGAGAATAAGAAAAAAGGTACAATACCATTCTGGGAAAAGTACAAAATCATATGAGATACTTTTACGTGCAGCAATTTATCTGAAGTCTTTTAGCAAATCCTGAGAAGGACGCCCTCAAGGCAGTTCCTGGAAATCGTTTGATATCTAATCATTTTTACCATCTGGGCCCGGTCTCTCAATGGCTGCAGAAAATGAGTTATAAATATAGATATATAATATAAATGCCTCTTTAGATATAAAGCTCCAGACAGAATACACTTGTGACCTTCTCTGATATAACAGTGAGTCATCCAGAATCAGTGGATTTCAGGGCATGTCGTCCATACAGAATGTTTTTTGATGCATAAAATGTGTAATTTAAGGGCTGCAGGAGTTTTACTCCCTTCATACTCTGATATAATATATTTTAATTAACTCCACATCAATCATTTCCCATCCCAAAAATGTTATATTACTCATCTACTGACCATGGGGCTTGTATAATGGTGCATACTTTAATTACATTACAGCTGGACGGGGAGAGGTGGACTCTGTGTTTGTAACATTGATGCTTGGTGCTCACACACAGCCAAAGTGGATGGACAGTGTTTCCAAGATGTCGAACTTTTGATGTGAAGATGCCGACCATATTATCATCACCCTATCACCAACGTTATCGTTGGTAAATGTCCGTCTTAACTGGCTGGTTCAGATTAGTTGAATGAAAAAAGTATCACAGCCTTTAATTAATGAGTATTGATTCATAAAGTCTTCAGTGAAAAAAAGTCTTTCACAGAACCGTCTGAATAAGAGGCGTCTTCTTACTGATTGAGTCACAAAGTCCAAGAAAGGCTTTCATTTCAACAAAATCATGACTTTAATCACAGAATCTGCTGAGGTTTCTCTCTGAAGGCTTTTTGCAAAATACTGAACTGAATACTGTGAATACTGAATGCGACACAAGAAATGCCTGGTGGGCGTTTTGTGCACCATGGCCTCGGCCCTTTCTCTTTCTGCTAGCTCCGTTTCTTGTCACATTGGAGGAATTCAAATAACAGAGCAAGACAAGCAGGTGGGGGGGGGGGGGGGGGGGGGGGGGGGCAGGGAGGAACAGGAATGGCCGGGCCGCCAGCTTCATCTTGTTTCTCTGGAGCAAAAAAACAAAAGAAGTCAAAGTCGACTCATATAGAAGTTTCTTATGGTTTTCTCTGTTTCTGTGTTTACGTAGCGCTCTTTCTAACTGACCATAGATTAGCAGGCAAATAAAAAAGTCTGAGAGCTCTGTCGTTATTAATCTTTCTATAGAAACACAAACATCCCAGACATAATCTCTGACTAATCTGAATGTACAACATAATATTTACTTTCACATGGCCTTCACTGGCCTTATCTGGAATGCTTTCCAAAAAGTCAAACTCCGGAGCGAGCACATTCCCAGAATAGTAAGCAGACCGGGAAAATTAAATAAAAAAAGGGGCATGTTTACATGTTGAAGATGAATTAGATATTTGCTTTTCCTTTCAAGCTATTAGCCGATGCTCATTTTCAAAGCATCTCGCAGAAAGAGCAACAAGTGGGATAAAATGAGATACCACCCAAAGCCGATCTGGTCTGATCAGACAGAGAAATGTTCGGGTCGCAGAGGCCACACCCACCAGCAGATGCTCTGGCTCCTGTTGGAGCTTCCCACCTCCAGACGTGAGCCGTGATTGACAGCAAGCTGGTGGCTGAGTGGTTACACATCACCTCCATCTTTGGCAGGACTTACACGGTCTGGCTTCTTTCAGTTTTTCCAGGTACCAGTCGTGTGTTGTAGGCTTTCTATTATGGGTGTTGGAAGAAATGGATATTTGCAGTACCTGCCAACATGATCAACATGAACATTCATTAGGGCTGCAACTAATAATTATTTTTATAATTGGTTTAATGTTCTAATTATTATCAGTTTGTTGTTGTGTCAATGCAAAATGTCAGGCAATGGAGAAAAGCAATTTCCCAGAGCCCACAGTGACATCGTCAGACTGCTTTGTCAGATGGTACAGTACAAGCTATACTAACGAAAATGAGCAAATACACATTGGAGAAATTGGAACCATTAAATAGAGGAGCACCATAAAATCCACATCCAGACTTGGCATCACAAATTGGCATGAGATGTGCACGGACAAGGACAGGAAGGCTCTGCAGCTGATGATTAAAACTGCTCAGCATTTCATTGGTACCCGTCTAACGTCAGTATCAGTGACATCGGTGAAGTGAGGTGTCTGCGCAGAGCCAAAAGGATACTGAAAAGAAAAACCACCCACCCCAGCCACAGCTTGCGCACCCTGCTGCTATCTGGCAAGAGATACAGAAGTATCAGCTGCCGTACCACCAGACTACAGAGCACCTCCTGTCCTCAGGCTGTGATCATTTTTTTTAACAGCTTAGTAATTATCAGTCCATCTATATAAGATGTTCACTGACTAGTTGCTAAATGCTTTAGGGATAGCCACACTGACGGTGGATACTCAGTGTGCGAGAGAAGACAGAGACTGAATTATATTGAATTCATGTGATGTTGGAGTTGCAAATTGGTAAAATTCACACAAACACCCCCTCAAGTAGACAACTCGGAGACTTGGCTACAATTTTTTCAATTAGTTCCTGTATTCCTGTTCTGGCATATCAATGTTTTGCTCAAATGTAATTTGTAGTAAGGTATTGGGTATAAACGTTAGTTGCTGTCAACCTAGAGTGACCTACTTAGATTAGTTATATATATATATATATATATATGTATATATATATGTATATGTATATATATATATATATATATATATATATATATATATATATATATATATATATATATATATATATATGTTATTTATGAGCATTACCCTCGTCAGCTGAAGTAATATCTTGGTTTTAGGGAATGCACTGGGGCAGCTACAAATCTGGGACAAAATGAAAAATGTCAAATTTTAAATGTAAAATACAACAACTTCCTTTGTAGCGACCATGTTCTTTCCACATTATGACTTAAAAAGCTCACGAACACACCAAAATCGGATGAACAACTTCTGAACATGGGAAATGGGAGTACGTGAATCCAGGGTTAACGCCGAGCCATGGTGTTTTAATGCTACTAAGCATACAGCTAACACACAGCTAATGTCACACTGCTCCAGTATGGTTACTTGGAAGGGACACACGAAGGCTATAACTACAGATGCCTATAGAAGTTGCACAGCCAGGATTCAGACATCAGTCTTATTTCAGTGTTCAGTGATCACTTTTAGCCGTGTTAGACCTGTTAGAATGCTTTTATTGTGAAAAACTTGGAGGGAATGCAATGTGCTTGTTCCCAAGTTAGCAGCTCATCATTAGCGGTGCCAGCTGTTGGAGGTTAAGGAAAACATCCAAAACCATTTGACGGAAATCTTCTATTAATGTAAGATTAAATTTACACCACAAGCAAAATCAAAGCAGTAAAAATAAAAAAAGCGCCTCTCAAACTGCCCATAATTGACCTGAATAAACAAATAATTAAGGAAATATCTTGCTGTGTATTAATGTGTGCAGTTGGATGCAGAAATCGTCCACTGCAATAATAAAGTTTTAATAAATCTTTAATCTTCTCGCTTCGAGAAATCCAATCTAACGATGCTCCATGTTTAAAAAGCTTTTGGAGCCCCTGTATGTCGCATGTGGGAGATGTGTGTGTGTGTCTGTGTGTGTGCGCCTAGATATTACTCAGACTAATGACCATAATTACACAGAACTCAACAAAGCCCCCACTGAGAGTGTGGGAGGTTAATGATAGAGTGTGAAAGACAGACAGACAGACAGACAGACGGAGAGAGAGAGAGAGAGAAAGAAAGAAAGAAAGAAAGAAAGAAAGAAAGACATAAGAAGGCATTAAAAAGGAAGTAAAGTACTAATATGATCAATTAGATATCACCAACTGAAAATATTATTATTATTTTAATCATTAATTTGCCAATTTATCAACAGCAAAAGTTTCAAATTGTGTTGGACAAGAAGCATCGAATTATGATAATACAGTAATTTGCCCTGAAGCCCAGTGCTGTTCCTGATGGCTCCTCCACAACCACACATCTTTATTTAACAGGTGTGGAAATAAAAAAAACAAAAAACGAGACAATCTGTTTTAACGAGCATCGAGTCTCTGATGTAGAGGAAACTGCTCACCACTGACAGCCACAGCTAGCTTAGCCCTGGTGACTGCATGAAGTATGCAAGGTATCCAGTCCTCACGGTGAGGTAGCCGGCTCCACATACCCTCAAACCAACTCAGTGAATAACATCGGCTCGCTAGCTAAGAACACACATCACGTAAAATTAGACCTGCTTTGGAGTTATCAAAAGGCCTTTTATCCACTTTTGGCGGGAGCAACATACTACTCCCCACAGCAACATTTTTATTCCTGGGTGGCGAAGTCATTACCTGCAGTACTCTGCCTCTGATTGGCCAGTGCTTGCTGTCTCTGTGAAACTGGTTTGGGTGAGGGTAAGAATATCACGTTCGGTCGATTAGAGGCACGGTAGGGCGGGTAATTCTTTTGCTATCCTGGGAAAAAAATCCCTTCCTATACTTTCAGTCTGTGCTCTGCTAAGCTATAAAAGAACAATTAAAAAAAAACAACTGATTTGTGACTAATGCAATTACTGCATTTGAAACTGTAATTATCTCATGGTAAAGTGTTACCGAGTGTGCTAAGAGAGCAACGTTGCTAATTTCAGCCATACTGTACTGTAAGAAAAGAATATACTCTCTTTAATGCACACACACGTTTTATTTGAACCTGCCAATTACATTAAACTGTTTACAGGATATTAACAGAGGTCTCCTACACTCTTGGACGCTGATGTGTAAAGAAAAAACAGCCAGGCTTCCTGTCACAGCTGAGATGGAACAAAATTTCACCTGCTGTTTAGCTGTTTCGTGAGCCTGCCAATCTTAACCCACCAACAGTCAGTTTGAGTTTTTTATCTGAGGCTGCCACATGTCAGTATCAGTAATCTACATTAATGCTCTCACTCACTGATTTGTAGCCTGAACATTTTATTAGGAAAAGCCTCATGTACACATAAAAAAACCACCACACAGCCTCTATCTACGGTACGATTAAAACTGCTCTTCGGTCTTTATCTGCAAAAACAACATCAGGAGTGTTGTAGATGTTAAAGAACAGGTCATGAAAGACATTAAACCATCTTTGCCTCACACAAGAATGTTTGTACGTGGTTGCATCTCGGTAACACCTCTCAGCAATCAGCAATACAGTCATGTTGTGCAGTATAGAGCCCTTTATAAGCCTCACAGCTGTTTACAATAAGTGCAACAGACTCCTAATATTAATAAGAGTCAGAATCCAAGATGTGTGTGGCGACATCCTGAAAAAATAAACCCTATAACATTATTAATCTGTCCGCGAGTCTAATCATAACCTGAACTCTCTGAATACGTAACATATGCAGAAAATATGCAGATATGCAGTATTTTTACTGGCTACACCTGCAGTGCATGTATAGCATGTGGCCCCAGGCCCGAAGACCTCTCAGCGGTCCAAAGTTCTTGTGCTGTTGTGTGTGAACACCAAAACTCCCCTGGAAATCTGGTAGCTAGCTGCATGGCTAACTGAGCTAACAAGCTAACAGTAGCTACAGTCATGGATTTGTAAACAGCATACAGTTAACAGCAATAAACAGTTACTCTGTTGATATGCTGCCCCCATTTGTTGGGGCTATGAATTAAACGGATGGCCACATTTCTTACATATTGTGCCTTTAAATACAGACAGACAGACTTCAAGACCCCAAAGAGAAAGCCAGCGACAATCATTTCCTGTATACAGGTAGTGTAAAATGGATGCGCAAACCTATGGCCTGGCCTACTTTTTCATGTAAAATGATGAAGATGAAGGTCCTCCAGAGTGGCGTGCCAGTGGAGGAAACGTAATGCAAGGCCTTCGTGGCTGCCCTTTAAGTGCAGTGCCATATAGGCTTTCTTCCTGATGCAGTTAGTGCCCTTTATATTTACTTCACCCTCGCCCCCTCAGCCTTCACCTCCGTTCACCACTGATACGGACCAACACAGATGTCTAAGTGTTGGAGGGTTTTTTTTTCGTTTTGCTTTCACGGAGAATCCATTTTGGTCCTCATAAAGATGGAAGTCCTCACACACACACACGCACAAAACATCCAGGGGCAAGAGGTCAACATGACCAATGTAAACTGATGCAGTGTCTCCAATATCACAAACCATCAGTCACACACGTGCGCACACACATCGACTCACACACGCACACACACGTGACCTCGGCCACCCACACACTCACACTGAGGGCTAAATTACATATATTCGCTTTAGCTCCGCGTGTCAAAGCCTTTCCAGTCCTGTTATGGCAAAGATGGTGACACAGCGAGAGCAGTGATCTGTGGTTTCCTTCACAACAAGTATGTGTAATTATTAACAAGTCGACAGCTCTTCAGTCAGTTTACACTGCGCTGACTAACAGCTTCTGTGGTGCTCTCAACTAGATTTTCACTCTGTCTTCGTTACACTGTGAGGACAGTATGAGGCTCTGGCAACTTAACGTCAGGCAGGATTAATGTAAGGTTAAAAACAAGCAGACCCCGGAGAAGCAGGTCGTCAGATTGAATCCTCCAGCTCGCTGTGGATCCCCGTGTGTGGAAAATAAACTCTTTACGTAGTCTGCGGTGTAGCAATACATTATGCACCTTTTATCTCACATTTAAGGTTTACTTTCTTATTACAAAAAAACAAATGTGACA
Source organism: Pagrus major (assembly GCF_040436345.1). Lineage (NCBI taxonomy): Eukaryota > Metazoa > Chordata > Actinopteri > Spariformes > Sparidae > Pagrus > Pagrus major. Next base: position 24,031,270 of record NC_133236.1, on the reverse strand, counting down.
TATGAACCTGCAGTCTTTCAAATGGCCAGCAGGTGACAACTCCCCTGGTTTTAAAAGAAGTCTGATTGTATGTGAGCCTATGAGGAAAGCCACAATGTCACAATGTCATAGTTTTTTACCTACAGTGACGTCACAATCTACCCACAATTCCACCTGATATCATCCGCCATACTGGCCGACGTCCAAACAAACAGACAGGAGGTGCCTTTTTGAGCATCCGAAGAAGATATGGAGTTGATATTTATCTTTTCTCGCAGTACCTATGAGAACATGTCATCCAATTACATTTGTGTGCTCGAGCCAAGCGCTCTGGCACGTTATAAACAGAGGTTTAAACTTTGTGGACTGCAGGATCGTCCCTACGGATTAATTAGTTGCTCTTCTTTCTGTACCCTTTTCTTGGCTCAGGAATTTCAGGAAATTCATATTTTCATATTCATAGTTGAAGCTCCCATCTTCGTTTTTCACTAGATGATGGCTCCTGTGCTTGCACTACATCTCTTCAGCGTGGTTAAAGACTCGGACACCAATGACTTCTTTGTTTGCACCTCAAGCAACATGGTGGATTGGGCACCGCCCCCAAATAGCTGTAAGTGTGCGTGAAAGAATAAAGTGGCGACAGATGAGAAAAGCTTTTATGTTCATGGACTAACGACGTACTTTGTCATTTACTCTGGAGGACTTGTTGGCTATTAGATGTACAGTATCTCCAGCACGTGATATGATAGTGGACAAGTGGTCAACAATATGAGACATGAAGGAGTGTAGTATATCACAAACACAGTTTTCCAGTTCAGGTGAGAGTTTCAGCTCCAGTGATGCAGTAAATGTTCTGGAGCGAACAGGTTCTTGTCCACTGTGATGTTACAGTAGCAGACATAAACCAATAAGAAGGAAACCAGGTGCCCTGAACTGACTCTGTAGATCTGTCCTGCTATTAAAGTGCCCGACATCATTAGTCATTTTTTCTGCACTGATGTGTGTCTTTGTATATGTGCATGTTTCTGTGTGTTTGTGTATACTTAAACACACGCACCTGTGTGCGCCTGTCTGCAGGAGAGTGTGTTCTGCTCTGCCTCTTGTCCAAATTCAATTACACATTTCAAAATTGTATTTTGGCTGGAGGATGAATAGAACGAGCCGCTGTTTTCAGTCTCAGTCAATTAGACCCAAACGGCATTGACACACACACACACACACACACACACACACACACACACACACACACACACACACACACACACACACACACACACACACACACTCTCTCTCACACACACACACGTATTGTATTCATTTCAGTCAGTGTTGTCATGGCAACAAGTCGCAGCTATTCAATGAAATGTCAAGGCATTCAGACCAACCTACATACACACTCGTATTGTACACAGAAGAGGTGTTGCCTTGATGGTTTTCAGACAACATTTTAAGGCAGCATGTCGGGGTAACTGTCCCGCCAAGCCAGGGGGAAAAACTGATTATTTGGATCATTGTGTGTGCTGACTTTGTTTTCTTACATTGTGACATTTGCTAGCGGTCGATGATTTCGACTTCTACTGGAGAAAGGCTTCAAAAAATAGACTTCTGAATGAAGAGACAGGATGAATGAATAAGAGAAGGCATCTTAAGCCTTTTCAAGAAGAGAAGGACGAGAAAGAAATGAGGAAGGAGGGGAGAGATGAATGAATAAGTATAAGTCTGCAGGGATTCATGACCAAGAAATCAGGGTCTGAGAGGACACAGAGAAGGTTATTTGGTGATAGACTGTGAAGTGCAACAACAGAATACAAACAAAAAACAAAAAATGCATGAACACCGATGAACCAATAAAGAGTGAGGGAAAAACACAGACTTAAATACACAGGGGCTAATTAGCAAATGAAGAAGGTGTGCACAGAAGAAGGGTGGGAAAGTAACACATGATAAAACAACTAATACTCAAGACCACGACAGAAACGGTACAAAGACAATATATTTAATGTTAGCCTCATGCCCCTCATAACCCTTTTGTAAACATATGCTTATTCTGAATTCGATGCCGGCAACACATTTTCGAACAACCTAGGATGAGGGCAACAAAAGACCGGGGAAGTTGTGGGATGCTCCTTAAACAGGTTCATTGGTAGCTGAGAGTACTGTGATTCGGTATGAAAGGGGCATCCTCGAAAGACTCAATCGTTCACAAGCAAGGACGGGGCGAGGTTACGAAAAACATGATTATGTGTACAAAGGATACTACTACATGGTCTGAGTGTCTCTTTTTCTCTGTCTTTCTTCACACAGTGTCGTTTTAATTCATGAATTGCTCCATATTCCTGAAAAAATCCTCTGTATTATAATTTTTTTTAGCTAAACCACCGAGCTAATCCAGATTAGTGAATGACTGTGTGTGAATGTACGAATGTAATGAGATGTGTGAGCTCAATGTGTCACATAAAATACTGTGTGAGTCTACTGTATGTGATTTTATGTAAAGTGTGTGTCATTTAGAGACACCTGATATACGGTACAGTATACTGTGTGTGTGTGTGTTCATGTGTCTCCTGAGAGTCTCGACATATTGATGAGGCTGACGCTGCGTGCTGTGTGTGTTTACACAGTATGTGTGTGTAGCTACCAGATGTTGTTGCATAATCTTATTATACACAGACACAAATGCAAAGACTTGAAACTTGGAACTGGAAATTAGATGGAAGGGAAGGACGAAAAGGCAGAGGCATCCGAACTATTGGAGATAATCTGGATCCAAGTACACACAGTGAAAGAATAAGGCAGATTTTCTGAGAATACTTAAATCTAAGGATTAGGGCTTTGCACACGGGTCATACTCAGCACTTACACTCAGTTACAGCCACATGAATTCATCCTGTTTTTGTCACACCACTGGAGGTAAAATTGCATCAACTTCAATAGGAACACGTAGAGTTGTACACACAGTTATGTCGATGTATTTTAAATCAACAACAAGAATTTAATATAAAACTAATAATTATAGTAATAAGATATTATTTATATTACTATGACAAAACATGTCATATCACATTCAGATTACATGTTTACGACCAGACTCTCATATCCAGAGGATGGTGGAGTTACACGTGAGAAGGCAGCCAAGCCAGTGACCGCAGTTCAAGACTGCGTTTCAACATTTGTAAGTGTGACACCACTAGATGTTTTTTAAGGAGGCCTCAGGACATCTCTAGCTGTGTTTGTGGTGACCAAAGCAGGTATTTTAAGCCTTTCCTAACCCTAACCAAGTGGTTTCTGTGCCTAAACCTAAATGGATCGTAAGCGCAGCTTTGTCACAACGTAATATAGAAAACCTAAAGAAACGAAAGTAAACGTATGGTTTCAACATATCCATGGTGCGCAGAAACCTACTGTGCCAACATTAATTCTGGCGATTGGGTTGATCTTAGCTGCAGAATGAATCATCTTCTAGGAGGCAACACAAAGGACATCCGTTCATCAGAGCAGGCTGGTGAAGAGCCAATTTTTCCTCCAGATAATCTCCAAGGGACTTGATCGGTTAAACTTTGAGTCACAAGATGTATCAAGCACCGTTCCACAGCCAAAAAAGGGTGGAAACACAGACTGAAATGTGAGAATTCGCAATTTTGCGAATCACATGCATACTTTTCCTGTTACTTCTATCTAAGAACTACAATGTCATGGTTTCTTTGCATGATAGCAATGCGAATGTTGAGTCATCACCAGCAGTGATGACGCTGCTGCTCGTGATGGACCCAAAGGTGATGTGGTTTTTACCTGCAGCGATGACACCACATCTACTGTGTGCATTAACACCTGGCAGACTGAGGCTTTAGGGCCCTGACACTCTTTTTTTGACACAAGGTGCAAATGAGCTCTCTTGCTGTTTTTCTTTTTCTCACACGTTTGCACGCACACAGGAATGTGCACAAACACACACATACATGGGCAGATTGAGGGCATATGTTTCCCAAATATCCCTCCCCAAAAAAGTCCCTTCTGGTTCCATAAAATCAGAGAGAGGTTTCCTGTGTGAAGCTGGACTGGACAGGAGTTTATTTTCCAAACTAATTTTGGCTATAGTCACTGCCTGAAAACGTCCCATGCCGCTCTACATTCCTCTCTGATATTAACTTGATTATTTCCCCTCATGTTTGTTTATCTTGTTATTTGCTGGCATGCCCTGCCTGCACCACGGCTATCAACTCTCCATGTCTGCTCGGCTCTTCCAGTTTCACGTTTCAGTTTCGCTATTTTCAACCCGGCATGTGACTCTGCATGTTTGCTCTCTTCAGGTCTGTTTTACGCAGAATAACACAGAAACGATGAATGAGAGAGAGAAGAGGAAAGTGCGATTCCTGACTTACCGAGCCCAGGTATGAAGGTGTTCAGAAACAGACAGATGACGGCCACAGGGAAAGGCATTGTGGGTATCGCAGCCCGCAGTGGTCCCTTCTTCTCCCTGACCTCCACCACCACTCCTCCGCCAGCTGTTGGGGCCCCGACCATGGCTTTGGCCCCAAGATTGTCGGCGGTCTTAACACTCCCCTGCTCTGTTCCACCTTCTTTCTGTGCCATCTCTCTGTCTTTCTTCCCCTGCCTTTCTTTTACGTGATTTAAGAATTAGATTGCAAGTCAGCACCTATGTCACATTCACTAACAAATTAATAAAAACGTCAACAAGTTGTCTGAAAGTGGTCTCAATCTGGTCAGTTTGATGGGGAGAAAAATCACTATATGTCCAGAGAATAACCAGAGATGTTAAATAACATGCAATATTTTATCTCAGAAATATCCTCCTTCCTTTTCAGCAATATTCAAGCAAATTTCAGTCCCCACCGGACCACGTTTATCTCCAATAATCTCACACATAAAAATTCTGAAATTCCTCTCAAAGTCCCCTCACAGTCCCACCAAGGAAAGAGTTTGAAGTAAAAGCAAGAATATTTGGAGTAACCTCTTCAAAACTGTTGATTTAGCCTCATTAAAAACCCTTTTTGGTCCTTAAAAGTGTCTCATCAGAGGTCAGTGATATCTGCCATTTGTTCCCATGTCCAACATGTTGAATCGATGACAGTTCCTCAAAGGGATGTGCGGCTCCTTTCAGTAATTTCCTCTGAAGTCACTTTATCCTCTCTTTCTTTCTTTTCTTTCTTTCTTTCAGTCCAGCCCACACACCTCTCCGAGACAAAGTGCACACAACAACCCCCCCTTTTTTTACTACGTCTCCCTCTCTCTCTCCCTCTCTCTCTCCCTCTCTCTCCATCCACTCCCCGTCCTCTCCCTCCATTTAAAGGAACAGTGCACCAATAAAGCGCTCCCCGTTTAATGAGCTCTCACTCAACAAGCCATTACACGGTGCATCTGAATAATGACTGACTAATGGCTTAAAACATTCGACTCTCATTCAAATTATTAATGCAAAGGGTGAATGTAAGCGCCTGGAAATGTTTGCCGCAGCTTAATGCTCATACGGTCCATTGTAGGTCTGTTTATTCAGTTCATTTACTCATTCTTAAGACACGTAAGTGAGAAGGAAGAGTTGATTTATTAGAAGACGTCCTCAGTCTGTACAAGAATAGTACAATACAGCTGATGCTGATGATAATGTGACATTGTGAAGCATGTTAAAGGTGCATTATGTAGTTTTGTAGACAGATCTTCATCTACTGATCTTTTATGCTTAAACAAACTAAATGAATAAACTGAATAAACAAACTGACCTTAAGGGAAAACACAATTTCATACTGGTTTACTTTGTTTATATGTGGCGGACCCTGCCACCTTTCTAGCTTCAAACAGTGTTCTGGGGACCTTATTTTCCTCTGAGAACAGCTTGTTTTTTTATTTTATTAGTTATGGAAAAAATTAATATTCCTGAATTTATATTATCACCTCATTAATATTGTAAATATTGACATCCTGAGTTTGAATTTCTTCTCCAAAAACTACATAGTGCCCCTTTAAAGCAGAATTGTTGCTCATTGCTGTGAAGGTATAAACACAGACACTGAAGGGTGAAGGGAGAAACGTAGGGAAAAGTAGGCAGCAAAGGAAAGAGAGAGGAAGAATGGGGATGTAGAGAAAAAAGATATGGACGTGAATAAAGACATGAAGGGGAGAGAAGTGAATTGAAGCCGGGATAAAGTGGATGTGGGATTAGGTGGGATAAAAAAGGAGCGGAGGGCGGTCAGGACGGTGGATGACGAAGAGGCAGGCTGTGTCAATATCTCAGTAATTATTCATGCAGGCCAATCCCCTACAGATCAGACATATCTTTCTCTCCGTCCCCTCACTCCCCACCTCCTCCTTCCTCCCTTAAGTCAGCCTGACTTTCATTTTATTTTCACTTTTTTCACCTCCTCGTCTTCTCAGCGTGAGCTCTATTCAAACACAAGTGTTGAAAAGCACAAAGCAAATCAGTGCAACCTTGAAACAATCCTCATGCTTAATGTCTCTCTCTCTCTCTGTCTGTCTCTCTGTCTGTCTGTCTCATCCCCTTCTTCTCCATTTGGTCTCCAGGCAACCTGGGGAAGCTGCAGGTAATTATACGGATGATATTGATCTCAAGGCTTTTGGTCCCTTCTTCAAACCTGTCCTCCTTCTCCTCCTCCTCCTCCTCCTCCTCCTCCTCCTCCTCCTCTTCCTCTTCCTCTGCTTCCCTTCTCATCTCCCCGTCTCACTCTCTTTTTCTTAATTTCTGTCCAATTCCCACTTTTAATTTCCTCTTAATCTTCCTGGAAACACAGAAGATAGCCGCTCTTACAAGGTGGCTTTCCCTTCCTTCTTCTTCTTTTTTTTTTTTTGTCATGCATAGCAGCATTATGGTGTGTCTGACAGCAAAAGACTGAGTAATCTGGATGGCTGAACTCAATCACCATTGGATTGTTTTCGGCCAAAGGCATGCGGTGTAACGTGCTGATGCTTATTACCATGACAACGTGACGAGAAAAAGTTAAATGGCAGCCGACTTAAAGTGACATTTTTTGGGTTGGGAGAGTTTCCACCAGTGACTCAGAAATGTTCCTGCTTCTGCGGTTAGTGATTAAGACAGGTGATTTACAGTCTAATTTCCCCTGCTGCAGATAATGGTGAGCTTCTTAATAACCCTGTGATTGTGTCAGTGTGTGTGTGTGTGTGTGTGTGTGTGTGTGTGCGTGAGTGAGTGACAGGCGTTGGTTATATTGTCACACTTTTATTACTAAAATCGCACGACCGCTTTTAGTCTCTCTCCACCACATCTGCCTTATTGCTTCTGCACACACACACACACACACACACACACACACACACACACACACACACACACAGACACACACACACACACACACACACACACACTCTCTCTCGTTCTCCCAGGGTTTAATTTATGTTGATCCCATCTGTCAGGGAAAGCTGACATCACACGCTGGTTATTTATATACGTCTGTGTGTTCGTGTGTGGGTGTGTGTGTGTGTGTGTGTGTGTGTTTACCCCCATTGTGTCCCTCACACCCCAGACTGTATCTGCACCATTCACACACTCACACACTTTTCTTTTCTCTCAGTCTCCTTCAACACCACATGACGTCCATGCACAGGTGTATCACAGCTGATTGACTATCCAATTCAGCTTTTTGTCGAAACAAACATAACAAACGCTCTCTGTGCTCGGAGCTTTTTCAGTGTGAGGTCACTGACTCCCAGTTTTACAGCTTCAGTGGTCATCGGATTAGTTCATGTATCACTACATGTTTAAAAACAAATATCTCGGTTGACAGACACAAATACACTCGTTAACACATTTATACGGCGTGAACTGTTAAATTGAATGTGAAGACAGTTGAAGTACTGATGACATCTTCACGGCAGTTTTTGAAATGTCACAAATTACAGAGACAGGATTCGTCTACATGGACACAAATGTTGAATTATTTTCATGACTGTCAGAGTTACTATCTCCCATGCCCGCATCGCGTTTCTTTGACTGAATGAAACACAACATTTACACCACGCAGTGAGCTGATTGGGGTGATTAAAAAAAATATGTTTTCACTTCATGAAACGGTCACAAAATGTAATCTTAAAGACTCAGTTTAAAGTGAGGGGAAAGATCATGATTTCAGTTATATGTTAATAGAAATCAGTTCAACAAACAATCAGTTCAGCAAACACTCCACCAGGAAGCAAAGATTAGAGAAAAGCTCAAAAAAGACCAATTTGTGTAGCAGGACTTTGCGGTTGTTTTTCCCTCTTTCCTGCCCCATTAATCATCTCACGGGTCCATCTTGTGACTCTTTGGTGGGGCATGACTCCGAGGCTGGGCACCACTAGACTAAACTACAAACTGAAGCTAATCCTGCTAATGCATCGTTCCATCAGTGCCAACAACCTGTTACTGTACTGTCATATATATCATTCTCGTGAGCCATGTTTCTACTATATTTTACAGATGATACCTTTTACTTAAGATAGATTTTATCACTTCTTCCACCACTGTTGGCTGTGAATCCTCAGGCTGCTTGCTTGTGTCCTCATTTCTTCCTGCTACAGGTAGGTCACGCTGACAGACGTCCTCACATGCAAATTCAACAGGACATCTCAAAGAGCCTCGTGAGTGAACACTTTCATCAGACCCAGAGCGTTGACATGAGATGATAGTGATAAATGGTGGCTTTTAATCAGTATTTTAGTAACATGATTGTTGATGATATCACAATTGCAAACAAGAGGCACTCGAGCTGCCCCGTCTCATGCCTGATTTATTTCCTCATTGATATGCTAATCTATGCAGCGAGGTCCTCCAAAATCTAATCAGACCGTCTCCTCTGATAGGTCACCTGTGGTGTGAGTGTAAAGCCTTTGTCATGAGCTCTCATTGAGTAAGTGTGCTGTCAACACTGTGTACACACACACACAAACACACACACAAACACTCACACACACATTAAGCATGGAGGCAGGCAGCACATGAGGATAAAAATCTGGGTCTGAAACTATTTAAAGAAAAGCTGGGTGATGATGTCACCGCATTGACGTCATTTGAGGAGTCGTTCTGGGGCAGGAGGAGATTTGTTTTAGGTCAGTTTGTCAAGAAACCCTAACAAAATAAGAGCACAAGGAGTTAAAGGTGCACTATGTAGTTTGGGAAATAAATTCAAACTCAGAAAGGTGATAATGCTAAAATAGAAATATTTATCTGATATAGTTTCAAAACAGAATAAACAAGCTGTCCTCAGGAGGAAAAGGATTTTCTCTTCTGATTTAAAATGATTCCCCAAAACTACGTAGTGCACCTTTAAACTTTAATATAACTTCATATCTACCTCAGCTGTGTTTCATTTTAGCCCTGAGCCCAGACTGTATCCATCAGAGAGGGTTTTTAGGTGTCAAACTTAAAATATCTCCATGATCGAGTACACTGTGGTTTAGCTGATGAAAAACTGAGTTGAGACACTTCAAACACAATCTCAGTGCGCTGCTGTTCTCAGAAGTGCAATTACAAAAGGAGATTAAACAATTTCTCATTTTGCTGCAGTCGAAAGCAAAGCAATAAAAAACAGGTTGTATGAAACCACTATGAAACATTTTAGACTTTAGAGAAAGTGTCACAGAGAGAAGAGCGCCATCTGCTGGTCACAGTGCAACATCACACACTAAACTGGAAATCAAGGGCAGCTGAAGTAGAGCTCATCACTCATCATACAGAAATAAAATAAAGTGATTTTCTCTAAAACTAATTTGAACTAAAACTAGTCCAGAGCAATGACTCTCAACCTGGAGGTCCCGATCCCCACTAGGGGTCGCTAGAGGTTAGAGGTTGTTAGAAAAGACGTCTTTGAAGTATGCATACTTATTTTTAAAACACACACACATAATACAAACAGTGAATACAAAGTTCATAAAAACATCAGGAAAACTCATCGTTAATGCAAAATGCACAGGAAATAATCTGCTCGAAATTCATCGCTCATTTTAACTTCCTCAGTGGCTATGCTGCATTGTGGGTAATGTAGGCGAGGAAGTCCAGCACTGTACTATCCTATAAACCATTACGGACAGTTTAAATCCATGTTTTTAATTTGTTTCCGTTTTTAATCCATGCCTTCTTCTACCTTTTCAAAAACCTGGCGCCTACATTACCCACAATGCAACTTAGCCACTGAGTGACATCACTGGAGGCAATTTATCAGATTACGTGCGACTTCCTCCGGAGCCACAAAAGGCTTCATATTACTTTTTTCACTTATGCGTTAGCGTAGGTACTTCTCTAGGCCTGAAAACTACTCTAATGTGTAGAATTGTTGGATTTTCACTTTTTGGGTTAATTGTGCAGCTAATCAGTTGTTCTGTTCTGTTATTGTAACTTTTTTTTTTAATCAAAGTTTGGCTTACACATGATAAATCAGAACAAAGAGAGAATATGTTTCATCATGATTTTTTTAATAACATATCAGAGAACATTTTGCATACATGCCAAATTATAGAATAGCTTATATCTAATCCTTCAGTACATCACTTGAAACCACTTAAAACAGACAAAAGAATAAAAAGAAGTCATTTTAGGAGTTATTGTTTAAGCTTATAAAAAATATTCTGTATAAAAATTGCAAAAGCTGAGAAGATAAATTGCAGGTTGAGCTTTTCTCAGTGAGTTTCACATGCGGTGAGTCACTTATTGGGATTCTCTGGGCGCAGAGCTGTTCCCTCTCTTAGTATGGATCCATTCTTTGGCCTGGATGATGTTCTTGACCCACTGCAAGGACGGGTCGACACAGAATACACCACCTTTCTTCATCGTGATACTACAAACAGAGACAAAGATTGTTGATGCTGTACTCGGTGTCAGAAAACAGATTGCGGGGTCTTCTGCATTAATTTTAAAAACAAGTGTACTCACACCACAGCTTTCTTTGCACAGCGGTCATCTGTGTATTGGAATCTCACCACGCCGTTCTTAGGCAGCCTGTGGGGGTAAATATCAAAACAGCATTCGGTTGGAGCAGAACTGCCTGGGAAACCAAGAAAGAAACAGAAATATTATGGACATGAAGAGTGGTATTCAACACAAAACCGTAAGGTATATTCAAAAAATTGTTACAGAAAACTGACAGAAGATTTGCCTTTGAAGAAAAAAATAAGTGGGATGCAGTCAACTTACCTTCTGATGCCAGGACAGCGAGAGACGAGAAAAGCAAGACACAGGCCACCAGAATGATGGGTTTGTTCATCATCATCATCATCATCTTCATCATGCTTGAGCCTGTTGTCTGTGACCTGGCTGTTTGTCTTGTTGTCTTAAAGGCGTTGGTCTTGCTTCTGCCCGCTTCACTCACAGTCCCTCTCTTTTATTATGCTACTCACAGTGTGTGTGTGTGTGTGTGTGTGTGTGTGTGTGTGTGTCTGTCTGTCTGTCTGTCTGAGAGCAAAGGTGGTAGAAAAGTTTCCATGACAAAATAAAGAAAGGAATGACCTGAAACTACGTAGCATGCATGCAAACATACTGCGGTCGTGTGGTCAACACTTCTCAGTACAAAGAGGTGTAGAAGAAGGGTGGGGGGCGGAGGACGTGGTGAGTCGATAGAATAGAAAACATCATCTGTGCCACAGTGCATCTGCGCTTTATGTGTGTGTGTGCGTGTGTGTGTGTTTGTGCAGATGCACTGTGGTTTTTAAGCTTTCTCCCTGCTGCTAGTTCATGTGGTTTTTAAAAGGATATTGTTTAAAATGATGAACCATGATAAATTAAATGGTTTTATCTGTAATGAGTGGCATAAATAATGTCTATTTTAAGAAGCTGTTACAAAGCCTGGTTAAAATCTGTCACTCTTCTCAAACTTTTAATGTATCCTGAGGAATCTAAACTTTTATTTTCAAATCTTCTTCTACTAGGTTGAAAGTCAAAGGCCTTACAACAGAGATCTTGTGACCATGGTTGTTTATTCACCGTACACATTCTATATTTTTACCACAGCACTTTCTGTACAGTGTGTTAAATGGTGGAGTGGAAACGAAGCATCAGCATCAGTGGTGGATATCAGGCGGGGACAAAAGCTGCCTCTCTGTGTGAACCTCTGAGGCATTTTAAGAATATTTAAGGGCATTTTTGACAATAATGACGTTTTGCTCTGCACATTTCTCTAGAGGTGTTCACTTATTCAAAAAACTCTTGACACACTTCTCTGCACCGACAGTTAATCTCACCTCCGAAACACATTAAGACAAGCGAGACACTTCATACACACCTGAGGATCAACTCCTGAGCACTGACACCGACAACATTTTGTCTGCCAACACTTTGTTGTTAATTAACAGTGATGTAATGTAATTAAGCGCATTTACTCAAGAACTGTATTTGAGTACAATTTTGAGGTACTTGTACTTTACTTGAGTGTTTCCATTTTCTGCTACTTTATCTTTCCACTCCACTTCATTTTACTCCACTACATTTATTATTTATACTTTAATTACTAGTTACTCTGCAGAGTACATGCTGCGTCAAAGGAGCCAAAGGAGCACATTTTTAAAAACAATTCATTAAAACAAGAAAGAAAAAGAAAAATAACTGGTTGAACCACAGTATACACTGTGCATGTAAATATACGTACAATTTACTCTTACTTGTACTTTGACACTCAGTACAGCTAATATCAGATACTTTAAGACTTTTACTCAAGTACTACTCATATCACTTTCACCAAAGAATTATTTTAACACAATATCTTTACCTTTACTCAAGTATTGCTGTTGAGTACTTCATGCAATACTGTTAATTACAGTACATCAACTAACAGCAGGTAGCATTACAGCAAAAGTCACTATTGTCTTTGTTAATGTAGCTTTTAGTTATTTTTTACCTGCCGTGACTGCGTTTTGTGTGTGTGTGTGTGTGTGTGTGTGTGTGTGTGTGTGTGTGTGTGTGTGTGTGTGTCCGTCGTCATGACAAATTGTGGTAGTGAGAACTGTCAAGCAGTTCTGAGTATTTTGCAACGTGTTTATATGTCTGTCGAGCCTATGGACAGATTTTTGTCAGTGTGATGTGTAGAGTGTAGCTGAGGTGAAGATGAATGAAGGTCAAATTCAAAAACCGCTGTGGTGCTAGCAAGCCCGTCACACTTAACACTCCTGGCCCACATTCGTGTTGATGCAGTCATGAAAGTATCAGGTGTGTAGCTGAGATCGAAATGAGGGCAGTGTGTTTGTTCCTTGAAAGTCGAGAGAGGACAGGAAATGAGGGGATAGACGTGGGGGGCCCCCAGCCGGACTTGAACAGAGGATGCTGTGGTTAATGGTCAGCAGCACCCTAACCTGGAAGCCACAAGGCTGCATCAGATGTACTATCTTCAAATAGTTTCATTTCCACGTGACATGACACACATATCAAACCATGTAGTAGGTCAGTATCGAGTGAAAAAAAAATCACGTGAGAAAAGAGTTAATTCGTGAAAAATTGACTTTCTGAACATCAGATCATCCTAATGCATCACTTCATTACAGACATGTGTCACTAATATTTTAATTCTCACCTAAATGTGTAGTGTTGACACATCCGCCTCATTTCAAACAGCTCACTGAGCCTGATTGATCCGTGTCTGACCTGTTAGTATATACAGTACACATTTGTTTTGCGGCATATGTACTGTATAAAGTCACGTCTGCTGCAAAAATGTTGAGAAGAAAAGCCTGAGTATGTGTTCTTCTGGTTACGACTCATAGGATATAGGTAGACGTGTAAGTAGACATACGGATTAATAGTACAGAGACACACTCAAAACACAAAACCCCAGAGGCTGACTATAGCAGAAATCTACCCTCTGCTAACTCAAACCGAAACCTGTGGTTTGTAACGAGGCAGGAGAACAGAGCAACAAGATTGCACTTACTTAAACGTGTGAAAACCAACAGAGTAAAAAATCGGATGTATATCATAAAACAACCTGAGATTATTTTATATGATAAATTCAAACCTGCCAAATATTCTGAAACACCAATTCTACAAATCAACGTACATCATCGTTTACTGATCACTGGTAGTAAAAATGTGGGGGAAATAGTTGTATAAAGGCTTCCTGTGGAAGGATCAGTGGTCAAATTAGCTCACTCAACATCACCTGAGTATACTTATATTTGGTTTTGGAAAGAGTGACATGAGAAAATCCACCTTACACAATGGGGTGGTGCAGTGGTGAGCGTGGTGGGAAGAAGAGGGCGTTATTCGCCAGCATCACGGATCAAATTAGCTCATGTCAGCGTTTCGCCTCACCTTTATGATTCTATTCTAATTTTGATGATCTCAGCAAACTACCAGCAAAGGTTAAGGTATGCGACTTGCTCGGTGTCGAAGTTGACAACCGAGCACGTCGATGCAGTTGAGCCAGCACGTATGCCGTTCTTGTAACCGGCAGGGTAATGTTGAAGTTGTGAGTCTGAGGTGAAATAATAATTTTTGTCACACACTAAACACTCAGCTCAGGTCTGTCATGAGTCCCTCACGGAAGAAAAACACAGTTTTTCAGGGAGACATTTTAAACAGGTTTAAAGATATAATATGTAACATTTCTGCATGAAAATAATAAATAAATAGATAAAAACAGCCACACCTTTAATATATATTTTGTTGAGTTGTGTGCTTACATTATCCCAAATGTTTACAACAATCTTCAGTTCTTATATAAGATAATGGTGCGTTTCACTCAGCCTCTTCTCATTATAACCTCGTGGAGAGTAAGAGGAAGTCCCCGAACGAGCCCGAACGAGCCTGAATTAAACTTTAAAACTTTACCGTGCTCTTGAACATTTCTGCCTGAGTCATGTAGGTAGATTTTCCTCAGCACCAGTGGTTGTTTAGCAATGGAAACAACAATTTCAAACAACACTTCTTATGTTTCGTGTTTTGTTTTGATTGAGAGACCACTAGAGGCAGAAATAACATACCATTTTGTTTGTCTTTGGACCGACAAACGGTTGATAATCTATGACCCTCTGGATTAAATATTAAAGCCCATGGATCACCAACACAGGCCTTCATTTCAAGACTGTGTGGGTGAGCAAGTTTGATCAACACTTCTGAATCTTCTATTCCTTTCATTCTATTGCAGCCTTTCTGGATTTTAAACAAGATTGACATGTGATGCATTGAGATTTTGGTAAGTAGGCTGAAGTGATAATTATATGCACAAATAAATATAGAAGCTAAGGGGGGAAAGATTCAAATATAGTTTTTTTAAAAGGTCAGTTCTTACTTGTTTCATGAGGAAAACACTGAAGCAGAGCTGCAATCATTAGTAACTATTTCTCCCAAACAAAGACAATCAACTTGGATCATTAACAAAGGTTTTAACATCGAAGACAATCAAATGTGTTCTGTCTTATTATCACTATAAAGAAATCAAATCTTTATTAGAACAAAGTGTTATTTAATTGACATGATGTTTACCTCAATCCATCCAAAAAGAAGACAACAATAAACTGGTGTAGATTTCTGAGCGTGAAGCAGAAACTCGGTGATCACTAGGTGGCAGCAGGGACACATTAAGTCTAAGAGTGAACTACAGAGGAATTTAGTCGCTGCTGTTTCTCTTTTTCTGTTCATTCTAACAGTTTACAGATGAGCTTAAGCATTATTTTTGTTTGTTAAGCTTAACGCCAGAAAAGCCAACAGATGACGGATTAAGATGAGGAAATTGTGTCTTAGACAAATGCTCGAGGGACATTTAAAGCTCTGATATTTTCACCTTTGGGTGTGTCGAATATGAATTCCACAGAAATCCTTTTGGAGGTCTGAAATAGGATGGGAACTACTTTTTATATATCAGGAATGAAAAGAATTGGATTATGAGTTTACAAGAAATACCCCCATGCTCTTGAGACTAAAGTGTTTATATATTTAAGCTTTTCTGAGAATACATCCTGCTTGTCTGTTAAAGAGGAAAATGTTTAGCAAACAATAACCACCATCTCCTCTCTGCACATCCTCTCCTCATCCTGGCCCTTGACCAGTTCAGATAACAGACGCTCATTCATCAAGTGATACACTGTTCTCCCCCCGTTTTCTATCAGCGTGCCGCCTCCCCAGGACGACTACACTGCCCTCAGAAAAATGCTCAGCTTTCACACAAACCGACATAAAGGCTAAATAAGACAATTAATGCACAATACGTCCATTTGTCTCAATAAAAGCAGGCTTAAATTACAAGTGGAGCGGGAATTGATGGTGGGAAGAGATCCAGAGGGCCTGTGAAGTGAAATTGGACAGGAAAAGTGCTCTGTGGAGAGTAAAACGTTTGAATACATGTAATGAACTACAGGGATTGCATTTAATCAGTTGTTATATGGCTTTGTATTGCCCAATAGATCCTACATACTGGACCTTTAAGTTAAAAGTTAAAATGTACTCAGCATAGCACCTTGTACTCACTGTACTCATAATAACTTGAGTGTGACTAATAGTGATGACCCGTCATTACGTCCACGCCTGAACAAGTCAGACTGGAGCCTGTTCTCTCTGAAAAACCTTGATAACGTATCGGAGAATTCCTCATTCAGACAACTCTTACATAACAATGATGAAAACTGTTCCTGCATGTCGTGCATGCTCCCACTTCCACTCGCATGCACATGAATGATACGCTGAAAATAGATGGATATCACCATTTGACTCAGCTTCTTGAGTTGGCATCGCTGTCAAGAATGACTGATAATGTCAGGGAGAACGACTGCCTCGTGAGAATGTAGAATATCTGAGGTGTGTCTTGTTTTGACCAAAAATAAGGGATGAAAAAAAGCCTTCGCTTGACATTTTATCTGACGTTCTCGTACAGCAACATCCTGAAGGTCCTCAGGTGGAAGCTATAATACGTTAGAGGAAATATTAGATCATAGTCGTGTGATATGTTGTCTTATCGTACTGTGTAACAGGGATGTTGTGTTCTTTCCCAGAGGCAGGCAGGAGACTTCAGAACAACTAAAACAAGTGATCAAGACAATAAATTATGAAAGGCTAACGTTATTTTGAGATGTTGCGCATCACTTCGGGAAAGAATTCTTAATTTAACACAACAATAAACGTATTTGTCCACCCTAAGAGTCTGAAATAGCATCGTAACAGCGTAAACGGTTCGCTTAAATTCACTCTCAGGTCAAAAGTTGGTGTATTTCTGAAATGTTTCCTGGTTTATGAACAATGATGCTTGTTCAAAGGTCAAAGGTCAGGCCACGAGAGATTCTCCGAGAAAGGAACAGCTTGAGATGGATGTACTTTGTAGCATTCAAATAAATGAGCGAAAGCAACATGAATACGTGTGTGGGTGTGTGCGTGCGTGCGTGCGTGCGTGCGTGCTTTCACAGGATGCTGACCTCAACCATGGCCTCTGTTTTAGCCAGGAAGGGGTTCAAGGAATGGCCACCAGGACTTAGGGTTACTTTTAATACACACACACACACACACACACACACACACACACACACACACACACACACACACACACACACACACACACACACACACACATTTTACACACTTAAGTAACAGGATATGAACATGGCAGAAATAGCTGACCTGACACCAGTTCAAACATATTGTGAAATTTGCTGTCTTTATTTTTGATCATTCGTTCTGGGATCTGATCTCAAACGACCTTTTCTTGCAGAACGGAGGCAGAAAGTCTGACTACACTTAACCTGACTTAATTCCGAGTTATTGAAACGGACTGTGGTTAATAATAGCACCAGCAAGTCACCTGTATCTTCGTTTGTTTTCATGTCCTGCTCTCACACTCTCTGTCGCCATGGAGACATCGGGCAATTAACAGCAGGGTGTCACCCCTCGGCCGTCTTGTGACCACTCCACCCTCGAGCACCCACGCATCAGAGCAGCGATGAGCGGTGAGTCAGAGAGAGTCACAAGTGGATGTGTCAGTGCACCCGGCTACCCCTGGGCAGAGGGATCTCCTTGGTCGGTCAAACAAAATCAGCAGTGTTTGACGGTGGGAAGCTGGTGAGGGATCCTATTGCCGCTGCACTGCCTGCACAGTGGGGTTAATCTGAGGAGTAAGTGTGTCCTCCTGGTGAAGCTCAATACTGGCAGGCGAAACAAAACAGATGATGACTATAACTGTCACAGAAGAAGCATACGTCTGTCTGCAGGCCTTCTCAGGTCTGACGGCAGTGTTTTAGAAGAGAGGTGAAGATTCAAATTAAGGAGAAGCCACATTTAACTTAAATGAACAATCACATAGTTCTCCCTTTCGTTCTTTTTGGCAACACCTATGGCGATAAGCGATAATTGCAGGTGTGTTTTGGGACCTCACTTCCCAGAGATCCAAACAGTGTCAACTGTGTGACGTTGTGGCGGTACTGGCTGTAAATTGCTTCCAGGCCAGCCCAACCTACATAAAAATATAAACAAAAAACATGTAAAACTAGGGAATGCCCAATGTCTGCTACTTGGACAATAAACCAATAAGCAAATGCCACTTCTGTGTGTAACAAACAAGCTCCAGGGAAATAAAATGGTAAACTGAAGGTGTATAGGGGCTTGGATTTTCAAGGGGTTCCCAAATAAACAAAGTTTCCTCCCTAGAAAGATGTGGGCAGCCAAGAAAACCCAAAAGGGCCTAAACAGACCAGAGTTTCTGGCTGGCAATCTACAGGGAATGAGGTTCTCAATGGATCAGGGACAGATTCAGACTGAGGGTGAGAGCCACCGGTGTGCCGTTTACCACCTCTCTTAAGCCTTTACAAAAAGGGTGTCATCACACCCTGATTGGCTGGGAGGGATATACCCCAAGCTGCTTCCACTCCTCAATTACCCCACCTGCGCACAGGTGATCTGAATCCCCTGCAATGAGTCATGAGGGATTTTGGAAAATCCGCCCAAAACAAAGAAAAATAGCAAGTCTCAAACAATTGGACTGCTACAACGTCTGTGGATTTGCACTTGTTTCGTCATCTGTAGTCATTGATCTTTTCATTGTTTGTGAGACCATAGTAATAGTTTACTCGCAACGCTAGCAGAAAACATGTCGCTTCACACGCAAATGAGTTGATGAGTGATTTGCGGTAGCTTCGCCTACATGTAGCATCTCTGGCAAACAGACCACTGCTGGGTGATGGAAAGTGCGTCACTAACTGTGTGCTGCTTGGGATTTTTCCGAGGAATGTTGCCACAGACATCCTATTCATAATGCTGACTTACCATCGGCATTCCAAGTGAAAATCTTCGAGATTATCACTTTAAAGTTTGGTTTCAAGACAGAAGAACATCTGTCTAACACTAACACATGTGCAGGCCTTCACTGTCAAGGGTTCAGAGGGCAAGAATTTATGGTGGCCCTGAAGGTCAAAACACAACATTTCACAAAACACAATATATCACAAAACACAACATTTCATGAAAATAAGACATTTCACAGAACGCAACATTTAACAAAACTCAACATTTAACAAAACACAATGAATGAAGCACAAGAAAAATAATACTGTTACTAATGAGAGCTTAATAATATGTGATACTATTTTATTATATAAGACAAAAAGGCTCCATGACACTAATTTAATCAGTTTTGAATTAACATTAATAAGCAGAACAGTACAGAACAGTATATTCTCCTCCTGACAACCGAGCCAACATGTGAGACATGTGAGATGCAGTTGAAAGCTCAGAAAAAAAGCTAATAAGTGGACTAAAATCTGTTCTATCCTGTAGTTGGACGATAACGTAAACTTGTGTTACCACAGCCTTGACAGTGACGTGTGTGTGTGCATTTGGGTGTATGTGAGAGAGCATCATCCACGCCCAGTGTTCTCAGATACCAGCTGCCTCGTGTGTCTTGTTGTATATGTTTAATCCTGATGTACAGCTTCCCCTCTCCGCCGGACAAACACACACATCTATCACATGCATCCACTGCTCTCACACACACACACGTTCATACATCACTGTTGACAGACGTCCCACATTTATTACCACTGACAAGCCAGTTCACGATATACTGTTTTGCCTCCTGCATAGATAAGATACCATCCAAAACACCAGACAAACACATTTCAGCTGTCTCCACCTCCAAATACTTCTTCCTCCCTCTGTCTGTCTCTTTCCCTCGAGTGTGTTTCCACTCACTCTCTTCTTTTACTTTTTCCAGGAAAGACTAAAATACTATTCTTAAAATAGTTGTCCTGTTTTTTTCCTATTTCTTACCTACTTTTAGTTTATTTCATCATTTTATGATCCAGGGACATTTCCTGTACCATCCAAACAACCCAACAATAGTTGCCTGTACATTCTCTAATGGCTGTTAATTATCCTCTAAAAGAAAAATCTGAAAAAATGAAGGATTACGGTATTAAAAGCTTCACTTTCAGCTTTATTTCTCATTATTTCGATCATTAAAACTTCTGAAAAATAAGATGAAAATGAGATTAGAATTGGACGACTGATCCACGTGCATCAAAAACATTCACTTTAACATATACGTATGGAGGATGTGTGTTAGTGTGTGTCTGTATGTATGTGTGTGAGGGTCAAGGTGGGACAGACAGGAAATGGCGGACAAGAACAGAACTTCCTGTGTGAGAGGAGAGAGTGCGGCATCTTCTTCCCTGCATGGAGCGTGTGTGTGTGTGTGTGTGTGTTTGTAACTGTCCTTAAGGGGTCCTTGAGTCACAGTCAGAGGGGATGCTTTGACTTCCTGCCACACACACACACACACACACACACACACACACACACACACACACACGGAAGTCCCTTGATAATACGGTAATGTTTAGGATGCCGTGCTAATATTTAATGCTATGTTTCCTGTCATTTTTGGCTCATGTCATGTTGCCATGTCTGCTCCTCATTTATATACAGAACAGAGCACTTTAAAGGAGCATTGCATAAACACATTAATGCTGTAAGAAGAGCACAAGTGACTCCCACTGATTTACTGTAACATGGACAGAAAACCTCCCTAAACCTAATCCAAGATAAGAAAGAACCCCTTGAGAAATAATATGAAGAAATTCATTTTTTTTCTTTAACGTATAGTATCTTCCCTCCATTTTTTCATTAGTTGGAGTTAAACATGTGTTTGTAATTCATAAACTCTCTTGAGTGCATTTATTCAACCCTTGATAAGAATGTTGATGTGTGTTATTTCCTATCAACTCTACTGAGCAGTTTTTATTGTTTTTTTTTTAAAGTTTCATTTACAGACACAGAGGATTTTGCTCCTCTCTGAGCTGAGACACCTTATAGGCATCAAACAGATAAACAGTAATGGAATGTAACTAAGTATATTTACTCAAGTACTGCACTTATAGTATCATTTTAAGGTAATTGTACTTAAGTATAGGTAGAGGCAAATATTGCAGTTTTTTTCACTCCGCTACATTTCCTTGATAACTTTAGTTACTAGTTACTTTGCACATTACATGCTGGATCAGAGCCAATGTTGTGCATTTTTTAATGATTTTATTGGCAATCGGACAAAAAACACAGATGGCTGTAATAAGAAAAATGCTGAAAATCGAAACAGATTATCGGCCAGGCCAATAATCAGTGGACCCATCTTGTACATGCATACTTGAAAGTATATGTATAATTTTTACTTGAGCTTTTGATAATTAAATACACTTACGGCTTTGAAAATTAATTCTGATACACCCGCCT
This sequence comes from Pagrus major, assembly GCF_040436345.1. NCBI lineage: Eukaryota > Metazoa > Chordata > Actinopteri > Spariformes > Sparidae > Pagrus > Pagrus major. The sequence continues at coordinate 24,009,645 of NC_133236.1, read as the reverse complement.
GATGCCCCCAAAACGCTGTGAAAGTTCCCCTATGGTAGATAAAACATGATGAAGTGCCCTCTCTCTGCCTCTCAAACATCCTGAATCCACTGGATATCTGATCCTTTGATAGTTTTACTCAAGTACTATTTGTGTGGGTGACTTTCACTTTTACCAAAGTAATATCTAACTTTAGCTTTTTTTGCTTCCTACATTACTGGTAACATTAAGGTTGTGCAATGTGAATCTCATGACTTGCAGATTAGAAAAATCATTTCTGACAGACTCCTTGTGCGAGCAATGGGAGTGTACTCTAATTTCATTAAAATAGTTAATTATACAATGACCTTTTCAAATCTCTCCTCATTATCGAGTTAGTATTTTGGTTTCTCAGAAAAGATATGTTGGAGAGTGGAAAACACAAAGTCTCAAAATATAACTCTACTATTTAACTGTTAAATGGTTGTTATTCTCACAGCTGAATCAAGGAAAATCTGTGTTATATCCAATAACCTTTCCAGTTTCTTCCAACACACACAAAGCAGAGCAAAAAAAGTTGAGTAATGACTTTTTTTATTACACTTTTGGACTGTTTATGATGACAGAAAAGCAGTTAAGTACAGATTTTGCAATGCATAACCATCTCAAAACAGCAAAAAAAATATCATAACACCAGTGTTTCCACTTAGTGTATTTACAGGACTCACGGAGGACTCCATGTTGCAATCCGTGTGATTATGAAAACAACTTGTGAATCTGAAGGACTTTGTTTTGCAGAGTCACACATTTAACAGGCATCCTTTTTACATCTTTATTCTGTTGATCGGATCTGGCTCGCCTATGAACTATGAGCCAGTGATGCATAAAGCACCCAAGATGGAGGCGGATGATTTCCCAATTTGTGCTCATGGAGGGCAAACAGTCTCACTATGTACAGTAGATTCACAGTAACAGCACAGAGACACGCGGAGAAGGAGGGAAACAAACTGCAAATATTTCAATTCTGTGGCTCAAACTGGGTGAATACAGCCTCACTCATTAACACACAGTGAACATTTCTTATCATATGGGAACCCAAATTTAGTTAGTTTCATCAACAACTCTCACTTATAACAACCACAAATATGGTCCTGACGTGAAGTATATATACATACTGGCATATAGCTACAGTAAATCAGACAGATTACATTTATTACATGTATACAATTTAAACACATGAAATGGAAACACTTGAAAAATGTGTCAATTAGTGTTGTGTTATCGTCACAAAATAAGCTGTGTTAGATTAGATAACTTTCAGAAGGTGAACAATAACTGATTCACCAGTTTTCAATTAATAATCCACTGAAATACTCCCGACTCAGCGGCCCGTGGAAGTTGAACGCTTAGGACGTAATACATATATGTTACAAATAATAACACTGATACATGTGGTCAGATGCGTACATACAATAGTCAGGATGTGCCCACACAGAACTGTGAACGTCTGCGCGTTTAACATTCAATACAGTCCTTACAATACATTTATACTGAGAGTGTCAGCACACATACAGTATGTGTCCGAACAATACCCGAATATAGAGTTTCATATTAGAGTCACAGTATTTCCAAACGTGTTAATGATATTTTAAAAATCATCAGCCTTTTCTCCGTCAACGCAGCGGGTTAATCCAGGTGCTACAATAAGTGATGTCATAAACTCCACCTCACACACACACACACACACACACACACACAAATATCAACATCTGCATATCACGTTCACAATTTTAAAAAGTGGATGTCGGCCATTTTCTTTTTATGATAATATCAGGTGTGTGACAAAATGTGAACTGCGCCACACGTTCCATCCTCTCCACCGGTCAGTAACCAGGCTTGTGTTCACTTTCTCTGTGTGTGATTGCGTGTGTGCTTCTACACGTTTGTATGTGTGTATTCTCAGGCCACTTGTCAGGAAGTCTTTGTAGCTGTTTATAATGTGTCGCCATGAAACAAAAGCCAAGAATACTCAGCCGTGCCAGCCCAGGAGAGAGGAGAAAAAGAACTGAGGAATGTTCTGGCAGCTGTGTGAAATACTAAAGTCAATAAAATAGTTACTATTATATATAAAGTGTTAATGGGAGTAAGCTGTTTATTTGCATTTTTATGTTCCAGTCTTCCTTCTCCCAAAATCTTTCCAACGAAAGTTTCTTCTTCTCTTATTTTTGTCGTCACTCTCACATTTTCTTCCAGTAGTTTGGATCGACTCACATTTTGTTGTATTCCAGTGTTTCTTTCCTACACTTTTAATTTGTTTTTATTTACTAATCATCTGTCTTAACATCTCTAACATCTGTCCTACCTAAAAACTCCCAATATCTCTACCTTAAATACAAAATAATTCACTGAGCGACTTTATCGCAGACATGTCAAATTCCAGTTTTTCTATCCTGGTAAAAGTCAATTCAGAACTGCAGTAATGTAGCATTTGAAACATTCGCTAAGCATTCATTAAAGGTGCAATATGTAAGAATTGGTCACCTGTCGAATTCATTACCCAAACCTAGAAGAGGACAGCATACCGCCGGAGGAACCGCTGGCTGCTGCTAACTGTAGCTGTCATTAGCTAGTAAGCTCAGTTAACTGTGCAGCTAGGGCTGTCTGGTTAGCATGCTAATGTCAGTAGATATCTCTGCAACACAATACATAGGCGTCTTTGACATAACATCAAAACTGCTGTTTATTCACATCTTTTTTGAATGTTTAAAACTAAAATTCTTGCGTATTGCACCTTTAACTTGATTTTTATGTAAGTGTAACAGAATATTTTGCTCTTGAAGGGAAGGAAACATTGTACGTGTGGGAGTTGGAAATGTGTTTTTTGCTATAATGCTACAGGAATATTCCTATTTTGATTGGGATATTTTTCTCTGGGTGGAGGAGGGTGGGGTCTACTTACAGGTTTTGGGGGCAGGGAATGGTGTGATCTTGCATTTACTCTGATATTTTCCTCTTGGAAGGAGGCACCAGGTGTGCAGGCAGTTCAGATGGCAGTTCATGTCCCTCCAGTTTCACTTTTATCAGGTGATTGGCCAACGCAAACTCCTCATCATCAAGCATCCCATCCTTATCGATATCTGCCAGCTTCCAGATCTTTCCCAGCACTGTATTGGGCAGTTTTGACTTCACCATCTCCTTCTTGGCGTTGGCTCCCGTCACCTTCCCGTTTACTGGAGATAATGTGTAGAAAATCTCGTCGTAAGCAGGTTTGTCACGCGCGACGACCCACTCGGCTTCGTCAATGCCTTCGCCAGCTCCTTCGCCATACCCGTGACCGAACGGGCCGTCCAGAGTGCCATCGAATGCGCCACCCTTCACAACTGGGTTGGGACGCTGGGTTTCTTCTTGGCGGACCAGGACCATTAAGCCAGCGATGTCATTTGCCAGCATGTCATCCACTGCCTCCAGGAGTTTGGGTTTCAGAGGCTGGAACTTGTTGAGATCCTGGGCTTGGAGTTGGTCCTGGAAGAGAAAATACAGAAAACAAAAACATCTCAAGTTTAGGTCTTACCCAACTAAACCTCTATCTATGAATCTACGTTCCTTTGCTCTGTCCCGTCTACCTGCATCTTCTTCAGATTAGGAAAATCTCCAGGTGATATCTGATGCTCTCTCTCTATGCGTTTGTAAATATCTCCCAAACTGGCAATCAGTTCTTTCTTCTTGTTCTCCTTCCCAAACACTGTGGGCATCTCTTTCTTCAGTGCACTGATGATGTAGGCATGGACCTGCATTGTGAGAGGGAAAGATGCATTTAATAGGAGAGCAAGTCAGCCTCTGGAAGTTAAAGAGTTACTTTTGAAACGGCCTGTTCTTTGTCTCAAGGGGGAGAAAATGCACTTTGAGAAGCAACTTTTGTCAGAAATACAGAAGAAAACAACTGACACATGTATCTGTTTACATGTCGTTATATATCGATGTAGCTCTGCTTGTATCAACGCAATTATGTTTCCACTTCAGAGTGTCCGGGACCGGCTGTTCTGCTGTTCCAGTCATTATGTAACATATGCTCTGGTATTCTGAATTTCGTCCAGAACATGTATGGGCCATTTCCTGTGAATCTTTGTGCATGAGCAAGCCCTTTGAATTCACCACTGGAATGGTGGACCCCGCCGCAGATAGAGAGGTGACTATATATATATATATATATGGAAAAGGGTAAATTCCAGAAATAGTGCCAAAAACTGGGTTTTATATAATGAAAAGTTGAAGGATTGTAACTTTAAACAGTGACCTGTGGTAGTTCAACCGTTGACTCTTCATGAGAAAAAAGTTCACCCATTAGATCTCTTGAGATGCATGTATGTTAATAGGGAGACATGTTGGACGTGCAGTGACCCCTGTTGATTGAATGTTTTTAACTGCATCACTACTAAAACGATTTAAATGGGACCCAAATGCATGTATGATATTTGGATCACAACATACAGGCAAATTCACACAGATATCTGTGCTAACCATCTTTAAAAGCAGCAAAAAATAACATTTCTTTCACAAACAACGAAGGATATACTCATTAAATCACCTTAAGATAAAGGATCAACAAAGCTAACACGTTCTTTGTGTTTTATCATTGTTCAGTTCTCACCGTTCATGATAAGATGATATGAATTTTTGAATAAATGAACAGAGAAGCAACAGACTGTTTCAACTCCGGTGTCTGGGGACACCAAACATTCCTTTAACCAGATTAGTCATACAGTGAATCTCTCACATTACCTTTGTTGACATTTGTTTTTAATATTCCTCAGAAAAGGGACGGGAAAACCCATATTTGTTTTGTTGCTGTGGCGACTTGTGCGAGTGTTTCCCTGAATCCATCTTTCGTCCTTGATGCTCATCACACGCACACCCTATCAGCTATCAAACAGGAAAACTGCGCTCAACTCTCAGTTTGATAAATCTGGGTGTGTGTTTGAGTGTGTGCACGGGTGCATCCTCTTTGTTTCCGCGAACTAGAGCAGACAGTCGCCGCTCATACCTGACTTCCTGTCCAGAGAGGAAACAGGAAACAATTCCCTCAGAGGAGAACGCAGCCTAGAGAATTTGTCTGGTTGTATTGGGTCTGTGACAGTGACAAGTTTATTTTGTCAAGGTTAGCAGCTGGACGGGGCAGGGAGGGGGAGTGAGTGATGGGAAGCATAAATAGGAAACACACACCTGGAAAATAACTGTAAATAAGTTGATGTTTGGGATTAAACAGTAATAATAATAGTTTAATGGAATACTAAATTGATAATCCTTCTATAGAGGTAAGAAATGTTGTTTGCAGCTATACAACAGTGCTTTTAACATCCACATCCACTATTAACAACACCTCCAGACCAAGAATCCCCTCTTTCACTTGTACCTTACCTTGGCTAGTCTTGCCCTCTTGATCAGATCGTTGAGTTTTCTAAGCGCTGCATTTCTGGGTAAAGACTGAATATCTTTAAATAAATCCTGCTCCTCTGCTTCAAACAGCTTCCTGTTGTCTGGAATCAACAGAGGGTGGGACCAGAAGGAACCGATGTAGACGCGGATCACCTGTCAGGGTGAAGGAGACGGAAATCAACTGTTGGCGAGACTTAAACAAGGTTAAAAAAACAAAAAAACATAAAAAAGGTACAATCCAGTATTTCATTTTTGAAAATGTGAAGATCCAGTGTGTAGGATTTAGTGGCATCTAGTGGCCCTGCAGGGCTCCAGTCTAACTTTTTACACTGGTTGTACTGGTGCGCCTCTCTTTTGCATTTAGGTGTGCCAGTACATAATTTACATGTGCCCAGTTTAATTTAATTACTTTAACACATTATGTAAATGATTGTAAACTGGAATAAAGGTGCAGATAAATGTTCTTTCTCTCTTCTTTCTTCATTTAAATCACAACACACAAAAAAACAAATGTTTAAAGTACTTGACAAACTAAAATAAATAAATCCACCTCAAATATTACTGCTGTACCACAATAAATTGGTATAAAAGTTTAAACTTAGTTTTAAAACTACACACCACAGAGCTGACTCTAAAATATGGAGGTTTGGCAGAGTATTCATTTCATAATGTTTAAACCAACTCCAAGAGAACTTGTACAAAAGAGAAAAATATAAACATCTCTCCTGAAACTAAAAGTCAAATTTTCCTCAGTACTGGTCGCCAATTCATAAAGATGATATCAAGGCATGAAGAGAGGAGCATTTTATCCACAACAAGCCTCAGAACAAAGAGTGCGGGGCTGAAACCTTGCCAATAAAGCCTGAGGGAGCTGTGATTCCAGCGTTCAGGTATCTTTAAAACTGAATTTTCATTGATATCCTTATTCAGCATTGTGCCGACTGCTCTGAGACTATCTCAGTTTCCCCCCAATCAAACAGCTGGAAAGCTTGGAGCCCAAACTCCAGGCTTTGACTTTGAACTATACCTCAGGAGTGTTGACTATTTTCCCCAGGGACCACATCAGTGCACCATACACTCTCATCAGCTGCTGGGTCTCTATCTGGTCAGCCTTGTTCAGCACAACCCTACAAATAAATCAGCACAAGAGAAACATGTTGATTAGTGTTAAAGAAAGAGTGGCTGACAGTAGTGCTGCATAAACATCCATCGATGTTGATATGCATGTACAAAAAGATCAACTATTCCTGTCTCTTCTGTCTGAGCAACCCTACAGTACCTGATCTTGTCCTCATGGTTCTTCAGGGCCTTTATCACCTCGGAGAACTCATCAGAGATGTCCAGTTTGTGTGCGTCAAACAGTAATATGATCCTGTCCACTCTCTCTGCAAACCACTCCAAGACAGCCGCAAAGTCATAGCCTGAGAGGAGGACAAGGAGGGGGAGAAGGGGATATTGTGAAATTAAGATTTCAGATGAAGGACAGGGGAGGTTTGGATAAAAAGAGAGTCAATTGTGCATCAGTTTACTTCCTGTTTCTTTGCTCCCATCCCATACCAGTGTGAAAATATCATTAAACAGAGGCATTTGAATTGGTGGTAAACATAAGTCTTTATGGTGATGAGCAACACAATCCATGTCTACAATCCATGACCTGAGCCATGAAACTCGACTGTGATGTTGCAATATTCCCATGAGAAAAACCATTACAATGGCTTCAAGTAATAGAGGAGGCAACAAGAAGGACGCCCATATTACAACACGCTGAGAGGAAAGAATGTCTGTTTACAGATGGAGGCAGTACAGCCAGGGTTCAACTAAAAGGCTTTTTAGGACTAAATAATGAGGGGGGAAACCAAAAATATTGATATTTTATAAGCATGTTTGGCTCCGATTTATTTTTAAAAATTGGCATCAATAATGAACAGGTTTAGAGGCAAAAGTTCAACGCAATCATGGCCTTTTAAATGAATGAACAGAGTAATGAATGCGTGAATGAATAAATCAGTGGTTTAGTCTGTCAGCAGGACTACATCACTGCCTCCTTCGACTTTCTATCCTACTCAAGGACAAAACTTACCTGCAGAAATTCCACAGTATATGAGAGGAGAACAAAGAACAAAGGACAGGACGAAGGATTAGTGAGCTAAGATTTCCAACCAAAACTGAAGGACGCAGCAGAGACGCGGCGGTGAACCTGTTACAGCTGAAGTTATGGGATAGCAACTAGGAGGCATTTGCTGTCAATTGTTAGAAGCTTTGTTATAAAAGTGAAGGTCAAACAGATTTTCTGAAGAGCGACGTTCGTTAAAAAACACTCTCTAAATTCAATATAAACATTTTTCACACTGATTCACCCTCATTGCTTCCAGAGAAGCAACCTGCTATTGCTACTGTACTGTGACTGCCCTGCTGCTCCTCCCAGTAGACCAATAGTTTATAGAATAGTGAATGACTTCTACAATGCCTATGTTTATTTGTTAAACAAAACTTCCCAAACTCTAGTGTTAGCAAAGTAATGTTGAAATGATGCCACAAAAGCTCCTTTATCAGCAATTATAAAGGTCATCTTTCAGAACCAATGACTGGGATGTGCGCAGTTCAGCGGTTGTAGCAATAAGCATGTAAAACATGGAAACTGGTTTAAGCTATGTCCTGTAGGAGCACAGCTGAGAGGAAACAGGGGACACGCTGCTGCTTGGCCAAAGCTGTGGAGGGTTAAGAGAGATAGATGACTCGATATTTTGAGCTTTAGTGGACAATTCTTCACACAAAGTACTTTTCACATGGTGTGGGGGGGGGAAAAAAGGACTGCAAGTTAAAACCTCCACTATCTGAGGAGCTGAGGTGATTTTACTAACCTTAAAGTCTTACCATTGAAAAATATGATGTTTGTTCTGACAGTGGTGGAAGAGTAAAGGTCAGGGGATCACAAATAAAATCAGGGTAGGTCGTGGACAGAAGTGTTGCTCAAGGGGGAATTTATAATTTGGTGGCAAAGAAGAAAGACCACAAGATCACTTAAACCACCTTCCCGAAAACTATGATTTGTCCTTCTGGGAATCAGGAATATAAACCTCACAGGCAGCTGGAAAGTAAATGTTGAAATATCTAGCTCTGATAGTGTTGGACGGACTAACACAAGGAAAACAGACATTGTAGCTAAAGTTGTCCATGTGAAAAATGTGATTAAATTATCCAATTGGCTTGCAAACAAGGTAAACTCAAGGACAAATACATATTTTTCCCCTCACCATGTGACAAGAGTCTGATGGAGAACATGTAACAGTCCATAAATCCTTCAAAGTATCACTTTAATAAGCCTTTCTGCAGCTGGCTGATGCTCAGCTTCATTATCTACAATACCTCCATAAGGACATCTATGTAGGCAGCTATAGCCTGACAACTCCTCATCTGGACACACACACACAAACACACACAAATACAGACATTGATAAAACAATGCAACAGGGTGAAAGAAACATAATAATGGCAAAGAATGAAAAGAACGAGACACAAACAGACAACATGTGTACAAATGAAACATGAAAGTATATACATGACATGCAATAAGAGATGAATGGAAAAAAGAAAATGAACACACAAACAAAAGCTCCACAACACACACACACACACACACACACACACACAAACACACACACTCTCTCTCTGTCCCTAGAGACAACACAGCTGTGCTGACTCAGTAGAGATTGATGTTAGCCTGTATTTTTTTTTATATCCAACCCACAATAGCAGGGTCACACCTCTCTGTGCTGTTTATTTGGTTTGACAGCATTCAGAGGGCAGTCTGACCGAACAAAGACAAAGTAGAGCAGAGATGATGTCCGCCTGTTTCAATCAAATTAATCATACTTGTAAACCGACATCTGAAGTTCAGCTGGTGCTGACAGAGTGTTCAAGGCAACAACAAGGTTCTCATGACAAACATTAATCCAGACCCAACCCTGCTATGAAGTAATGTGCTGAACTCAATGACCAGAACATGCTCATTGTTCTTATTTAGCTTTTGGAACTTCATAAGTATGTTTATACATTTCATAATGTCAACACTTGTTTTTCATTATATAGTGCTTCTGCAACTTTTTGTGCAACAGATGCAGAGGAAATACTGCCAGATATATATGGAAAAATGACATAATCACATCATTATGCAATCATTACATCATCATGAAAAACGGAGGTTAAAATTCTAATGATCACTTCGCCCTTAGAAAACTGAACCGACACCAGATCAGAATCTGTTTTGACTGCCAATAACTCTACTTACAAATTAAATAACCCAAGTTTACGACTGATTTTTATTTCATATTGATCTGAATGCTGTCAGGCCCATTTGAGGCTGAGCAATAATCCATTAATCATTTTATACTGATGAAAACACTATTACAAACTAGAAGCCAGCATTAATACATGCATCCCTACTATGTAATAATTCAATTTCAAGGTAATTTCCCAATTACCCAACTTCTTTTTCGTGATACCCTGAGGTGTTATTGATACCAAGTGTACTGTGATGACAGTCAATATTACAAATGTCAACAATGTTTTGTTAAAGAGAAACAATCCATGTGGGAGTCACTCAGCATAAGAAATTGTGCAAATGTACTTCTTTCAACAGAGAACAAACTAAAGCAGGGAATGGATGGGAAGAAGAAAGAAATTCAAAGACGGACGGCGACAGAGGGAGTGAGTGAATGTGGGAAAGACTAAATTACAGTTGTCTTTAATTATCCCAGCTCTTTTGTTCATGTTAGCGGTTGGTATGGCAATGCCAGCTTTCAGCTCTGGGAATGCCAGCCGTGCTGGACACACATCAAACTGTAAGAAAGCCTTTCACACCTAAACTTCTCTTCACACTGTGGTTTCTGCATTCAGTTCAACGCTGCGGCTGGGCTCTGTCCACTGCTGGTTCACTCATTTCATAGATAAGAAGTATAATCTTTCTGTCTCAATGTTTTTCTCACAAAAAAATGGTCAGTTTAGTAAATTCCCATGAGCTGACCTCAGATAAGCAGTGGTGGATAAGTTAACAGAAACATGCAATGGATGGTAAAGGCAGAATGGACAAGATGGAAGAAAGTTAGTTATCGATGTTGTGTATTGTTGTTCAGTTACAGGGGTACAAAGTCCAGCAGAGGAAAGAAGAAAAAACAATAACTTTAAAAGGTGCACTATGTGACCCTTCTTAGTAGCCTCCTTTCTAGCTTCATACAGTGTTCTGGGGACCTTATTTCCCTCTGAGAACAGCTTGTTTATTCAGTTATGGAAAGATAAATATTACCTTTCTGGTCTTTCACAAAACTACATAGTGCACCTTTAAAGTTACAAGGTAAGGAAACAGTTAGCTACATAGAAACCACAAAGTTACCTTTGACAATGCGGTTAACACACAAACAAGCATTATCTGACATCGCTCTCTGAGAGCAGATGGAGGTTTGGGACTACTAAACGCATGATGCAAACCCTGTTTTATATTTGCATTTTATGCTTCCTATGTTACACTACATGTATCACTATGTATCATAAATCACTTCCTGCCCTCCATCTGCAGTTTATTGGACAGATGGGGGACATTTATTACAAGTCATAAAAAATATCTGTATTTCCCCCTTTCTCTGCAATAAATGCACACCTGCACTACTGTAAGAAACATCTGGTATGTTTTTTAGACATCAATTTATAAGAAGAAATCTGTGTCTGTCCTCCCAATATGATCATAATAAAAATAAGAATGTCTTAATTACCTCAGATGTTTAGTGAACATGATTGATGCATCACATGTCTCTGAAGGTTGGGTTCTAAAATGGTGTCAGAAATGTGCAGGTGGCCTGCAGAGCTGCTGCAGAAGTCCAAGAATTTTGCATCTTGTTTTTAATCAATATAGCCACCATTTCTGTGAAAGTGCGTCATAGTCTCACAAATGTAAAACTCCCAGGTTCAGTACTGAACAGTGCAGTGTTAGAAAATGTTAAGTCGGAACTGTGTGCATGCATGTGTGTGAGAGAGCACGTTCAAAGCTCATCTTTTACTCGCCGCTTCCTGTTCTTTGAAATGAATGAAGCATAATCCTCCTGATAGCTAAAAGCTAAAATAAACACACACACACACACACACACACACACACACGCAAACATCCAAAGGAAATGCTGACATGGTAGTCCAGAGTTCAGTGGGATGAAGGGGGCTGCAGCTAAATGGGCCCTGTGAACGAACACACACACACACACACACACACACACACACACACACACACACACAGAGGAGGATAATAATGTGAGTGTCTTACCTCGACTAATTCTCTGTTTCTCTCCAGACAGAATCCCTGGTGTGTCAATCACACTGATGCTTTCCAGCACTGGGTTAGGCAGCTGGGCGCACACAAACCTAGAACACACACACACACACACACACACACGAGCAGAGGAGAGTTAAAAGAAACTGGACAGAAGTGTAAAACGTTTGAATAACAAACATCATCCCACTCCGGTCGTCCCTCGCCCTCCCTCCTCCATCTCTGCAGCTCTCCCCCTCTTCTCCAGCTGTATAAATACTAACAGGTTAGCAGTCGTCCTCACTCTGAACCCCCCTAATCCCCTCTGACAGTCAGCGTTTCTTCTGTCTCCCTTCAGCAGTGGTGGGCCCTCGCAGCCAGGACACTACTGCAAGAGCAAGAGTTTTTGGCATTTTTCCTTTTCCAGAAGGATGACTCTGCAAAGATGACTGGCTGTCTCTCTCTCTCTCTCCCTCACACTCACACAGCCAGCCATTAGAAGAGAAAAGCCTGACCAGTGAGCAGAGGGAAATTCAATCACACAGGAATGTAGAGCTGTGGTGTGGATTCTCACCAGCACTCTCACCCTCTCTTTCTTCTCCACACTTTCCCCTCTACATCCACATACTTCACCTTGGTACACCACTTTGTATTTTCATAACACACACCCCCCCCAATAGACATCTGACAGCATCTGCCATCAGTGCACTTTATCTAGCACTCTCTCAGGGTGTGTGTTTTGCGCTTTTACCTGTTGAGGAATGCGTTCCCGAACGCGTTCAGCTTTCTGAAAGGCTTCTTGGGGTCTACCACCAAAGCGTTGCCGGGGATGACTCCTTCCGTGTCGCCGTGCATCACCGCGATGAAGGAATCCGTGGTGGGTTCAGGGCCGATTCGCATCCCAGGAAAGTCCTGCTCCAACAGGTACCTGCAGGGGAGATAGTGCGACGTAGCCTTAAAGAAAACAAGCCGAGATATGACATGTTTTTCATCAGCTACATGCTGTCTAAGAATAGATCGACCGTACATACAGTTAATCCTTACAGATGATGCTATCTGAGACAATGAACAATGGTGTAGAGGGCGGTGTGTAGCTAGCATACTGTAAAATGAAATTACAAGAGATTCATTCGACTTTATAAGACATTAGCAGTCAGTACGAGTCCCACTTTTTTTTAAGAATTTGTCTTGGAGGATAATTATGGCATTGTAAATGCATTAAGCATTCAAGCTAGAGAATGTTTACCAACCACTTCCCCATCTGCTTAGTTCCATCATTCTTATGAGTTGACTGAATCTTGACAGTCAGCTGTAAGTAGCAGGGCAGATGTGTGTTACCTCCGCAGTCTCTAGTTTGTAAACGAGTGCTGCAAGGCCTTTTCAAAGCGATTATGCTGAGAGGAAATTGGTCTGGATGGTAGGACACCGTTCAAAAAAATCATCAGAAAACAGGTCTGCCTTGAATTAGAAGCTGCTGGAACAAAGATTAGGGGAGTTTTACGTCATCATAGACAGGATGACTGCCGAGCAAAAGAGCTCCAAAAATGAGCAGCATAACATTTGATTTAAGTTTGTTTTATGTAAGAGAGTTGAGGTGGAGTTTGTTTTGCCAGAAGTGGACTTAAAGGATGAAAAATCTGGTTGTAGGGGAAATAGCGAGGTATTCAACCCCACAAGCAACAGCATCACACTCTTTTACTGACATGCTGCAAACTGAAATCACCTGCATCTTTGTTATTTATGTTGTGTTGTGTTGTGTTGTGTTGTGTTGGTGCATTATCCCAATTGTTTCAAACAATGTTAAAACCCAGAGAAAGTCTAATAAAAGTAAAGGAACGTTTCATTAGGCTCACCTGCCGCTACTTCCGGGATAGGGAAGTCAGTGAACAAGACTGAGTTTAAGGTGAGAAAACTTTAAAACATTAATCGTCTGTGAACATTCGTGTCTGAGTCACGTCAGATAGATTTTCAGCAGCAGTGGTGGTTGTTTAATGGCGTGTTCACTACCAGCAAAACGAGTTTCACCGCAGAATCATTTGTGTTCATTCGCCTTGCTCATGCAGTGTTTATCCACCGCCAATAGACTGATTACTTTACTCCATTAGCCCTCGGCTATTGTTAGCCAGCAATGGCACACAAGGAGATTGTGTGTGTGTGTGTTTATATTTAGCTCAAGGTGACATAAATGCAGACATCGCTGCTGCAGTCAGGTTGATAGGTTGATAGGTTGATAGGAGTGAAGATAAATCCACTTTTTAATCCCAAAAGTTAAAAAATAATCTGAGCTCTCCTCCCGTCTGTGAACTGCTCCAGATCAGAACAGAACCCACCTCTGAGCAAGCGGCTCCTCCCCAGAAAACACTCGGCGAAAATGACATATTGTATGTTTGAATAAATGTTTCTCAGTATAACCGTAAACTGTAAATCTTAAATGCTCTTAAGGGACAAATTACCATAAACACATAATAAGGCTAAAATAAAACTTGGATTCAGGTTCAGCTTGGATTTGGTTGACTTCTATCAGTGTGGTCAAGAAGAATGGTCAAATATGCTATGCTTGCCAGATGCTTACTGATGATGAGAAACAGCTGACCGGGGTGAAAGGTTAAGGAGGACACCAAACATTAAATTTTATGTATGTACGGCTTTGACAGGAAAAACTTTTTGAGGGAACCTACAATAAAAAAAAATCCCAAAGAAACAACACATATGTTTTTGGGTGTGAAAGTGCAGATTTCTCATCTGATAATCGGTGACATCACACGTGATACAAATGAGGATTAGTGGGTCTTTTCTGTTGAGTTTCACAACTCCAACGATGTGAAGGCAGCCCATGAAAAAGACATTTAGGCAAAAAGATTTACAGCTTAAAAGGACCATAAATTTCAAGTGCGGGATGTGAATGCATTTTAAAGTGCTCCCAGATGTAAGCACGGTTCACTTATACATCTTCTCCTCACACACAAACACACACACACACACACACACACACACACACACACCTTGTCAGAGGAGCTAGCGGTGCCTGGTAGAGCCGTCTCTCTGCAAACATGTCTTTGTAGTTTGATCCCTCCTGTCTGTATGTCTGTGGGAACGTTGTGCGATGCAAATGCACAACCATGTACATCAGGCTGTATGTAAGCTATCTATACTGTGTGTTTCTGTGTGCGTACCAGTCCTGTCACCTTGAAGGAAAACTTTGGTCGTGATTGGCTCTTTCATAGACTTGTGACAGAAGTGGAAAATCTATAAATTTCAGCCCTAAAAATGAAGACAGACTCACGTTACTGATCTCTGAATAGCTGCCAAAGAAGAGAGATTACTGCTCCCTCCTCCAGCATTTCTCATCTTTACATCCAATTTCTCTTCCTTTAAGCTGCCAGACGGATATCAATTTGCTTTCAATCACTCTTATAACTCACATCAAGCTAAATATGTTGCAAATAATCATCATTATCGTAACTTTCAGGCCCTGAGACACTGCGATATGAAGCCCAGTGCAGCAGCACTGACTGATGGTTACTCAGCAGTTTGTACATTCTGCATCTTACTGTCACAATGTCAGCGGTGTGCGGTCAGGCTGCTGACTTGTGGGTGTTGTCATCAGTGAAAGAGTGGAAAAAAGAAAGAAAGCGAGATAGAGAGAGTGTCAGGGACAGAGAGAGGAAGAAGAAGAAGAAGAAGAAGTAGAGATCAGGGATGTCTGCGCTGTCCTGTCTTCTAACAGGAAGTCACTAACAGCATCCTCTCTCTGGCTTTCAAAGGCTTACCCCACTAATTACCTACTATGCTCTGAGAGTGTGTGAGTGTTTGTGTGAGAGGGACAAGTCGTTAGTAGCTGCCCCGCAGTTCAAAAGAGGCCCAACACCCAACTGCTAATGCCTCCCGCTGTCACACACACACAGATATACTCCAGGTCATAAGCTGCTCTTCATACAACATTATCTTACAAGGAAACACTGCTTTTTTTTTTGCTTAATTCTGAAGTCAAATGTTGTGTTTGGCTTACAGACCTGATTCCAACCTCCTCAGCTGAAAACAAGAAGATGGTTTATGAACACTGATTGATGTGAAAGATATCCATTTATAAGTTTAACCATCTATAACGTATATATGATTTAAGTTTGTTGGCTGTCATATAAACTTTTTCTTACTGGATTTAATAAAGCTCGCAGAGGTGTGGCTGCTAGAAGTTCTCCTCTGGGTGTTTTTGTGTGTGTGATGGATGACCTTTTAGCTATTCTTCCTCTTTTCACACTGATGTGTGTGTTTTGTGATTGTTTTCTATCCTGTTGCACTGTGTTCACTGCCTGAACACGACAAGAGTCAGTTTGGGTGTGTCAACCTCTCCCGTCCTATCTTTTCTGGTGGCCCCCTGCCTCATTCATTCCCCCCTCTCTCTACATATGAAGCTCTTCATGTGCATGTGCCGTATTTCTCACCGTATGAAGCTCGTCTTGCCAGTGGAGTACTGGCCCACCAGTAAGACCATGGGCTTGTTGTCAAAGTCAGCATCCTCCAGCGCCGGAGAGTGGAACTCGTGGAACTTGTAGCTCTCCTCCAGCGGCAGGAGTTTGGTTTTGTAGAGCTTCTTAAGTCCATCGCTGACCGTCTGAAAGACTTCTGGCTCCTTCTTCCTCCTGTCGTCGGTTCCAAGCCAGCTGAACATCTTTGCTGGTTTGCTTATTTTTTATTTTTTTAGACTAGTAAAGCCTCCAGTGGGTGTAACTGGTCAAAGATGTTTAATCTGTCGTTGACTGATTAAAACTGTCTCAAAAAAGTCGTGTGAAAATCTCACCTAATTAAAAACAAACCCTCACAATCCACTTTAAATCCAAACAAAAAAAGATAAGTGCCATATACACACTGAAAAATAATCTATACTGAAGTTTTCTCCAGGTTGTGTTTCTCAAAAATAGATTAAAATCACCTAAAAAGTCTGTTTTGGAAAAATAAAATGCACAAAAATATCTTAAAATCTAAGATATTTGCTCTCACATCAGCCTAAGGAAGAAAATATAGATTTAATAATAGTCAGTGTTTCTGTCCTGCTGCACTGAATGGGTGGTGACTGTTGTTATTGATGCTAATATTGATCGGACCTGATGTTATTTTCAGCCAAGCTTAAAAAGCTATTCTCAGATTTTTTGTCTCTGTTAATGTCTATAACAGAAAACAATCGAAATTTGTTGTGTATTTTATCTGAATTTACCGTAAACGTGCCCCTTCAAATGCACTCTCATCATCCAGTCCATCGAGCCTCCCAACTCCAGGCCACTTGTGCTGCTGGGCCAGAAACCACCGCATTCAATGACTTTGTTGTTGTTGTTGTTGTTTACCAAATCTCTTTCAGTAAACAAACACTGCCCAGAAAAACACACACAAAAAAAAGCCTTAAAAAAGGGGAGCTGTTCACAGGCACAACATCACGGTTACCGCTATTCAATTTGGTCCAGGAGCTAGCGGAGGAATCCCAAAAATGATGCACCGAGCTGCACCAAACCGAGCCGGACCTCCGCACACCGACAATAATTCTGCCGTGTTCGTGTCAAAAAAAAATAAAAGAGCAGCCCAGTTCGGCTAGCGCTACGGGTGGGTTTTTCTGTCACAGCACGGCGCTGAATGTAGCAGCAGCTGATGTCCTGCAGCTCAATTTAAATGCCGAGTCGAGAGGAAACCCGAGCCCGGCGGAAGTGCCCAACGGCTGGCAGTCCGACCCGCCGCGGTCCCGCCCATGATGCTGGAGCTGAAGCCGGGCGGGACGACGCCATGATGGATGAGGAGGGATGGAGGCGCAGCTTCCGCCGAAGCACAGCGCGCCACCTAAAGGTAAATATACAAATGTACAGACGTCTCTTGCTCTGGGGGAATAATACAGCTGATTTTCATACTTATATTTATATTTATTGAAAAATAAGATTAGCAGTTGTTTCCCTAAAACTACAATAACCCTGGTCAATGATGGAAAGTAGCCATATTTAGTTAGCTAACGCTAGCTAATGCAGAACTTACTTGCACCCGAATGTTTCAATTTTGTTAAACTTTCTACTTCTAATTCATTAAAATGCATTTGAAAAATATTACCAGTTTCTTTTTATATTGAAAGTTTAAATTCAAAACATGTTTTAAAAAGGTTATAGATTAATGTAGCCTAGGTAGCATTAGCTTTAATTACCTTAACTTGCTACAACAGGAATATGCTACTTAAACATTCATGCTTTGTTATTATCAATCCATTAATGTCACATAAGCATAACAAGTACTTTTACTTTTGTTACTTATATATATGTATATATTTATTATATATACAACTATGTAGGACTTTCATTTGTTATAAAGTGTTTTGATGTTGTGGTATTGCTATGTTTACTTAAGTAAAATAATATATTTTTCCACCATTCTGGAAATATTGGCTGCCATAATGTACATCTGCCTTCTCTATAGTTAGTACAAAGTGGTGATGTCCTGTATGTACTGTGTGTAGTTTAAAATTACAAATTACACATATTTTCCCAGAGATGTCATGCATGGACCCCAGGTTCAAAAATGTCAAAAAGTACTTTATTCTTTTATACATATTAATATTATAATGTAGTGTTGATCTCTGTAGGGGGGATATAAAATACATTTTCATGATGTTTTGCAGTTTGGCCAGCAGATGTCTCTGTTTTCACCTTGTGGACGAGAAGGTAATCAAAGTGAAAAACAAAGGTCAGCGTCAGCCCATGCACACATTTCCTTATGAGAATATTTTAAAACTGTAGATTCTTCCTGAGAATATATACAATCTAGTATGAGTAAAAAAAAACTTTAGTGAGAAAAGGAAACATTGGTAAAAGAATAAAAACAGAAGAGTTGACAAGTTGATTTTACCATTAGGTTTTATGTTGAATATACAATCATTCTTAAATCATACAAAATTATGACAAAAATATCACTGACTTCTTTCCCAGAGTGAAATAATTTTAACAAAACGGATACAACTACATACACAGCATTATACTTCTCATCAGATTGCACAACCTGAGTTGTGTAATTACATAAATCTGAAACCGAATGTACCTGCAGACTTTCATTAGTCATCTTTACTGTGGCTTTGGATACGTGTGTGTTACCGGTGTACAGGAAGAGGTTGTACAGTAATTCACTGCCAGAAATTCCCAAGGTCAGACCATGAGGAAGCAAAATGCCAGTAGCTACTGTATGGATAATAAAAGATCAACACGTCCTTCATATAACATTTTGAGTGGTAAGGACTTTATGTGAGTAGAATAACAAACAAAAGAGAAGAACAATAAAGAGCAGAATGATTATTACTATTACTACATACCGAAACATAATTTATAAGGCAGTCTTTTGAATAAAAGACTGCCTTATAAAAGTGCAAGTGAAGTGCAAGTGAAAGTATTTACTGTGCTTTAATCAATATATATTTTTAATTAGTATTTATGTTCATTGAATCCACAGTAGTAAATAATGAAGTCTGACAACTTGTAGATGAGACAACGTAAAATATCCTGACAATTTCAGCTCAAGACAAAACAAAAAAAAAGTGGCATACAAAATAGAAAATTAAGACAAACCTTTCGTAAAGAGACACAGATAATATTGAATCATACTGTAGGTCAGGCAGCCTCATTATTTATAGAATCGCCAGTAGAATACCTTGAAAACTGTGTACTGCTGTAAATTGCTAGATTGAGTAGAAAATGTATAAAGAGTAAAGTGCTGTCGTTTTTAATTTCATTATACAGTATAAGAGCACAGTCGCACATCGTATTAATCTAAACACCAGTATTTCCTTCATATATTAAAAAAATGGTGTGGTAGTATGAAACAGATGCTTCAAATACTGAGTGAGGAAAGACAGAATTAATTAAGTTATGAATCAGCCCAATTTACCGCCAACAGACAAACAAATACTGTCCCAGAGTGACTCAACAAGACAAATTTAAGTGCTTCACCTGGGACTAAAACAGGAACCGAGTAAACCAAAACTACCCACACCTACTTCTGCTTGACGTGTTATGAAGTAAACACAGATATTTCAGTAATGGAATACTAACGAACAAAATATTGATAACATACTGCAAAAGTATAAGAAAACACCCAGGTAAAGTGTCTTTATAGGGGCTTTTGCACTACGACTAAATCATAAAGATTTTTTGACCTGTCCACAAAATATTCCACAATTTGTTATTATAAGAATGAATTTGGAAAATCATGTCACAGACACCGATCCACAACAGTCCATGAGTGCTTTGTTTGGGTTGAGAGCTAATGCACTGGTGACCATGGTGTATATGTTTTGCACTTCCACACGGTCTAATCAGTAACAAAACGTTGCTACAAGGTAAGAAGACCTTTGACTTCATATCGAGCACAAATAAATACAGAATACAGTGACTACATCTCAACAGATTTTGCTCAAAGTTAAGGCAAACACTTGAACATGATAATTTCCTTCAAAGTTGATTACAATTTGAAACTGTCAATCTTGCTAATATTAAGAGTAACAATTAAATAATAATAATAATAATAATGAATCAACATTCACAGATACAAAAACAAACCCTACGACAGTAATAAGTGCTCCTTAGAATTTGATAGTGTCACGTGTATTTTATATAAAATTTTCTAAGGATTTACATTTTCATCATGATGTCAAATTTAAGTGCAGAAGATGAGCATTTCTATAATAATGGGGTAAATATATTGATGAATATCATCTACTGGTCCATCGAGATTTGCAAGTTCCATTTGGTGAAAATATCATCTGCCTCCCCTCTTTCCCTCGCTCTCTGTGCCTCTGCCTCTTCCTCTGACCCTTGTCTGACAAACACATTTGCCAACGTCAACTCGCCCTTCATCGCACTCATCTCCTCTCCTCCCACTCTGTTCTCCCTCCCTTTCTCTCCCTGCATCGACCCATCCGACCCTAATACCTGGGTGAACGCCATCGCCATGTCTGGCAACACTAGTTTCCTTGTGTTGGGATCCCAATCAATAAAGATAGTTCCCTCTTCCTCCTCCTCCTCCTCCTGCTCCTCCTCATCTTTCTCAATTTCATCTGCTGTAGCCAGTCTCAGAACACCATAGTGATCTGGTAAGTAATCTGGTTGGTTAGCGTGGGAGGTAGACGTGACTTTGTTGTTCTGAGAGGCATAAGCAGAAAGAAGGGGCACCCCCTCGCTCTCACTTACTTCCTCCACACCTCCATCGCTCTGTCCATCTGCTCTTACTCTCATGTTTCGGTTCGTCTCATCCTCCATTCCTTCCTCCTTCGTTTGCATATTTAGAGTGTGGAAGAGGCAAATTTGTGGGGTTTTGTTTATAAATAAACCTGGAAACTCTCTATCCTCCTTCTCTCTCTCTACCTCTCCCTGAAAAGACAGTGATGGTGCCTGAGTTTGGGTCAGAGGAACTAAACTTTCCTGTGAACATGCCCGCGCCTGTATAAGTGTGCTCATCTCTGTCTGTGCGTGTGTTTGTGAGCGTGTGTGTGCTGACCTCTGCGAGTGGCAGGACTTTTTCTGAGGAGCGTAAACCCCAGTAGAGTCACCGTCCTCAAATCTCCCCTCATAACTGTCTCTTGAGCCGCCATTCTGATGTTCACCTTTCAGACTGTTACCATCTTCTCCACCGTCACGCCTCCGATTTCTGTCATTGATAGGAGCTACGCCAACAAAAGCATAGTCAATGGATACGTCATCCCAGGGTCCCTCAGGTTCTGGGGGTGCTTCGAGCCTCTGGGCGGCGTATCCTGGTGGGGGACCTGCCATAGGTCGCTCCTGCTGTGGGCATGCAGGGTCTGATATGCTGTATATGATGGGGATGACAGGATTCTCAGGGGGGGACGTCACAGGGGGCCACGTCAGAGGGGGCCAATTATAAGAAGACTGGTTCTGGAAGTGAAAACAGTGTGGCATTAAAAAAAATTACCTTTAGCTTCTGAAACATTTTTTTTTTTTAAATAAAGTTGAAAGTGGCATCCCAAGGGTCATTCGCTCACAAGCAAAGATTGGACAACGTTCACTACTTTGTGAAACACATGACTGTGTAAAGGATATTACTACATGTTTGAAAATGATTGCATTCTGTTTTTATTTACATTTACGGAAGCCCTAAAGGGCCATGCATTCATACATTTTATTTCCTCTGTTTTCCCATGATAACGAGTTAATTTCATTTGTTTTCTCGAGATCTCGAGTTATTATCTCGAAATAACAACTGCCGTTTCTGCATTTAACCCATCCCAATTATTAGGAGCAGTGGCAGTCGTTGTGCGGCACCCTGGGTCAAGGACCAACTACAGGAGAAAGTACCTATGTTTTTCATGTGGGTTTCCTCTAGGAGTACCTAGGGGAAATCCCCCATGAAAAACGGTACCCAATGGTACCCATGACCTTCTTGCTATGAGGCCACCATGCTACCCTGGAGAGCTTCCCATATTTTTAAGGATTTACATGCACTCTCTACCCTGATAATCTTTTTTTTTTGTTTTTGTTTTTTATGCCTCCTTGCATACATACTTGTATTTTCATAATACTAGCAGTCAGTGAAGATCTGCACAGTGCTCGCATCTGCTAGTGTAAAAGCAGTTGGTAGAGGATTAAACGTCCAAGTTTTCATTACATTAAGGACAATAATTACACAAAAGGGAGAGCCAGTGTGGGTAAAAGTGTGAATGTGTGTGTTTGCATTACCAGGAATAATGGGCTCTTCTGTCCTTTCCCTGTTAGGTAGTGATGGAGAAGGTAGCCAACCACCACCATAATACATATGCACGCAGATGGGACAACAATACCCACAACCACCCTCTTCAGCTGGTCAATCACAGGGTCTGGAGACGTGAATCAATACAAGGTCACACAAATGCTTAATTATCACAAACACGAACAATAAAAGTGTTCAGTCTCTGACACAAACATCAATCCTTCTTTTGCTTCTGTAGCAGGTTGAGTCACATTCCTTTCTTCCAGTCAAACAGGGAAGGAAATATTTGCTGTCAGTGTGCTTGTACCTGGAGGTGTGGTTATGCAGTTCCACTCTGAGGACTGACACTGGACGGGCATAGAGAGGAATTTTGTCCTGGCAGAGAAGCAGTACTGTGTATTGTAGTCCATCAGGCGATGTTTGTATAGACTGGAGGCCACTGGGAAATGGCTCTACAAACATACACTCATAGATTAGTCAGTGCTATAGGAGAACTTGTGTACTTGATTTAACAGTCTCTCTGTGCAAGAAGGATGAGGCAAGCTATATTTTTACTCACCACCTGGCCGCGATGGGTATTGTGGATGGAGAGGTTGTATCTCATGTGGGGGTAAAGTGTTGCCATGGAAACCACCGGGGTGTGGTTGTTAGGCTGATATCTCATTGGTCCCTTCAGAGTGACAACGGCACTGTTGTTCTCAATTTCAACAGAAACCAGTGGAGGACCAAAGCTAGCTATGGAGATAAGCAAAAATATTTCGGTTTTGAAATATTTGAAATATTTTAGATTGAAATGTTGATTCCAAGTTAATAAAAAATTCAAGTGAGACACAAAGGTGGCAAGAGGCAGACTAATAGTGGATTTTAAAGGCCGATATAATAACGATAGTTTGGACCAAGATAAAGCTGATGCATAAGGAGCAGCAGCTCTACTTCGAACTCCCTCTGGATGTCCGAGCTGGGCAGTCCAGCCACCCTGCATAGAAAACTCGTTTTGGATGCTTGTATCTACGATACATCTACGATGTAGGTCGTGACAATACGGGAGGGTTGGAACGTGCTCAGCTCTCTTTTCACCACAATGGTCTGGTACAACGTCCAAATTACTGCTGACGCCGCACAAAACTCAAAGAAATGAGTGATAAATGATAAACAAATCTGGAACTGAACATCAAACTAACTGAAAAATCTAGATAGGATTGATTTTGAGATTGTCAAATTCCACTATCGGAGCCAAGTTCAATTGGTCGATCTCTAGTATTTTGTTAAAGATCAGATGAAGGGACATCTCAACTGTCTTTTTGTCCAGTTTTCCTGTGTGTCCGTCTCTTCTTATTTATGTCACAGCTAATATTCTTTGACAGAATGTCCCTTTAACTTACTATCCAACTTTGGATCGAATCTCCGTGTCATGACCCACTTGGAGGATGCTCTTCTGCTCACAGCCCGAACCCTGGCAAAATATCCGTGGTCCAGATCCCATGTCTCGTTGCTCAGATCGCACCATCTCCGCACCGTTTCTGTACACCGCCGCACTGCCCTCCAGTGTGCCCGTCTTCCTTTGCTGTCTTGAACGCTGTCCCCGTAGCTGAGAAAGACAAGATCAGAGGATGACTGCCTTTGAAAGCCCGCACAATCTCGGACAACAAGTATCGAGGGAGTGAACTTGAAAATACACTCCTCTCTCCTCGTTCAATCCCCCCTCAAGCAAGAACTTCAGCTTACATAGGCTGTTTGTTAGATCTAGTTACATTATTCTTTTGTTTTCCTTCCTCTCTTATTTCTCTGCTTCTTTGTGTCAGCTGATCCCTTTGAGGCATGCTAAAGAAAGGCTTAAACTCCACAATCTTCACTTACATGGCATACTGCACTGTAAAGTGCGTGTCATCCAGTGTGCCATTTCCTGGAACCCATTGCAGCGTATTCCTTAGATTTACTGAGGAGAAGATGACATTGATGGGGCTGGGAGGAGCGGAGAAGACTGAGGAGGAAAAAAAATAAGTTGAGATTCAGAAGGATATGAGACACATGTTTACTGTAATATGAAAACCATCATGTTTGTTCTGGTTACACAATTCAATCTCGCATGGTGGTTTGCTGGTTAACTTCCTCTTGTGTGTTATTGTACCACAGAAGGACTTGTTATGACATTGTTGTGCTGTGAAACCACTGGCTGCTCTTAAAACACATGAAATATAACCAAAATAATAGAGATTCATTCATAGTATAACGTAGCAGAAAATGGAAATGCTCGAGTAAAGTGCAAGTGCCTCAAAATTGCACTTAAGCACAGCAATTGAGTAAATGTACTTAGATTACATTCCAGACAAAGTTTGATCGTGAGGACCAGGTTGGTAGGTTGCAGACATGTCACGCAATGATTGATTTAACACAAAACTCCACACATGACTCATTAACGTGATTTTAATGGCATATACACACCCAAGAAACAGCTGTGATCCATTGTTGGCACACCATTACGTGGACAAGCTATGTACAGGACTACTTGATGTAATATAAATGAAGTCTTTATTATTGTGTCATTCATACATCCAACTATGTCTACGCCTGTGTGAGCTTAAGACACCACACATTCACTTGTTTGCAAACAGTATTTTCATAATGATTCCAGTGCATGTTGTAATAATAAATCCGTTTGTATGATGGGAACCTACTGAAACATCATAAAGCTTAATGGACCAAGAGAGATGTTCTGTGGTTTCGTGTGGTTGTAATCACATCAGCCCACCACACACACACACACACACACACACACACACACACACACAGGCTTTCAGCGGAATCAGTCGCTCACAGAAACCAAATAGCCCAATAAAAGAGCAGTCCAAACCAAAGTTCATGACAGTCCACATGATCTGCATAAACCATCACTTAGTTTCTTGTGATATTACTAAAAATCAGCCGTCTTTTATATTTTGTGAAAAGCTTACAATTTAGGTTATACCTTAACAGGAAAATCAATAATTAGCAATGACCTGTTGAGATAGGAATGTGAGGTAAAAAAATAACAAAACTCAGAGTACTCATAATGTTACCTGTGCAGTGCAGAGCCACCAGGTTGAGAAGAATGACCAGAGTCCACATCTCTGCACGGGGCGCTCATGTTCTCACAACATTTCTCCGGCAGCTTCTCGGCTCCTCCAGCGGCCTGTCGGCTCTGCAGGCTCGGTCACCTGCTCCGACGGCTCAGCTGTCAGTAGCCCGGTGTTAATCCACACGATAAAACAAAACTAACAAACCCGAAAAAAAAAACAGCTACAAAACAAACACACACATACGTCCAGCCAGAAAGAGTGGATTAAGTCTGTACGGTTGGATAAAGGTGAGTGGCAGCCTGTTGAACCCTAAACGATTTATGGTTCAAGTAAAACGAGCCGTGCGCCAGGTTTCCGTGAATGAGGAAGGAATGTGACCTCGCTCGTTTGTGCACATTACACCTGTGCAGGTGGCGGTGCGCGCGCACGTGCGTGCATCGCTGGAAGAGGTAAACTAGAACAAAATTTCAGGCATCTTAGAAGTGGCCTATAACACCAACACAATATAAATAAATAGCACTTATCACGTAAAATGTCCCCCGTGTGGCTTAAATCAACATTTAAGCATGTTAATGTATACTTTATGCTGTTTATGGCAAGTTTGATTGATAACAATGCCGTACATTTTACTTGTTGATCACACTTGTACACCATATACATGTATATTATATATAAATATACTATACAACATTTATTTCCATCCCTTATTATTTTATTTCATGTAACAACGTTAAACTTGCCTTGAAGGAAAAAAAAGTTTGCGTCCTACCTCTACTGCACAAGCCTCTTTAAACTTTAAATTCAAGTATATTTGAGTAGGCCTGTATGTAAATAAAAATATTTCATAAGAATTATATCATTTATTTGCACATACATAATGATTTGGTAGTTAAATCTTAATCCATGAGGCAAAGAGAGCTGTCAGATGATCCCAAATGTAGTAAAGTACAAGTACATCAAAATTGTACTTAGTAGATACTACAGTATCTTATAGTAGATGCTTGAGTAAATTGATGTACTTTACACCGCCATTACTAGGCTCACTAAGGGGCTATGAAATGTAAAACTGAAACCCTTTGAATAAAAACTGTAAATTGGATTACTACAAATATTTATTTAGATTATAGTTGGTTTAGTTTAGTCTTGAAGTAGGCTAGTCAAAATGACTGAATCCACCAAAGCCTTCCTGCAGATATAGAATAAGTCACCTTGCTGCACCTTGAGAAACATGAACATTGCCTTGTGATATTTCTTCTCGGACCGGTTCCAAGATGCAGGTTAATGAGTTATCTGGAAAAACCTGACTGTGTGTTTCACAACTGTCTGGGTTCAATATCAGACAGAAAACTGTCCCTGCCACACCTTAATCACAACCAATTTCACTGGCATGCCTAATATGCAATATAAAACACGACAGGAATAATTAGAAAACAGCGTCACAGAGTAAAAAGTGGTTTCATTAATATCGCCGACAGTGACATCTGGCGGACAACTCGTGTCAGTGTCTCACATCGCCTATATTACATCAAAGATTTCGAAAAACACAGACTTGTTTCGTTTTGTGAAATTGTATATTTTTTGTGATAACTGTCGATTACATAATAACATAATTATCATATGCTATAATCACCGAGGCACACACGTCATAGTGACAAAATGAAGCGGAACTATGCACCGCGTGTCTCTGTTGTGTCTCCGGACTGTTTTTGCAGTTGCGCGTATCTCGGCGCTTTCATTCCGGTGCCTGTTAGCATGTAGCTTGTTGTTAGCGTCGTCTGCGCCCATTGGAAGCAGTGGTTAACCTCATTGATTCGCGTGATGTTTCGCTAAAAACGGACACTTTTTTGGTGCAAACATGGCGCTCTCGATGGAAACGCAGCTCCAGAGCATCTTTGAGGATGTTGTGGTAATTTTGCATCTTTAATAACTGGGTTTAAAGCTAGTATTAGTTAGCATTTTCTGACAACGTTAGCCTTTTTCAATACATTTTTACACATGAACCTGATGTGTGTGTTGCAATTATTAATTCCAGCAACAAAGCTAGGCAGCTACAAGTTAATTCAAGTATTATCTTGCATATTTTCCTTTACAATGTGCGTCATAACAATGGCGTGTTACATTTGAAATGTTGTTAATTTTCACAAGCAGTGTTAACACTGTGCAACAACCCACATCTCCTCTGTCACCTTACCTAATATAAGTGCCTTTAATTGTAACTTTGCTTCAAAGTTGCTAGTGTTTTTTTTATTTTATTTGCCAGTTAAAAGGAAAAGGGCATCAAGAGAGTGGAAAAGCACTAGATAAAAGTAGAAATCGCAATATAACTATGCTTGAATAAACATACTGATAGCACTGAACCTGGCACTCAAACCCCCAGCTGACAGGCATCCACCCTGCTCAAGAGTCCCTGAGCAAGGCACTGTAATCTGTAGAAACATCAGGTGTTGTTCTGTAGCAGTGAGAATTGTTATCGATGGGTTTACTATTATTATGTAAAGAAAGTAAAGGCTGTTAAAGGAGCCTACAGAGGAAAGTACAAAAATGAACAGTGGTTGATTAAACGTTACGACCCTCAGGCTCAGAAATACTATTCGGTTAAACTTTATTGTGCGTGTTATTATTATTTTATAAATGTACATATTTAAATGAAATACCGACATACATTGCTCTGAAATGTCATGTCTTCTTTGTAAAATCTTGCGTTATAAGAACAACAATCCTTCACTAATGTTAACAATACCAATTAGCTGTTTCACCTTGGGCGAAGTCAAAGTTTCAACATCTGTTTAAAAGTCAGGAATATTTGTGGTTTATGACACACCAAGAGTCGACACATTTTATGTCCTCTCACAAAAACCTTTTCTAAATTTTATTTTTGTCTTCTTTTCCGCAGAAAACTGAGATGATAGAAGAGGCCTTTGCTGGGTAAGTTGTCTCCAGACACCCACAACACACACCTCCTGTTGTTTTGTTATTATGCAGTTAAAACAGGTCTGACTTGCTGTAGATTTGACAAACATTATATGTATAATATGTCAACAATAATGTGTCAAAATGTACAGCTTGATGTGTACTGTGTAATCTGAAACCACTGCAGGCTGAGATAACAAGTGTGCTGTGTGTTTAAGGATGTTTATGGACACTCCAGAGGATGAGAGGACCAAACTGATCAGCTGTCTTGGAGCCTTCAGGCAATACTGGGGGACACTACCGCAGGTCTATAAACAGAGACAGACACGCTCAGACATAATAACACTGATCATAATAATAATAATAATAATGATAACTTTATTTGTATAGCACCTTTCAAAAATGAAAAAATAACCTGCTCCTGGTCAGCTGTCTCAGTTGTGCAAAGCAGTATTGCGCCTCTTTAGTCAAGTGTCAAGTTATAATTCTGAGTCAAAGATTACACCAAGGATGAGTGATTAACTCTGTGTTTTTCTTATTGTCTTTGTGTCTTTCTGCAGGATTCTCATGAACAGTGTGTACAGTGGATAGTGCGGTTTATACACAGCCAGCACAGTCCAAAAAGGATCTCCTTCCTCTATGACTGTCTAGCAATGGCTGTGGAGACCAGTCTGTTGACGCCCAGGTATACACACACACTTGTACACACCCAGAAAGTACAGCATACATTAATTTCTAGTCTGGGGCTTGACGGAGTCTAGTATTATCCCGTTCGTTGGTTAAGATTTATTGAGATTTCTGTTTAGGCGTCAGTGTCACTGTCTCTTACCTTGAAGGTAAAATTAAAACAGATCTTCTATATGGATTATTAAAATTCTTAAATTGAAAGTATTACTTTTCATATATATGATACCTTACTCTTCTTAACATGTCTCTGCAGTTAATCTGTTAAAGTCTTATCTATGATGTCTGGTTCTTGTCATAATCATCCCTCTAATGAATCTCTTTGCATGTGTCTGAAGGATGGTGTGTGTGGCTCTGATAAGCTCAGATAGTTTGGAGTGGGAGAGGACCCAACTGTGGGCGTTAACATTCAGACTGATTCGCAAGATAATCGGAGGAGTGGACTACAAGGTCTCACACAAGCACAACACAGCATTCATCAACAAGCTCAATGATAAGAAGCTTTTGAATGATAATTTCCTCTAGTACTTTTGTTTTATTTTTTTTTCATGATCAGTATATGTTTACTTTTGAGTGCTGTTAGCACATTAAAGAGGCACTATGTCATTTTGGAGAAGCAATTCAAACTAAGCATTTTAACATTTACAATATCAGCTAATAAAACAAAAACAAACTCAGAAATATTTATTTTTTTCTGCACACAAGCTGTTCTCAGAGGAAAATAAGGTCACCAGAACACTGTTTGAAGCTAGAAAGGTGGCGGGGTCTGCCAAATACAAACAAAGTAAAACAGTATGAAATTGTGTTGTCCTTTAAGGTCAGTTTGTTTATTCAGTTAATTCAGTCATGAAAACAAAGAGAGTTTGTTTATTTAGTTCATTTAGCCAAAAAAAATCAAGTCAGTGAAGATTAATATTTCTTCTTCAAAAACTAGATAGTGCACCTTTAATCTAGTTTTAAGTTTTTAGTGATTATGTAGGCCTGGTTAGTATTTTTCTTAAAAGCATCTGCTGGATGTTAGAAGCTTCCATCCAGAAGTCCAGAACCAGAAGTTCCATTATGTAATCCCAAAAAAGACACTAATTGCCTTTTTAGGCCTCTTGTCTCTTGTCTGATGTATTTTAATTTTTTTTTTAACAGACAGCTGTTGAAATTAAAATCTTCCATCATCAGATTTGTTTTCATGTAAAATGTGTACGTCTGTTTCAGGGTGTTCGAGATCTGTTGAAACCTGTACTGGATAAAATTCAAACCATTCCTAACACTGTCAGCTCAGCTATAGTCCAGCAGCTTCTGGCTGCCAGAGAGGTATTTTTCTGTCTATCTTTCACTACTTTCACTTTATAATTTCTTTATTTTTTTACTCTAATTGCTTGTTTGAATGAATTATCTGTAAGCAGACCAAGTCTATCACTTTAATGTTTTGCTCCGTGTGTATTCCAGGTGGTAGAATATATCCTGGACAGAAATGCCTGCCTCCTGCCAGCCTACTTTGCCGTCACAGAAATCAGAAAACTGTATCCAGAGGGACAGCTATCACACTGGGTAAGTGTGGGGTTCTTGTGTGTAAATGTGTGTGCAGCCATGTCATCTGTATCCAACAAATATTTTTGTTTTATCCCCTCTCTTATCCGTCCTTGCTTTCTCTCTCTCTTTTTCTCTCTGTCACTCGGTGTCTGTTTGTAGCTTCTTGGCAGTTTGATTTCAGACTTTGAGGACAGTTTCAGACCGACTGCCAGAATCAACTCCATCTGTGGTAAGAGAAAATAAAATATTGATTGAAAACATATCAAGTTTATAGAGTTGCAATGTGTAGAGTTGTATTAATGGGTTCCTGTTATTTGGCAAACTGCTTCTCCTCTTCCTGTTTTGCAGTAGTCCTGTTAAGTTATTTCATGTGTGAATGTGTGCAGGTCGATGCAGCTTGTTACCGGTAGTGAATAACAGCGGGGCCATCTGTAACTCCTGGAAGTTAGACCCCACAACTCTCCGCTTCCCTCTGAAGGGCATGCTGCCATTTGACAAGGTACCATATTAACATAAATGTATTACACAATGATTTATACACACACTCATACAAAAACACAGTATTAAACTGTATATGTTTGTCATGTAGGACCTGTTTGAGCCACAGACGGGCTTGCTGCGCTACGTGTTAGAGCAACCATATTCGAGAGAAATGGTGTGCAACATGTTAGGACTCAACAAGCAGGTATGACAATCTCTTCTTCTACTTTTGCTCCTTTGCTTCTGCACCAGGCCCTCCACCTGCCCTAACTTCTCCTGTCCCCTTCATGCTCCCCTTTCTTTTAAATTCCTATCTGCTCCCTTCTTTCCCTGCCTGCTCTCGCTCTTCCTTCCTCCCTCATTCTTGTCTCCTCTCTGCCGCTTGTTTTCTTCATCTTTACCTCATCCTTTTCTTCATAGTTCCTTCATTTTGTTAATTTCAGGTTTCCCCTCTTCTTCTCCCCCTCCGTTTTTTCTCTTTTGACACCCCTCCCCTCCTTTGTTGCCCTGGTAACACAGCTATATAAAACCATATGTAAAGCAACCTATGCTGTGTGCTTGACCCATAATGCACTGGTGTTAGTTTTCCCTGTTGGGTTCATGCAGTTTCAACTCAGCCCAGCTCGCCGAGCGCCACAGACACAGTTTGACCAGCTCTCATCGTTGTTGCTAACAGAATAATCTACACAGACCAGAGCTCTGATTTTGAACAAATCACCCAGACTCCATCTTGTCTGTTTTGAATCGGCTGAGTTGATGTTAACTGTGCTGAACAGACAGTGAACAACCTAGCTCCTTAGTCACCACTTTCTCTCTCTCTGTCTCTCCTTTTCCCCCCTCTCTGTTTCCTTCTTTCTTTGTTTCTCTCTCTTTTCTCTCTCTGGTTGTGTGTTGTGTTTGTCCGTCTCTCTGCCATGCGCTCTCTAGACTCTGAACATTGCCCAGGTATGTCGTTGTTCCTCCTCCTGGTCGCCCGACCTCCTAACTAACCAGCCCATCGGACGCTTAGCTTTTTAGGCAGTCTGATGTCATAAATATGGAAAACTGGACATGGAAAAAAAAAAAAAAGAAAAGAAAACTTAAATGGAGTAAAGAGAAATGCTACAGAGCTTGAAATGGTCACAGCAGGGCTTCATAGAGATACACATAGTTGAAAGAGACAGATGTGGCCAAATTAATACTGGGTAGGCACACAGACTGACAAGCAGATCAACATTTGGTGGAAAGGCAGGCTGTTTGCGGATCATTAACCATGGATGAATTGTTCAGATAAAAGGTTGGAGTGCAAATAAATCGTTTCCTGTGACATTTTCAGTGACGTCAGTTTGCGTCACTTGCTGCCTTATCTCTGTCTTTAATGCAGCAGAATAAGTTCACTAGCAATAAAAAGTGTATTGACCAAAGCCACGGATGTCCAATATTTTCTGTTATTATTCAGTATCTATATTAGACGATATTTTGGGCAAAACAAGTCATATCTCAGGGGTTTTTCTTTCCATTAGAAGGCTTAGGCGCAGCACCCAGCTAAGCCAGATGAATGTGAAATCAATGTAGAGAGCATCAAAACAAACTAAATGACTTATGGTTGCAGTATGTCCCCAGTGGACTTCTTCAGCAAGTTTTATTATCAAGTGTTGATTATTTATTAGCTGCTCTAGCTTTTCCAACTATTTATACACATACATGACATTAATTAAATTCAAGGGAAAACACTGATCCCCCCAAAATAGAATTAATGGCCTATTATGATAGTGCCTTTTATAAATGAAAACAGGACATTAACCATTACTAACTCGTCACCACTAATGCTCATAGAGAGAGAGCGAGAGCAGTAAGCCAGATCTGTTGATGCTTTACTGCATAAATTTATACTCAGTAATGTTTTTGCATCATTGCAATTGCTTATGTTCATATTTAACACACCTCATTTGCTATATTGAATATTCGCAGTGCTGTGGCCCAGTTTCCATCGTTTAATTAGATTTTATTTTACAACCCTGGATTTTCCTAAATTAAACTGAGCCAACTGATAACGACATAACAGTCTGTCTTCCGGACTGAGATAGTTACAGATTCTCTACACTGCAGTTTTTATTAAAGGAAAGTCCCAGCCATTCAATACATACGTCTATGGTTCCAGCTGACAGGCTCCCATGAAGTATTTCTGATTTTAAACCCTGCTGTTGACATTTCAAGTCCTGCTGCACTGCATGTGTGAATGTAGTCTGGTCCTTGCCTGTTGTTAGCGAGGTCCTCTCGTGTCTGACCTTTACGCTGCTTTCTGTTGCGCTGACCTGGGCAAAACTACTCCATTTTGACTAAATAGTGGTCAGGCTACCACAAGCAATAAACCTGAACAAGTACACTGTAACAGGCAGTGTATTAGGAAGTCTACAGGCCTGTTTATCATTATAAACGTATTTATTTTCAAAGGTAGGCATTGATAGTTGGTAGACCTTAATGATTTTCTGATTGTCATGTCTTCTGCTTCCAGTCTAAACAAACTTTCTGTGCCACGATGCTGCAGTATGTTAGTGAACCTTATTCCCATGCAACTTGTGCCATCCAGCCAATTAACTGCCAAAATGATATCAGCTTCTTTAATAAGTGGCTTGTAATTTGCAATGTTCATGCTCTGCTAACTTCACTTTCGTTCTTATATAAACTTAATCATTCTCCAGAGTCTCTCCAGGTTAAAGAGATGGAGTGATATTTTTGTAATTATAAAGTTTTGAGCAGCAGCGTGCAGATTTAAATGGCATGAGCACGGGCAGGTCACAGAAATAAGAAGACATGGCAAAGTGTGGTTTAGGAAGCCAAATGAACATTATGCTTATTTTTTTTTTGTTTTTCTATGTTGAACAGTGTTTTGCCCAGGTCTGCTGAGTGTTTCTGATTGGCTGTCTGACTGGATGAGTGTAGTCTGACCTGTGTGCTGTGGTATTCATTGGTTGATGATGCGCGTGGTTGCTGACTTCTTGTTTTTTTTTTTTCTCCAGTTTGCACCTTTTAATAGATATTCAATAATGGTTCTGTGCTGCAGTGCACAATAAACTGCAAGCAACAGCTTCTTTTCCAATTATTTAACATCTGATTTATTTATGCCAATTACTAAATGAGCAAAGTGATTCAACAGGCCTCAAATTAAAATGTTTAGTGAAGTTTAATTTGTTTGGGTAACCATCAACATGTCATATTGTTCTCAGCTGCTCATATGACGCACTTACTGTACACAATTAAGTGATAATTATGATAAAATCTTGATTCTACAAAAACAACTACTGAATCCAATATATTCTATAATTTAATACAGAGCCTGAAATGTCAGTGGCAGATGAGTGACATGTTTTCTTGTTTAACAACTGATGACCCGCAGTGATCACAATCAGTTCGGTACTCATTTTAGAATAAATGCGGGCTGAGAGACTATTAAATTGCTACCAGATATATTGCTGTGAAAATTACATTAAAATACATTAAAAAACTCACCTTGATATGGAGCTGTAGCTCTGTCTCTCTCTGTGGTTTATTCTGGTTGTAACTAGGTACGCCACTGGGCTGATTTCTTTGTACAGTGTGGATGATGTGCCTGTGGATCCCTCTCTCTTTCTCTCTCTTTTTCTTTGTTTTTCTCTTGCCCTCACTCTTTTTGTGTGTGTGATTGTGTGAGAGTGCAAATGTGTGTTTGGTGGCAGAGGAAGAGAGGTGACAGTCAGCCTCGCAGCTCCTCTTCTTCTTCCCAGTCACACCACCTCCCCACCTTTCCAGACCCGTTAGCCTGCATGCAGGAACACGTTGCACCGTTTGGTTTGGTTTGGTTTGGTGTTAAGTGCTGTGCTGTGCTGTGCTGTGACATATTGAACTGCTCTGTGCTGTGCTGTGCTGTTTCCTTGCTATGCTGTGTGAAAAAGGCTCTTTTAAGTCTGTCGTTGTAGCCATTACAGAGAATGACACTCCTGCTCTGTCACTGATGGGTGAAGTTAAGTTTCTCACCATGGGTTACCAGGAAATGTCAGTGTTAGTAGTTTTTGGTCATTTCAAATTTTTTAAACGAACACTGTCTTGTTTTGATATGACATTATGTCAGTCAGTAGTCAATAGTATAGTCTGTGAATAATGTTTCAGTCCATTGGTTTGATACTGCCACATCGACGCAGTCATCCACAGGATCTCGATAACCTGCCTTTCCTGCCAGTTTTCATACTTTCTCTTGATTCCCTCCCCTTCTTCCCTCTCTGCTCCCGTCTTTCATCAAAACCCCTTTTTATACATGGAAGTCTGGCTGCTGACCCAAATGAGCTTCACATATTTTAAATTTTGAATGAATTCCTACGTGATAGGATCATTTCAGAAAACCAGGTAATACTTTCACCAGACGTCTGCTGAGCACAGGTCAACTTTTGTCAATGCTAAAATATGTTTGCATCAACATTAGTTACATTATTTTAATGTAATTTAGGTTATTGGTTTATTTATTAAGGGCAATGAACACTAATGAACACTAATCACCATTTCTATGAGTATGTTGTCATCAGCCAGCCAGCTAATTTAAACTGTAATGTAATTATTATCACTTTTTTGGATGAGCTTATGAGTTCAGTGCTTATGAGTTCAGTGCTAATCGGCCGTAGTAACATCACTGTAGAATTAAAAGGACATTTGGAGCTGAAGGTTAATTTGGACATGAGGCCAGAGGAATGTTTACCCAGCTGACAGAAGCAGGAGGGAGATGCTGTCCTGCATGCAAAGGATGAAAAGATTTTGAAGTGTGACAACTGTTGGAGAATCTATTGACAAGAAAATGTGTATGTGAAGTAACTTAACAATGATCTTCTTCTCATTCTCTCCCTTCCTTTCCCGCTGTCTCTCCTCATTTCCTCCACCCCTTCTCTTTCTCTGTCTGTCTGTCCGTGGACGTCTTTCCCTCCCTTTCTCCGTTTAACTTCTCTCTCCTGCCCTCTTTTTTTGTCTTTAACACTCCCCTCCTCCCCTGCCAGCAAAAGCAGCGTTGCCCGGTGCTAGAAGAGCAGCTGGTGGACCTCGTGGTGTACGCCATGGAGCGCTCCGAGACCGAGGAACACTTTGACGCCGATATCGGGGGCACGAGCCAGTTGCTGTGGCAGCACCTCTCCTCCCAGCTCATCTTCTTTGTGTTGTTTCAGTTTGCAAGCTTCCCTCACATGGTGCTGTCGTTACATCAGAAGGTAAGAGGAGGGAGATGTAGAGGAGGGAAGAGTTAATTATCAAATGAAGGGTAATTTAGATGTGATTTGGTTTCACAGAAGTGTCACAGACACACAAAAAAGGAAATCCTGTCACAGAAGACAACAGCTGTATGACTCTGTAGCTCACGATACAAATATCAATCAATTAAGAACTAAAACTTAAAAAACGTCGCATTTAATAAGGCAGTACTCTCTAGCAGCCATTGTTCAGCCGTGTGCCTCAAAGTCTGGAGGATTTGACCTTAATTAAAGGAGGTAGCTCATTCTATCCCATGACACCAACACGCAGAAACTCATTCTCAAGTAAAGATTTAAGTTTGCTACACTGGCTCCAGAGTTATGACTGAATTATTTCACCCTTCTTAAGATAAGTATAAAATTGGTTTAGTTGCAGTCACACACTATTCAGAAGTCATAAAATCCTTGTGATGCATCTGCCCGACCTGACGTGTAAAAACAATGAATATCACATCCACAAACAGTAACTGATAATAGGAAATACATTTTCACTGCAAAACCACACAGCAGTAAAAACAACAAAAAAAGCAAAATTAACAAGGCAAATACAAAAGTATTCTGAAGTGAGTGTTTGAATTATAAAAATGTGTCCCTTGTTGTTGAGTTGGTCTTTCTCTCTCTCTAGCTTGCAGGGAGAGGTCTCATTAAAGGTAGAGACCACCTGATGTGGGTCCTGCTGCAGTTCATATCGGGAAGCATTCAGAAGAACGCCTTAGCCGACTTCCTGCCTGTCATGAAGCTCTTTGACCTGCTCTACCCAGAAAAAGAGGTGCACATCTGCCAACGATCATTTTTACTCATGCCCCATTTTATTCTGTTATTTCTTGTCTTTTGTATCTTGTTGTTTATGTCGCTTTT
This sequence comes from Pagrus major, assembly GCF_040436345.1. NCBI lineage: Eukaryota > Metazoa > Chordata > Actinopteri > Spariformes > Sparidae > Pagrus > Pagrus major. Next base: position 23,972,488 of record NC_133236.1, on the reverse strand, counting down.
TATTGGCAGCAGTTCCATCAGATTTATTTTTGATTTCTCTCCCACTCCAGTGTATTCCAGTTCCAGACATTAACAAGCCCCAGTCGACTCATTCCTTTGCCATGACCTGCATCTGGATCCACCTGAACCGCAAAGCCCAGAACGACAACTCCAAACTCCAGATACCAATACCACATTCTCTGAAACTACACCATGAGTACGTATCTTTAAATAACTGGACCCATATGTGCTATAGATCAGTAAATACCTTAAAACTGCGCACTTCCACATGCAAGTGCTTCCTAACAACTCTCCATACATACAACGTCTTTCTACTAATCCCCCTACCATCTGTTAGGTTTCTCCAGCAGTCGCTGCGTAACAAGACTCTGGGGATGTCCGATTACAAGATCGCCCTGCTGTGCAACGCCTACAGCACCAACTCGGAGTGCTTCACTCTGCCGATGGGCGTCCTGGTGGAGACCATCTATGGGAACGGATCTATGAGGATCAACCTACCTGGCACCAACTGTATGGCATCGGGATCTGTCACCCCGCTGCCTATGAACCTGCTGGATTCACTCACAGTGCATGCAAAGATGAGGTAGAGGAAGGAAGGGGTGTGCAGATAAATTGGGTTTAAAAATGTATATGTTGATGATTTTAAGAATGATAGACAATGACTCTAACCTTCTCTGTGTCTCTTTGTCCCACTCTGTTTGTCTGTTTGCCTCCAGTCTGATCCACAGTATTGCCACGCGGGTAATAAAACTGGCCCAGGCCAAATCCAGCATTGCCCTGGCCCCTGCACTGGTAGAGACATACAGCAGACTGTTGGTCTATATGGAGATCGAGTCACTGGGCATCAAAGGATTCATCAGTGAGTCACTGAAACATGTTAATTCACTCAAAAAAGGAATTCAGTCAGAATGCAAAAAAAAAAAAGATTGAAATAACCACTCTTGTCTGAACCAGTGTAAAATATGCTAGGTTGATAGCCTTAAAGTAATATTGCAATATTTGTAGGCTATACCGCAATACATGATATTTATCCGATTTGAAATCTCCTCAAAAGTACTTAATAAATGCGAGAACCAGGCGACAAAATCAAATGTTGCAATATTTTTGACCAAATAGCTCGATATCGATATTGCGGCAATATTGACTAGAGACTCAAAAATCAACTATCAAGAGCCAGTGAGCAAATGCTACTTGACTGCCCTGACCAATCCCGTAACTTTGTCATTCACTCACTCACTCAGTCACATGGACAAACACGTTTGTACAAAAATAAAAGTATAAAATGCTAAAATGGGTCACCAAATACACTTGGGCAGCTGTTAATATACCTGGGTGGACTGCCCAAGTAAAATATATGTGTTGAAAACACTGGGAATGTGGATATAATGACTAAGTGAAGCCAAGCTCCAGCTACAAAACAGTGGTCAAACAACAAATCAGTGACCAAAAAAAAGTCAAAAATTCAAGCCCAACTAATGACAATATATACCATTTTGATTCTTTCATCTTTCCCCTAGTGTCCCATGATGGACATATATTTATACGTATTTATTCACTTTGAAGTTCTTACTTCAGCTACATTTAAGGCGGCAGCAGGATAATCTCAGTTATGCTTTTAAGTCTCTAAAACTCCACCATTGCATAATCGCCTTTCTGAACACGAGCATGATCAAGAAAGAAATGTCTTTATGAGTGATCTGGCACGTCTGTCAGCATCTCTTAGTCCAATTTATATTCAGTCATCACTGCTCCTCCTCTGGGTTGCATTTTGAGCAGATTGACTCAGAACATTTGTGTTATTCATGAATTCGTCTCCCTTCAGGGCAACGGATACATATTGAATAGTGTGACTCTGTCTGTCTGTTCAGGCCAGCTGCTGCCCAATGTGTTTAAGTGTCACGCGTGGGGAATCCTCCACACGTTACTGGAGATGTTCAGCTACAGGATGCACCACATCCAGCCGCACTACAGAGTCCAGCTACTAAGTCATCTGCACAGTCTGGCAGCTGTACCCCAGACCAACCAGAACCAGCTGCATCTGTGGTAATGTGGAAGAACACTTTCACCTAAATCCAACATTATCCTCACATTGTTATATTGTGTCCACCTCCACTGATGGTAATAAAAAAAAACTCTCTAAAAATCTTTAGAATGACAGTCATGCTGTCTGTGTCTCTTTCTCCAGTGTTGAGAGCACAGCTCTGCGGTTGATCACAGCCTTGGGGAGCTCTGAAGTGCAGCCCCAGTTCACGCGCTTCCTCAACGACCCAAAGACGGTTCTGTCAGCTGAATCTGAGGAGCTGAACCGAGCCTTGATCCTCACCCTGGCCAGAGCCACACACGTCACTGGTAGCACTCTCTCAGATCTTTTCTTTTCTTGAATCCTTAGTTGCTCTCTGTCTTTTTCTTTTCCTTTTTGCTTTCCCTCCTATCTTGTTTTTTTCTGCCATTTGTCAAACCCTCTGCATTATGTGTTCTTCTGTGTAGATTTTTTCACGGGGTCCGACTCCATCCATGGGACTTGGTGTAAAGACATCCTCCAGACCATCATGAATTTCACGCCTCATAACTGGGCCTCACACACACTCTCCTGCTTCCCTGCTCCACTACAGGTGCGTTGTGGTCACTGAGGCATGAATAACGCCGACAGATTCAAATCAGATGGATTCATCCAGTCGTAACGACCGTCTCTCTCTCTCTCTCTCTCCTCCTCCTCAGGCATTCTTCAAACAGAACAATGTTCCTCAGGAGTCTCGATTCAACCTGAAGAAGAACGTGGAAGAGGAGTACAGAAAGTGGAAGTCCATGGCCAATGAGAATGACATCATTACCCACTTCTCCATGCAGGGATCACCCCCACTGTTCCTCTGTCTGCTGTGGAAGATGTTGCTGGAGACGGACCACATAAACCAGATAGGCTTCAGGTATGATTATGTCCTACAAAAATACCTTTGCAACCAGCGAATATTTTCATTGTTGATTTATCTGTCGACCACTTTCTAGATTAATATATCAGTTGTTTGATCTATAAAATGAAAATGGGGGAAAATGTTGAGCAGTATTTCCCACAGCCTGAGATGACGTCCTCCAATGTCTTGTTGTGTCCACAACCAAAAGATATTCAGTTTACTGTCATAGTGGAGTAAAGAAACCAGAAAATATTCACATTAAAGAATCTGCAATCAGAGTATTTCGACTTTATTTTCTTAAAAAAAAAATTCAGAGTTAGATTGCTTATCAAAATAGTTGATTGATTTAATAGCTGTCAACTAATCGATTAATTGTTGCAGCTCTTGTCACAGATATTGTACAAACAGTGCCTTTGTTTTATCTTTGAACACCACTGAAAGTAATTAGGTGTCATGCTCATCAACAGAAAAAATATTTTTAAACGTCAACTTAAAAACAAATCTGTATAAATTGGCTTGCAAATTAATTTTCCTGCGTTTGTACCCAAAACACTCCTGAGTGAAGCATGTGTTAATAATGTGTCTCACCACTGATGTTCTGGCATTTTAACTTTCCACTAATTAGCCCGAGGTGGGGCATTCTCGAGTCTCTAAATAACATCTGTAGTTAATTGATCCAGAGGGAGAAAACAGTGTTTTTGTGGGATGACGAGCGAACTGTAACCTGATGTTTCTGTCCCTCAGGGTCTTGGAGCGTATCGGGGCTCGTGCACTGGTGGCTCACGTGCGAACATTTGCAGACTTCCTTGTCTACGAGTTCTCGACATCTGCCGGTGGGCAACAGCTGAACAAGTGCATTGAAATTCTCAACGACATGGTCTGGAAATACAACATAGTCACGCTGGACAGACTCATCCTGTGTCTGGTGAGGAGAAAGTTGCATACAGATGAATAAGTCTGCTGTTTCACAAGGTCTAGTTGTCTCATTTCCCTTTTCCTCTCATCTTCATCCAGGCGATGCGCAGCCACGAGGGCAATGAGGCTCAGGTTTGTTACTTCATAATCCAGCTGCTGCTGCTGAAGCCCAACGACTTCAGGAACCGAGTTAATGACTTTGTCAAGGAGAACGCTCCTGAGCACTGGCTGCAGAGCGACTGGCATAACAAGCACATGAGCTACCACAAGGTACACATGTAACAGAACTTTCCCTTATCATCCATCTCATTCTGACAACGCCTCAGTCTAAAAAAAGAGAAATTAATAGAGAGAGCCAGGTCAGAGCATTCAGTATTCTTCTGATTTTTCTTTTACCAGAAATACCCAGAGAAGCTGTACTTCGAGGGCCTCGCAGACCAAGTCAACCCTCCCATGCAGCTCCAGCCTCAGTACCTGCCCATCTACTTCGGCAACGTGTGCCTGCGCTTCCTGCCCGTCTTTGACATCGTCATCCACCGCTTCCTGGAGCTCCTTCCTGTCTCCAAGTCTCTGGAAACGCTCCTCGATCATCTGGGAGGCTTGTACAAGTTCCATGGTGAGTCTTGAAAAAGGACTGTGTGGATGAAAGAGGAAACAGGTTTAGAGTGAGATAGGGAAACAGCAATAAATTACATGGATAAAAAAGGGGAAGAAGGGAGATGAATGAAATGTATGTTTATGTATGTGTTTGTGTGCAGACCGCCCAGTCACCTACCTGTACAACACACTTCACTACTACGAGCGACATCTGAGAGACAGAACCAATCTGAAGAGGAAGCTTGTGCACGCCATCATGTCGTCACTGAAGGTAGGCAGAGGAAGAAGAAAGAGACACACATTTTATTATTTTTTTTTATTTTATTGGTTATATTTACATTGTATTCCTTTTTTTTAAAGGACAACCGTACCCCAGGTTGGTGCCTGAGTGAAACCTACCTGAAGTTTGGCATGAACCCAAGAGAGGACAACGTGTGGATCCCTGATGACACCTACTACTGCAAGCTGATTGGACGCCTGGTGGACAATATCCTTTCATTAATCTCCCCCTGTTGGCAGATGTATCTATCACTGTTCTCTCTAACTGACCCTGGTACTAGCTAATAAAGTCACAGGCCTCTAGGCCACGTGAATAATATATTTACCTTACTGCCAATACTTGTAGTGTCCCTGAGTGCCTCTTTGCTTTAAAGGCACGTAGTTATTGCTTTTAATATTCAAGGTTATTTTATTGCAGGCAATGTAGCTGTTACATAGAGAGGAGTTACTGAAAACCAGATGGAAATGTTTTATGGTGTGTAATCATGCAGCAAACATTCACGCCCCTCCTCTCCAGTGACCGGTAGGCCTCCTTAACTCTCTCTCACCCATGGCTGGCAAGTCACCCGGCCCCTTCCCCAACTGTGACTGGAGGTTCAACGAGTTCCCCAACCCCGCAGCCCACGCCCTGCACGTCACCTGTGTGGAGCTGATGGCTTTGGCCGTGCCTGGAAAAGATGTCGGGAACGCTCTGCTCAACGTTGTGTTGAAGAGGTACGATAGACAAATGCTTTACCATCTTTAGACTGTTAAAGAGATCATTTTGAGCGTTGTGTGTTTTTGGTCGTATTTTTTGGATGTCTGTACTGGTGATATAAGAGTTTGAATTATTGATGAGTCACACAATGTTTTCTTTCACCTTTCAGCCAACCTCTGGTTCCCAGGGAGAGCATCATAGCTTGGATGAATGCCATTGGGCTTGTGATCACCGCACTTCCTGTAAGAAAAACATAAAAGATCATCACATTCCTTTACTGTTTGATGAATTAGCACTGATTTTGTTCACCATGACCCACTTCCAGGAGCCCTACTGGATCGTCCTCCACGACCGCATTGTGTCTGTGATTAGCTCTCCGGCGCTGACGTCTGAGACAGAGTGGGCAGGTTGTCCCTTCGCCTTGCTGGACTTCACAGCCTGCCACCAGAGCTACAGTGAAATGAACTGCAGCTATGTGCTAGCATTAGCGCACGCTGTCTGGCATCACTCCTCCATCGGACAGCTGTCTCTTATCCCCAAGTAAGGAAGTCTTTTTACTCTCTTCTTTCGCTCTTCATGTCCTCCTTTGTGCTCTTTATGGCTCTGGTGTCACCATAAATGTGTGGCTGTGTGTGTGTTTGTAGATTCCTGTCAGAGACACTGAAGCCCGTCGTCCAGACAGAGTTCCAGTTACTCTACGTGTATCACCTGGTGGGGCCATTCCTGCAGCGCTTCCAGCAGGAGAGGACCCGATGCATGTTGGAGGTACACAGAGAAGTTTGACCATAAATTATTAGATGGCAAAAGTAATGATTATTATTTCTTTATCTATTAATCTGAAGATTATTTTCCAAAGTTGAAAGTGACGTCTTCAGATTGGTTATTTTGTCCTTACCATCACTCAAAGACTCTTCAGTTACTATCATGAATGACAAAGACAAGTGGGCAAATCCTTACATTTAAGAAGCTAGAACCAGCTAATGTTCGACACTTTTGCCTGAAAAATTACTTAAACAAATGGTAGATTATCAAAATAGAAGGCGATTACTTTACTTTCAATTGACAAATTGATTTTTGCAGCTCTAAAAGTCTTGGGCCTACGTTAGGCATTATCAAATATTGCAATATTAGGGTGGGACAATTTGGATTTTGCCTCGGCCTAAGTTCCAATAACAAGTGCAGCAAAAGAGCTTAAGATTTATGTCTTTGTTTTAAGTTTTAACTTTCTGTATTTCAGATCGGCGTGGCCTTCTATGAGATGCTCCAGGCGGTGGACCAGCACTCCCAACATCTCAGCTACATGGATCCAATCTGTGACTTCCTCTATCACATCAAATACATGTACACTGGAGACAGCGTGAAGGAGCAGGTGAGGCTGTCTTCTGTTAAACTACAGTAGACGGCAACAAGCTCATACAACAAAATAACAAACTGACGTGAAGCTAAAAATGGAGACGAATGGAGACCTCCGTCACCCAGACTTTGAGTCAGATGGCATCTATGAACCGGCAGCTCTTCAGGAGACAGTTTTCTGTTCCCGGTTTCCATTTATAGTTTGAAGCTGTCACCTCCTGTGCTGTAAGACAACTCCCCACCAGGTCCAGACCTGACACTAGAGTTAATTAGAGATGATGAAACTGTGGCTCTGCTTTGTCCTCGAGGCTCAGACAAGTGTACTTAAAATTGACTTTTAAAGTAATTAATTTAACAGACAAGGCAGTTCTTGAACACTGAGAGTCGACTTTACCCGAGCTATATGTCTTATATTTTGGGAGCTGTGATTAAATAAGTGATGTTACATAAAATCTCTCTCTCCCTTACTTCTACTTGTTGTCATCATCTCGTCTCCATTTCTTTTTACCCAGGTGGAGAAAATCATCATGACTTTACGTCCGGCCATGAAGCTGCGCCTGCGCTTCATCACGCACAGCAGCATCGTAGAGACTTCTTCGTTGGCTGCCACCGCCGCCTCCGCTTCCTCCTCCACCTCCTCCTCCTCCACCCCTCAGCCGTCCACCTCCTCGCTCTCGTCATCCTCTGCCGCCGCCTCGCCCTCCTCCACACAGCACACACACACACCTATGTAGGCGACCTAGCTCAACACAGTCGTGACAACTGACTTTTACATGTAACCACATCACAAAAACATTTTTGCCATTTGTTGTTCTGTTTGACTTGGATTAATTGTGCCTATTATACTCTCATAAACAAGAACCATGGAGATGATACTTTGAGAGATCAGACTGAATCTTGTTCACTCAAGTGTGTAAAAATGTGTTTTCCTGTCTAACTCTCCAAATTAATCCTTAACAGAGTTCTGAGGTATTGATACATTAAGTCTTTGAAGTGGAGAATCTCTTGCAAGAAAATGTAGTAAATTATCAGAACAGCCAACAAGCTATACAAGAATGTGCAGCTCTCAGTATGTGCTGCGTTCAAGAAGGTCACAAATACACAGAATTTCTCATTACTATCATAACATCTGTTTTATTTTTCTGTTTGTAGTCAATTTTTATATTGTACATTATGACTCTTCATTAAAAAAGATTTTGGATATCTGGGTTCAACTCTTTATTGATGGTTCTTCAGCCTCCGTCATTTCGGGTTGGCATTTCTCAAAACACCTGTCCGTCTTTGTAATCCACCTAAAATCTGTTAGGGTTAGGTTTTATACCAGGTGTCTTTCCTTGGCTGGTTTTCCGTGTTACCCTGGAGCAGTGATAACCTGTGATGTGAGCGCGCCAGTGTCTCTGTCAGGTCAGCTCACACTCATCTCTCACACTCTGAAGAAACACCTTATCTTTGGGTGAGTCACGCTGAGGCAGGTCATGACAGAGATGATCCCAATTGCTGAGATAACGGCTCTCGGTTTCTGTCAGAAATACAACAACATTGCAACTGAGGCCAGTAGGGGGAGTTGAACATTTAAAGTTGCCTTTTGTCACTGGAGTACAGAGAGAGAAACATTATTGACCCCGGTAGCCCCATTAGATTTTATTTTCCTGCCTCTCTGCCACAGGGATATCTCTGAAACATCTGAGCAGATATCCACTGGTGGAAAGGCCAGTTTTGAGCCAAGAACACTTAGGATTTTGGCAGTGAGTTAGATCTGGGATTTTTGCCATTTGACAATTGGAAATGGAACTGATGGTGAGAGAAAGGCTTGATACCAAATCCAGGGGATATATTTGTCCGGTCAGTAAATCAAATTATAATTGAAGTGGTGCCTTTGGGTTTTTAGCAAGCTGGAGAGTTGAGCCATTGATGATGCTCTCATTCTGCCATAAATGGTTCGTTATGTCAAATCTGTCATAGTGTCAGATGTTGGGGATGAAGTTAAGAAATAGTAAATTTTTGCTCAAGCAGCCGTCACTATCAGAAAAAGTCAAGCTCTGTGTTGTGAAAAAGGAAAATGCAAAAACTTAAGAAAAGGTGTTTTAGGAGGAATTTAATACCAGATTACCTGAAAGGCAGTGTTTTTGCCCTCTCCCGTTTATGGTGTCAAGTCTGTGTCATTGCCAAAATACACCCATCTGTGATGTGGCTGTGGTCAAGAAACCACCAAATCATGGTGCTGGTGCCACCATCAGTCGACGGCTGTCTGTGGCAAATATACAAAGTACAGCAGTACATGATAATATATGTTAATGTTGTGAAGCAAGTGGCCAATTTACTGGTTTAAGTTGTTTTAATAGTGTTAATCATGAAGGACCCAACATGAATGTCTAATTTCCATGTGAGCACGAACCTCCTCGCTGTATTATCAAGTCTCACCTGAGAGGCTCCTGAGTGAGGCTGAAGTCTCTCTGTGAGCCCTTCATCCTCTCAAGTTAACCTGTTAAGAACGAGCCTTAATTTGTGTCTCTGCTCGATAATTAACAGAATGTATCTCTGCAACTACAAGGTCTATTTGAATAATCAAGGTATCATAATAAAGGGAACACTTGAAATATTTATCCAGATGTGTAAGTATAAGTAAATATGTCACTGGGTCCAAGTAAATTGAGTTGGAACACAGCTGAAATTAAAGATTTTTTTTTTTAAATATCCCTGAGGAATGATGCAGCTGCAGCTCCAGATCTCCAGCAAACCATAGCAAAACATCTGCCTCTGCCAACTTTTATGACAATAAAGTAAATCAGAACAAAAATTAGAGAGATTTTACTACAGAGCACTCAGGCAGAATCTCCAAATGTGGCATTTGGCACATTTTGACACCATCTGTGCCATTTGAAATTTCTCAGGTACCAAAACATATATTTCACTCATACAGTGGATATAAAAAGTCGACACACCCCTGTTAAAATGATGTAAAATAATGTAAAACAATGAGACCAAGATAAATCATTTCAGAACTTTTTCCACCTTTAATGTGACCTATAACCTGTACAACTCAATTGAAAAACAAACAAATCTTTTAGGGGGAAAAATGAAAAAAAAAAGAAAAAGAAATAAATAATGTGGTCGCATAAGTGTGCACACCCTTAAACTAATACTTTGTTAAAGCACCAGCAGATTTTATTACAGCACTCAGTCTTTTTGGGTAGGAGTCTATCAGCATGGCACATCTTGACTTGGCAATATTTGCCCACTCTCGTTTGCAAAAATGCTCCAAATCTGTCAGATTGCGAGGGCATCTCCTGAGCACAGCCCTCTTCAGATCACCCCGGTCTGGGCTCTGGCTGGGCCATTCCAAAACTTAAATCTTCTTCTGGTGAAGCCATTCTGTTGTTGATTTGGATGTATGCTTTGGGTCGTTGCCGTGCTGAAAGATGAAGTTCCTCTTCATCTTCAGCTTTCTATCAGACGCCTGAAGGTTTTGTGCCAACATTGACTGGTATTTGGAACTGTTCAGAACTCCCTCCACCTTGACTAAGGCCCCAGTTCCAGCTGAAGAAAAACAGCCCCAAAGCACGATGCTGCACCACCGTGCTTCGCTGTGGGTATGGCGCTCTTTTGGCGATGTGCAGTGTTGTTTTTGTGCCAAACATACCTTTTGGAATTATGACCAAAAAGTTCAACTTTGGTCTCATCAGACCATAACACATTTTCCCACATGCTTTTGGGAGACTTCAGATGTGTTTTTGCTAAAATTTAGCCGGGTTTGGATGTTTTTCTTCATAAGAAAAGGCTTCCGTCTTGCCACCCTACCCCATAGCCCAGATATATGAAGAATACGGGAGTTCTTGGTAATGTCACTGTTGCGCCATATTTTCTCCACTTGATGATGACTGTCTTCACTGTGTTCCCTGGTATATCTAATGCCTTGGAAAATGTTTTGTACCCTTCTCCTGACTGAAACCTTTTGACAGTGAGATCCCTCTGATGCTTTGGAAGCTCTCTGTGGACCATGTGGCTTTTGCTGTAAGATGCGACTAAGAAAATGTCAGGAAAAGCCTACTAGAGCAGCTGAACTTTATTTGGGGTTAATCAGAGGCACTTTGAAAGGTGGCAAGTGTGTACTGACTCCTATTTAACATGAGTTTGAATGTGATTGGTTAATTCTGAACACAGCCACATCCCCAGTTATAAGAGGGTGTGCATACTTATGCAACCACATTATTTTTAGTTTTCTATTTTTTATTTTTCCCCCTAAAAGATTTCAGTTTGTTTTTCAATTGAGTTGTACAGGTTACAGGTCACATTAAAGGTGGAAAAAAGTTCTGAAATTATTTATCTTGGTCTCATTTTTTTACATCACGAAAACTCATTTTAACAGGGGTGTGTAGACTTTTTATATCCACTGTTACCATAGGTGCTCAAAAATAGCCCAATTGGCCTCCGCTGGGGCTTAACAGGCTGATTTTATTTTTCTCACGTATCATGAATCACTCGCACTTGCATAAAAGAAAAACAGACTGTACAGAAGTAAAAGACCGTAATCGATCATTCCTACTTAACCAGCCTCAATTGCATCTTCACCGGGTCAGTGGTTAAGTGAATTACATGGACATTATGCAAGCTGTTACTTAAGTACATTAGAGACCAGGACATCTCTTGTGACTTCCATCGAGATGACAGTGCAAATCGAGCTCCTAGTCGTCCTCACTTGTGGTTTAAAAAGAGAGCGGCTCCATGTTGAGAAACACTGATTTCAGCTCTCCAAACATGAAGCTTGATATCATTATTCCTCTTCATTAAAGTTTCATGCATACTAGGTCAACTGTGACTTAATTACATCACAGCTCATGCCATGTACTCTGGGTTTAATCCCATTCTGCTTTCTCTGAGCGTGTGTGTGTGTATGAATCATCACATGTTCTCTGTATAAGGCCCGGCTGAGATGTAGGTCATCTCATGTGCTGTTGGCCCCCGTGGCTTACCCTTTAAACTCTGGCCCCTAAATGTAGTGTGACAACATGTTGGCCTGTGTGATGTAAATGCACGGTTAGTTTCATATCGCAGCATGGTCGAGTAAAGCTGTCGTCACATATGTATGTCACTGATTCAGCTCTGTTAGCGTCGCGTGGGAAGCCCCGGGTTTATATATAGCGTGGCTGTATATAAAGCTTATGAGCTGTGGACGGACTGGTTTCCAGCATGAATGTGTCATCTTGTATTGATTGTGGACTCAAAAATATTTTTTTTGATCCGTGCCTCTAACTTGAACTTCTTCATCTTCATTGTTCAAGTTTCAGTCCCAGAACTCAAAACATTTATTCTCATGTGTGTACATCAAATACAATTCCTGAGCAAATGCATTCACAGTTAGAGAAAACATCTATAAAAATCTTTTCCAGTAAAAGATTAGTGCCTCCCACTCACAACCAAAATACACGTGAAGAGGAGATGACTCTTTCACAAACTCATCTAGGTCTCCGAGCCACGCTTTGGAAACATTGGTAGTAATTTATTACACCGCCTTGTTAAAGTCGGCGGATACACATCCAGCCAAACGTGTAGGATTGAAAGACGAGTGTTAAAGCAACACGTCTAAGCAATATGTATTTTGTTTTACTTAATCTGTGCAACACAGACTGGATAGTCAACAACTATCTCCTGTAATGCCATGAAAATTTGTACAGGTGTTCATAGTCCGGGATGAATCCTGCCGACTTTGATGATCCCCCTGCCACCGCAAGGTCAATATTTTTGGTTCAGAGGGAAATGTCCCCTAAAAATATTTGGATGGATTTTCATAAAATTTGCTCTAAATACTCAAGGCCTCTTGAATACTATTCTCAAATGATGGTAGCTCCCTCTAGTGGAGTGGAGGAATAGGTTTATCTGCAATGCTATTGCAGAGTTTCACATGAATATTTAAGGTAAGTTTGGTCTTTCCTGTCAGATTGTGTTGAGATTGAAGACGGTAAGCGTAGGTAAAATGAGAGTTTCATAAACCTGGCTCCAAATGGGAGCTATCAGGAAAGAGAAGTGTGCTGCAGGAGGAGAATAGGAGTTGTCTCAATTATAAGCAACTGGTCATTAATGTAGGTCAACGAGCATTATCATGGATATTCATCGTTCTGCTACTTCTAGACTTTTAGCTACTTCTCTGATAAAACAGCCTCAGTTTACATACTCAGCTAATTGATTTTATGCTGCGGTTACAGTCGTAAACTATTTTCCCAGCATAAACAGACGGCGTCTTTGTTTATTTCACCGTTAAACTGCCACAAAAAGACACACGCGTACACACACGAGCACACACAGCCTTGTAAAGTCAATACAGCAATCACTAACAGTATGCACACTCAAGCATTTCCTCCGTCCTTCCTTCACATTCAATTATTGCTAAATGGGAGGCTCAGAGCTAAACACACAAACACAGTTTCCTCAACTGGGGTTGTCATGGTTACCGGGTGCATCTGATGGGAGGGGGGGTGTGTGCATCCCCGGTGTTCAGCCTGATCTCTCAATGTATCTATGTGTGTGTGTGTGATGGTCTCCTGACCCCATCATTCTGAATCTCGTCTGACGATCTTATTTTCTTTGACGTGGACCGCAGACACAGAGGAGAGGATGATCGGGGGGAGGGGGGGGACAACAGGTGAGAAGAGACGGGGAGGAAAGTGGAGAGGACTGATGGGTTGACAAAAAGTGACAGCAGGAAGTGTGGTGTTGTTTTTCGTCCTTCCCGGCACACAGTTGTGGAACGACACACCTGTTCTATGTTGGATTGCACTCAAATCAGAGCAGAAATCAGGCTAAGATGGGATTCCTCTTACAGGTGTGTCTTTGTGTGTGTGTGTCTGTGTGTGTTTGGAGAATGCAGAATGGAGTATAATGATGCTGGAGAGGAAGCAATTACTGACATAATTATCATTAACCGCACAGTAATTAGGATTACTGTGGAGGACAAAGACAGATGGACAAGGACAAAGAGAGCAGCATCAGGTTGTTTCACTGGTTTCACTGCACTATATATTGATAGTGTCCACATGAAGGGAACAATCACAGATGAAGTGTTGAATATAAATGCATTAATACACGATAAAGAAAAATATGCAACCTGTACAAATCCAAGAAATCTATAGATTTAAAAGCCCAAGTGGCCAAAACCAAGCCACTGATTCTGATCATTTAATTCAGAGTGCTGCATGTTCACAGACAGTAATCAATACATATTAAATATGTATCAACAGTAATGTTTATAAACAACTTGACTTTTGACACATTTTTTTGAGTCGTGTACTTTACATTATCCCAAAGAAAAGAGAAATCAAACGGTGTGTTTCCTTTGGTTGACACTTCCAGCAAGTCGCCAGACGAGATCAAACTTAAAGTCAATTAAATTAAAACGTTACCTCGTCTGTGATCAGCTGGACCTGAGTCACGTCAGAATGATTTTCAGCATCAGCAAAGGTGGTTGTTAAATGGTATTCACCACCAGTGAGGCGCGTTTTACCACAGGATCATGTGTTCATTTGCCCCAAACAGCCAGATTTCATTTACAGCCATAAGATAGCAAGCAATGACCCAAACTGAAAGTGTTTGTACGCTCACCAGAGACTCCAGCTCTCTCTCTCCTCTCTGTATTTGCATTCATGTAGTAAAGTACATTTTCTCTACAGTTCCAGCGGGCGGTCAACATTACAGTATGAGCACAATGGAGGTCAGCTTCTCGGATCGCTGCTGCAAGTAACAAAAAGGGATTGAGGATCCACTTCTTTAATCACAAAAGTTAGAAATTCATGTGGTCTCCTCCCGTCGGTAAATGACTCCGGATCCGGACCCGAGGTTTATTCCTCCAGAATCTCTGGCTCTGCACCCGACTTTCTCCACCAGAGTTCGCCCAGCTGAGCAGCGGCCCTTCCCACGCAATATTCGGCGAACATCTTTTGTTTTGATGATTGAAAGTAACTGCAGACCTGGAAGGAACAGATTTTATCATGGAGTGACGCCATCCTTGAATTTTTTGTTACATAAACACTTAAATTCATTAAATAATACATTTACATCGCTGTCCATGGTGCTGAAGTGGCAGACAGATTTGTTTCGACTTGGATCTATAATTGTTTCTGAACTATATACAATAATATTCAATTATATATATTATTGTAGCTTATTGTTTATTGGTGCAACCTGGGAATGGAAAAGGTCATGTAAGAATCTAACCTGCACTGACTGGTGCAGTCAGTGCAGGTTAGCGCTCAGCTGCTGAAGTTACATAAATCAAAGCAGAGTTCATGGTGTGTTTTGAAAAATTAAAATTAAAATGTTTAATGTCCACATCCAGAAGGACAACACAAAATATGTATTCAGCCTGACAGCAGTTTTATTAGACTGAAATTATAATCACAATTAAAAATATCAAGACTCAGGCTGGGCTTCTGGTGGTGTGTGGGCAGAGGGGGCTCCCATTGGGCCACCCCCCCTGTTCAAAACGATCCAATCACAGACTGACTATTACAGATTTCATATGACTGTTTTTGCAAACACTGAATACGCAGAACAGCGTCACAAATCCATCCTTTCCACGCGAAAGCCCTCTGCAGCTGTACTCTAATGTAAACGGCTCTGCGCTCTGTAGATTACTGATTGCCAGCGACGTGTCTCCGGCTGATTACAAAACTTTTAAATCCATTACACACAGAATAACGTCGTGCGGTGATCAGTGAACTGATGAAAGAAAGACAGAAAAAAAACTGGACCCATGGAAGCATTTTGAATCAAATGTGACACTAAATGTAGGATGAATACAGCAGAATGAAGAGATCGGAGAACAAAGGGTTTATTTTTGTTCTGGGCTGACGCACTGACTGGTGCCTTAATCATCACACTGCACATTTCCATCTGGACACACACACACATGCACACACTCGAATAAGCAGATACTAAAAGTGAGTTATAGGTGTTTTTTTCTCTCCTGGTGCTTAGTCAGAGCTCACTCAAGTGAGTGCTGGTGACTAATTTCTGTGACTGTGAACCATTTTGAATTCCCTTTGAAGGAGTCCCACCTGCCTAGCAGTGTGTTCGTGTGTGTGTGTGTGTGTGTGTGTGTGTGTGTGGCCAGATGGTGTGATGATAAAGAGAGTGGGCAACATCCTCACCTTCATCACTGTTGGTTAAGAGAGCAGAAAACAACATCCTCAGTCCTCTGCCGTTGCTAGGTGAGTTTTCAGGTTGAAAGGTGCTCAAGGACGAATTGAACATTTTGAACAATGGAAATCAGCAACATTGTTCTGAAGAAATGGAGATTATTTGGCAGAACATCCGGAGGGAAATGACAAAGACGGACGTGCAGATAATAGAAACACCGCAATGTGACAAAAAACCCTATTTCCCCTGTCCTGAGAGTCTGTTCTTCTTTGTTGCCGAGTTAATTTCTGACCAGAGCAGCCTGAGCAGGGTGTGTTTGTCTGCTCACAAGAGGTTTGGGTCTATTTGGAGCCTCGGCGCAGCTGCTGTGTGTCACTGAAGCATCCTGAACTATGGTAAACACTTCTTTGTGGGTGCACTCTGGCCATTTGTGGCTTTGGAAGTTTCTTCTGCAGCATCAACAGTTAGACAGCAGCTGTTATTCGCTGATACTAGATGTGTGTATGTGTGTGTGTGTCTGCCTGCGCTGCGTGGGTGGGAATGTTTGGATACATTTGCAAGTGTGTGTCTCGCTAATAGGGACAAAATCTTTCGAGCAGCTTTTATAAATCTGGATGTTCTGGTCGCAGTGACTTTTTCTCGATTGAGGCAAAGCAGAGCGATTCAGGATTATTATTTCAGATCCAATTTTTCATGCCGGCATCAAGGACATTTAGCACGGCTCAAAGTGCTTCACGAGATGCATTTACACATAAAAAACAAAACAGCAGCCTTGTGCTCATTCACACACGTCACACACACAGGATGTTCACAGAGCAATTAGCTGGCATCAATAAAATTACAATTATTAACGCAGAGTCAACATAAATCTCAGTTCGAGGCTGTCAGACACACAATCATTGACAAGAGATGAAGCATCAATAAATCCTCTGCTTCCTCTTTGTATGTCACCGTGTTCCTGTTTTTAATGACCGGGCTCATAATGCCACAATCATACCCCAGAATCAGAACATACAAGCAGTTTTTCATTCATTATAAATCACTTTACATTACTGCCCGACCAGTTTTCAAAAGCACAGTGCAGTTTTTATGATTGGATTTCTGCCTTCAAGGCAGCAGCATAAACATTACACTGCAACTGGCTCCTCAGTGAGCGTGCATCCTTTTTTTAATTTGTTTTTCAATGTTAAACCATTGTCACAATATGCTGATGTCGCTGCTGAGATTGTTTTGAAATTACATATCTTTGTTTTTCTTTCCTCCAGTGTTTTATGTGTTCTTTGCATGTCAAAGGTCTTGACAATTAAAAAGGTCAAAATTCACACCAGCAGAAGCTCCTTTCTCCCACAGAAAACACTGCTCCTGAAACGCCTCGTCAGCAGTCCCGCCTTTAATCCTGTGACTTTGTGATGTCACACCGCATCACCACCAGACATTTGCATAATTTATGCCTTGTAGTTAGTTTGGCACTTAAGAATTGATTTAGCACAGCTGCTCTGTTGTTGTCAGCAGTGCTAGCTCAGGTGTATGTGAGCTGACCAATCAGAGACAGGAGCTAAAACACTATGAGAAAAATGATGCGTTTTTTTGAGCATTAAACAAGTAAACCTATTCTAGAAGTAACCTAAAATAAAATTATGAACCTGATGATGAGCATAATGTCTACTTTAAGTCATGAATGAATCTTGTTAGCTACCACTTGATTTTAAAATGGTATTAAAGAGTTTCCCATGAGCACCAACAAAGAAGCATTTTCAACACAGCAGGTGTATAAATCTAGACCAAAAATAAATTATCATAAACTTTATTTATATTTTTAAAACAAAGTTACTATTGCTTACATGGTTGGAAGGGGATCAAAACAGTTCTGGACTGAGACAAATAAAATCAGAGACTTAAAATTACAAAAAGGAATAAAATACACAACAATAACAACAACATGTCGAGTGGGGGAGAGAAGTGTTTTGAAAGATGTCACTGATTGTGCGAGCTTCAGATTTTCATGCAGAGCCCAGGGGATCTGACAATAAAAGCGCGGTCAGCTTTTTGTCTTGAGCTGGGACTTAAGAAACAGTGAACAGAGCTCTGCCCGAGGATCTGAGACTGAGCTCTGGCACAAAAAGGAGCAGATATAAGCAGCAATATAACTGGGAGCTAAACCATGAAGTGCTTGACAGATCTTCAGTAGAATATTAAAATCAATACTCAAACTGACAAATAACAACGGAAGAGAGGTTATATCGGAGATGACACCATCTTGTCTGTAAGCGTTTGTTTAAAGCCAAGCAGCTGGGTTTTTGTTCTTGTGAGATATTCTTCGGCTTGACCCTGAATGCAATGACCCAATAACTCTAACCGAGGAGGATATCGGCATGATGAAACACCTTCTTGAGATCAGACAGAGAGACAGAGAGAAGACGGATTTCGGATTGATAAAAACAACTTTTGTAATTTGTTTTTCAAATGAAAGGCCACCAAAACAATTATTCTGAAAGGTCTGACATTTGCAAAAAGAGAGCCAAGATTTTTCTTCAGGATATTGTATAATGTGTTTCAGCTGCATAACAATGCTGAATACTGAATTTTGTATTAGTGCCTGATGTGTCCCAGTGGCACTCTGTGCACAAGGATTAACTAAGGGCCAAGGAAGGAGCCTCGGGGTCAGCCACAGATCAGAGGGGCTACAGAGGAGGAGGAATCGCAGTGAGTAAGATTTGAAACAGTCTGAGGAAACATCCCTAAAGCCAACCCACTTTTCAAGGCAATCCAGTGCAGTTTGGGCTCTTGCATGTCAGACGTGATGGATTGTTTCTGCATCTCACAGAAGCGTCCGCTAGTTGATGTTAATATTGATCCGGCGTGGAATGAAACCAAAGCCTCCCCTGAAGGTAGACGATCAATTGAGTGACGCTAAGTATACTCGATTTGTAGTTAATGAGCCAAAACAAAACCTTCATTAACGTCCATTAGTCTGTTCTTTTGGCTCAAGGAGAAGCCACATGGAGTCTGGTTTTACACGCACACTGATTATCTAAACAAAATTATACCCAGACTGAGAAATAACATAATTTAGTTGGGGGGGGGGGAAAGGCTGTAATTGGTGTAGTTTGTATCACTTCAGTTTATTCTCTCATCCTCAAAGCCTAATTTGATTTATCTTTAAAGGTCATATTAAAACATTTTTATGGAGACGAATCATTTAAAAAAAAATAATACATCTACAGAGCTGTTAGAAAGGTGCAGAATAAAAATGAAAATAATAATAATAATATATATATATATATTTGTCTTTGGCATATGTTAAATTCATGTTTGCATCATTACTTGTGAATCCCTTTTACATTAGTATGCAGTTTGAATCTTGTGGGAGTGGCAACAAAGCAAACTCCTACGTACAGAGGCAATTACAAAATGCAAATACCTTGAATGGCTGTTTTGGAAATGCAGACCATGAATAGCATCAAATAAAGTGGCTTGATGCAGTGATAGATGGAGGGAGCTTGGGAGCTTATCAGTACAAACAGATCTGCCTAATATCCTGCCGAGTAAGGAAATAAAAACAGAGACAGAAGCTCCACTGTATGCAGCTGCTTTTAAGTGTCACGCACATCCACACAGAACCCAAACACACAAATCAATATTAATTAAAACACAGAAAACAAATAAGCATCACACATTTCTCGGCCGTGCACAAAAACATTTCTCTCAGACGGACTGTTAACACCCGTCACGTCTTGTCAAAGGCTTTCTTCAGATGAATTTAAAAAACCAAACAGCGTCTGACCTCTCTCACTCTGCGCCCTCCTTTTATTCACTCAGCCTGCTTCAAAATCTGCCACATGGAAATTCAATTCATTAAAATGAGTGCTGGTTGTCAGTACCCGCATCTATGCACTTTGACCCACCGCTGTGCTTTTGTTATGCTTGATTTATTGTTTATGTGTATAATGGACCGCTGATGTGTATGACGTGTTGCTGTTGGTGCACTGAGAGAAAACAGCACCAGCTCTGTTTGTCATCTCTACACCTAAACTCATATTGTGATGCAGATCAGGTGTTTTTTTATGTTTACATGCATCCTGTATACATATATAGTATAACAACGTATACTCCAGAGGCTGATGGACCAATCTGCCTCTGCTGTGAGAGATTGAATCAAGCCAGTCTGTGGTTGGAGGTGACAGGTACAGTTTAATGTTTTCTTTCTAACTCACGACAACTCCTTTTTTGGTGTCCCCAGCCATCAGAGCTCTTGCTACTTACCCTAAACATCACTTAAAGCAAGACTTACAAACCATCGATCAGCGCTTGTGTTTTGGACCCACCTGTCAGCAAATTAACAGAAAGTGGCTTTTGGGGCTATTTAGGAAAGTGCTATTTACAGTTTGTCAGTCCGTTGTTTACACTGTTGTGATGTGACAGAGTCATTTATCACAGCTGTAAGCGGTGAGGCTAATTGTTCCACTAAACACTCTGTCTGTAGTCACATTTATCAGAAGCAAATAGGACAACACAATATAAAAACACTCTGTTACAATTAAATGTCCTGGATTTAAAATGCTGGTGTAAGTAAAAGTGCAGAAGTAGGCAGGATTGATGTGGGGCTTATTTTTACTCCCTTATATAGGCTTCTGCTGGGTGTTTTACCATATGCAACACATCATACTGTATTTTTTTTTAACTGAGTAGTTAGAGATAGATGAAAGAATGGATACCACTCTTATGTTAGGTAAAGCCAGCAGTGGGTTAGCTTTAGCATAAACACTGGAAACGTGGAAACAGCTAGCATTACTATCTGAAGGTGAATGAAATCTGCCTACCAGCCCCTGCAGCACCAGGTTTTACCTCCACCAATGAGGTTATGTTTTCACCAATATCTGTTTGTTTGTTGGCTGGTTGGTTGATTGGCTAGTTAAAGTCAGTGAGCGTTGCATTAACTGGAAGTACTCAAGTAAAGTATAGCTATGTTGTAGAAAGGTAGGCTATTTAAACCCTTTCACGGTTGGTTATGCAGCCTACAGCACAGAGGAAAGTCAGGTCGTGTAGATTATGGGTTATACCTGTCAGGTTGGCTTTATTCAATAAAGCTGTCAACCAAAGTCCATAAAAAAAGCAGAACAGGACATGTTGTCCTTGTATGAAAGTCCTTGTCTTCCCCCTACTGAGAGGGGAAGACAAGGACTTAAATACACAAGGCAAAACACGACACATGAGGACAGAACTTCAAAATAAAACAGGAAATAACAAACCAAGAACTCAAACTATGACATTATCTAAGGATACTGAACAGTTAAAAAATAATAGTCAGTGTCAAATATCAGTTTTGTTCGTCATTAATTGATTTACAATATTAGTGTTTACTTCAGTACACAAATAGGCTGATAAAAACTGTAGCCTTCGCAGTGCTACCGTGGGTAATCTCAGCAGGAATGACGCACACAGTACTTAACATAAATCATATAACCAAAAGGGTCCGATCACGTCTCTAATCGCCCGCCCGCAGCTTCTCCCCGCTGCTCTCCTGCCCATCTCCCATCTGAGGTGCCAGCTTTGCCACTCACTCACCTGGCACTGCTCTCCTGAGCCCTCTCCACCTCTCTCTCTCCTGCAGCCGCACCTCGACCACGCCCACCTCCACAAAAACATTTATCACTCAGATAAATGACTTTAAATATTGTACATAACTCCCCAAAATTCCAGCATCTCAGTTTTTCTTATGATTGCATTTTATCACCCGAGATGCTCAACACACATTTCTTCAGTTAAAACTAATGTGGATCCACACTGGCATTTAAAGAGGGAGCTGTAATTGTACCGGTGACAGGGAGCATCATTCCTCCTAATAGATTCTGTGTATCTGTATGTGGGTGAGCGGAGGGGGGGGGGTTAGCTTGTTCATATTCCAGTCGTGTTTGAGTCACCTTGCAGCCGCAGCGCTTCATCACAAAGAGGAGTTGTCCCTCCCCCTCCCTCTGCCTGCCCTTTAATTTCTTCAAATTATTATCGTGATAATTGCTGGCCTTCAGCCCACAGCCTTGGAGAGATGGTTTCTATTTTCATTTCATTATTATTACAGTATACAGCATGTTTGCTGTGTAGATTTGGCACCTGCAGGAGAAAAAAAAAAGGTGGGATCCATGAGGTGATAAGCTGACCAGACACACAGGAAATAGAGCTTGCTTACCCACTCGCTCTCTCTCTCTTCATCTCGACCACACACACACACACACATTCTCATATATTCTCACAAATACATGTATCCAGTGAGGCAGATGGTTTCTGTGAGCTGAGACTAAAATAGAAAAGAGAAAAGAGGGTGAAATGCAAAAAGAAAAAAAAAAGCGTAGGGTATTTTGTCTTTTGGAGCAAAAGCAGAGAACAACCCTGTGGGCTTCAGACACACACACGCACACGCCGACATTCATACACACTGCATAACACATCAGAGGCACGTGGTTGTATGTGGACGGTGGACAATTTTTGTTATTTTCTCGTGTTTTGTTTTTCGTTGTTTTATAACAAAAATGCCAAAAAAAGAGTTTAAAATAATCTCATTAGTTGGCCTGAATTTTGACAACCAGCCACTTTGTATTTATCTGTCTGTGCGTCTGCTTCACTGTGATTTTGTCTACTTGCATAAAAATTATAACTGGTATAAAGTAAGCTATAAAATAGATATAAGTTCCTGTGCATCCACAAAACCCTGGTTCCTACACGTCCACCAGTGCCACTCTTCCTGCTTGGTTATCTGATGACACCATCAAGGTAATATTTCCAGCTCTTTAAAAGCTCCCTGCAGAGCTACAATGATGTTAAACAGCTTTTTTTATAGTAATAAAGTGACCTTTTTGTGTAAAATCCTTGGAGCGCACCTTAAAATTGTGCTCTGCCAGTGAGTTTGACATCTGAGGTGCTCTGCCAGAGAACCACAGGAGACTCTTTGGGTAAATTATTCAAGGTTAAATGGACAGTAAACACTTTAATAAGTACCTTCGTATTCTAATTCAGCTTTCTCTCCGAAGAAGAAACATTAATATTCAGCACGAGTCACATTAACGACTTCAATTTATGATGAGACACAGCAGGTATGAAGGGCGAACAAGTCACATTAAGATGCTCTCACTAAATGTTTTATGCAGCCATGAATTTAGCAAAGGAGTGGCAGCGTCAATCATCAAACCGACAACCAAGAAAGTAATTTCAAAAGCCAGAAAATAACATTATGTGATGAAATTGTAAACCACCAAACTGATTTATCAACCCTGACAACATATTGATAGAGTTGTAATAATGTCTCCCATCCACACCTCATCCATGTTGATTAGATGAAATCCATCTGCTGGTGTAAATCGGCAGATTAGGATCATCAATATCTAATCAAGGAGCGCCTAAAGTTGTTCCCTCGGAGGGCCAAAACTGACTCTTACAGCGGGCCACAAGCCAAAAGCAAACACCTATCATATTGTTAAAGGTCCCATATGGTCGTGAGATTTCCATGTCTTATTTCTAGGTATATATATACTGTGAAAGTATCACCCTAACCTTCAATCCGAAGAGAAATGCACACAAGCTGTATTCAGAAACTGCGTCTTTAAAGGAGCTGTTACGTAAGGTTGTGATGTCACCGCCCTCAGCCACGCCTGCAACACAGCCACTGTCAGGGTTGGGAGGGTTACTTTAAAAATGTATTCCGATACACTTAACTAATTACCCGTTAAATTTTTTTACGCACTCCAAGTATCACAAAAAACATAAAATAATGAAACTTGATCACTTTGTTACTTTTGGATTACCTCAATACCAAATATATGCAAATAAAGACTTCTGTAAAAATAGTGTAATCCTGTTAGTAATCTCCTTTGTCACTGAATGTATCAGTAATCTTTTTTTTC
Organism: Pagrus major; assembly: GCF_040436345.1. Taxonomy (NCBI): domain Eukaryota; kingdom Metazoa; phylum Chordata; class Actinopteri; order Spariformes; family Sparidae; genus Pagrus; species Pagrus major. The sequence continues at coordinate 23,948,717 of NC_133236.1, read as the reverse complement.
TGTAACTTTACATGACTATAGTTAACTTTTTTAAGTGTCCTGATTATGTAATCCTATGATAATTCTGTCCCTCCCCAAGCCCTGCCATGGTTGCAGAAAACACTTGAAGAGATGAGGCAGATGGTGGGTGGTGCTTGCTCAGGCCTGTGACAGCTGACCAATCAGAGCAGAATGAGCTTTTCAAGAGAAAGACACAGGAACTAAAAAACGGAGCGTTCAGACAGTATGAGAATAATAATGTGTTTTCTGAAGATTTAAGCATGTAAGCATTTTCTGGTAGACAGGCAAAATGTAAGTATGAGCCTGAAAATTTGAAAAATATGGAACCTTAAAGATTTAAACGGTGCTAGAAGTTTCCCATTGACTGACATGCTCACAATAAGACGCTTTCAGCAAAAAACACAGGATGGTAGTCCAACTTTGGCAAGTGTTGGCCTTCTGTTAATCAGCCCCTTTAAAATTCACTCCCATTTAAAGATATTCAAAAGACAACTGAATGAAACAAAACCTTCAAAGCAAATGTGATAAATCTACCTTCTGCACTCTGTTAGAGAGCTGATGCCCAAATTTGTAAGTTGGAGAAACCCAGAGCTCCCAAGCTGAGTGTATTTATTTCTTTTTTAATTAAATCTCTATTTAGAAGAGTCCCATTGAGATTATGAATCTGTATTTCGAGGGAGATCAGGCCAAGACATTCAGCAGCGTGAAAAGAACATAATTACACACTGAAGTTGAACAACTTGAACACAAAAGGAGACAAAATACAACAAACAAGCACAGAGAAAAATCAAGGAATCAGTGTAGTCTTTGACATGTAATCTAACGTAACTCTTACGGCTGACCTCGAATACGAGGTGTGACTCAGAGAGGAGGGCTGTAAATGGGCGACGCCTGGAGAGCAAACTCCAAGAACATCAATCTATCAGTTAATTTCGATCATGATGGACTGGTGATTAAACATTTGCCCTCTGTCCGCCCCTCCGCCTATAGTCAGTAGTTAAATCATAATGCCCTCGACAGTCAGCGTTGGCAGGCTGTTAATTATCTACGAGTTCTGGTGAATCGCACTGAATCAGCACCCATCACTACATCACCTACAGCTCAGACTAAATGACTGAATCACTGTGTCAGCTGTGCGGAAATACTTAAAGTGATTCAACAGATTCGCACATTACGAGGGAAGCTGTGAAATAAAAGAGCTAGCAGGGAATCACGTTGGTAACACCCTCACGACCCGGTTTCACACTGACTTTATTTAGTTTTTTTAAAGGTGATCTTCACAATGAAAAAGGAAAAGCTCAAGGAAAGATACAAAACAGAGTAGCACTTTAAATTAGGGTACAATAATTAACCATTAACCGCATAGTAGTAGCATTTTGGCTCTTTTTTAGTCATAATAAAGCACTTATTAATGCCTCAATCTCCTCGATTGATGTCACTCCGTGGCTACCTTGCATTATGGGTAATGTAGGTGCTGGGTTTTGAAAAAGGAAGACTCATGCGTGGGATAAACAAGGCAGTATCTCTGGTTCTGATGATTTTGATCATTTGTTTTAAAACTGTCTAACAATCCATTAGTGTTATAGGAGTGCAATCCTAGACCAGTGGACTGCTTTTCAACACCTGGCGCCTACATTACCCACAATCCAACATAGCCACTGAGTGTCATGACTGGAGGCACTTCGTAGAACATGGTCATGCAGTATAAAGCATTAATACGCGCTCTTTAATGACTAATAAAGAGCAAATATAGTTAATGGTTAATCTGTCGACCTGATATAACGTGCTCCCACAACACTGTGCCCTTTACTGACATTACTTATCATAATTTGCTAGCGCAACAGGTGTGATGAGGCTGCCTGCGTCACTTACAGCACTTTAGGCCTCCTAAATGTCAGCAGAAGGAAGAGGAAGGTCATTATTATTTGTCAAATATGTCATTATGCTGAATGTCGATGAAATTGGCTCCTGTTATGCCGCTGGCCTGAAAGTCTGCATCATTTTTTCTATCCACTTTTTCATGGTCTGTCCTTTTCATTTTTAGATGTGAACCAGCTCACTGGATTCAAAAGAAAATTCCAGTCACCCTCTAATTTATCACTCTCTGTCCTCCCATCTGCCTCCTGCTGGCTTTGAGGAGTCACGACATTGCCTCCAGATGACACCTCGCACCGAGATCATTAACTCACCTCCTCTCAGCGACGATGCCGTCTGTGTGGTGAGCTTCAAATGACCTTGATTCAGAATTCATGTGAAGTCGATTACCCACGGGGAAAATACAGTTGGCACCTCCTTCACATCTGTTTTTTTTTCTGTTTTTGTCACGAGATGAGGTCACAGGACTCCATGTGTGTGAGTAAGAATTATAAAGGCGTAGTTTGTTCCATGCTCACATGTGCAGGCAAAGTGTGTAAAAATACCTGAGGGAGGTGAAGTTACATCTGATCAACTACAACACAAGAAACACTTGTTTAATTCACCAATTAACACTCATTCATACTTTGCAATGCACCATTTTGCAATAACACAATGATGCTGCAAATCCTACTTTTTAAAAAGGTGCAAGTTGAAGCTTATTAGCTCAGTTATCCGTGCAGCCAGTGGCCTTAAAGTGCATTCAACTGGAAAAACATTTTTCTGACTGGGAAAGTTCACATGAATGCTCCCTCAAGCCGGAGCAACAACTCTGAAAGTCGGAGAAAATTTTGGTACACGAGTTGCCGAGTTGATGTCAGCGGGAGTGGTGTGCAGCTGAAGAGTGTAGAGAGAGAGAGAGAGAGAGAGAGAGAGAGAGAGAGAGAGAGAGTCGGGCATCTGCAGCAGGAGAAAAACAATTTGTAGAGCTGGAATATTTTCACATCGCACTTCAATCAAACCAGAGGTGATTGTGGCCATCAGGCTCGCCTCAGTTCGGTAAAAGAGGGAAGCTTGAATTGTAGAGTTTATGGTCGATTTTTCCCTTTAGACAGGAAAAGTGGTGTAAAGATATATCATTTCTTGACACTTTGTGAGTTTCCAGCTGAAACTAGGGAGGCTATTGGACTTCCACCTCTTGAGATACAGAGTAGTATAATGAAACCCGACAGGCTGGGGCTAGCTGGTTAGCATGCTATCTTCAGTCGAGTCTCTGCAACTCAGTACATCTTCTTCTCTTTCACATAATGTCAAAACTGATAATGTTAGTTCATTTTTTTTGAATGTTCTGACCCTTTTAAAGAGGAGATGTGGGTTTCAATAGAGCGGATGCTCTTTATTTGAGGAGTTTTGTTACAGAACAGGATGATCAGTCTCTCTGACTTTGGCATTAAAGTACTGTGTATTGTAGTTGCTTATAAAACAGTTCATCTTTGACGGCAATAACATGTATTTTTGCAGTTTGGCAGCATTGAATTACTTCTGTCTCGATGTAAACACACTATATATACTACACACACACACACACACACACACACACACACACACACACACACACACACACACACACACACACACACACACACACACACACACACACACACACACACACACACACACACACACCCGCTGAAATCAGGAGAAGATAAGTACATTGGTTTTGAATCTCATATCCTGTTTTATTGTTCAAATATGGCAGGACAATATATACAACACAATACAAACAACACATCCGCGCATTCAGACATACACAAGGACAAACAGAGAAGACAAATTTGTAGAGATGTTCACACACCCACACACACACACACAGCTCCGAGTTGCCATGATTGATAGAGACAAGTAATTTCTCTGGGGAACCACTGATCAAACATCCTACAGTCACACACACACACAGACACACACACACACACTCAGAGACAGATGAACAGAGTAACCACACAGGCCACCAGGACAACTTGTGTATTAAAGGGGGTTTTAAGGAGATTAAGGATCCGGTGACAATAAAAGATCAAAACGAAAACGTTCAAAGTCCACCTTAAGACAGAATTCACCTTTGTTATTGACGTTTCAAAGAGCCCACAGTGACAGGACTTAAGTGGATTTCACAGGGATGAGAGCACATGTTACAGCTCGCACCTGTTCACACTGGAGGGAATTGAAAATCATCTGAGTCTCAGTTTCTGTGTTCACATACACAGATTCACCTTAAAACAGAAATAAGACGAACTTTGTTTAACGCTGGACTCTTTAGCCTGAAGGTTGACTTTTAAGACTTTGGCAGTTGAGCCTTCATCACCCACATTGGCTAAGAAATGTTACTTATTGTCACCTTAAGCACACAAAAACATAAAAATCACATCAATTTGTTTTTAGTGACTTAAGGCCACTTTGAACAGAGGTGGTTTGATTTAACAGCATGTATATATTTACCTGCTTTTTAAAAAGAGAAACCAAAAACTTAAAAAGAAAAAACAAAAACAAATTCAGATTTGTGCTTTTGTCGCCTTTGAATGCAAACTGAAAGCTCCTTTTCTTGCTTCAAAATCAAATATCTTCATTTTTTTCACATGAAACTCATTTCTTTAACAGAGAAGCCGTTCTGCTGCAACAGAAAAGCATCATAAATAATAGTTAAAAGGATAAAATAACACAGTTTGCCTTCATCATAGCTGTATCATCACCAACATCATCATCATCTTGCTGTCAGTGGAAAACCTCATCTCCAGGTAGTCAAGTTTTTCAAATTCAGACAACCTCCCCCAATTTCACATGAGCGCTGGAGTCAAATGCAGAGCATGGAAAAGGCCAAATTTATTTTCAAGTTTAACAGAAGGAGAAAAAAACAAGACAAAATGGATGGAAGACACTGAAATTAAGAGCCGGAGGGTTTTCAGCTGACAGCAGCGATTGTCTGAGTTAACCTCCCCCGTGTCAGCATCTGAGGAACTGCTCTCACGTGGATAGTGATACAGAATAAAAGCTGCTCCAATCAGCATAAATACAACCAATAAACACTGAGCTTCAAACAGCCAGGCTACAGCCTGATTTATAGACTTTAACCCAAACAATTCATGAATGGATCATGTGTGTGTGTGTGTGTGCGCGCTCTGCTGCTGCTTCAGTTAAAAAAAAAAGGAGGTGGTATGAGAATAATAAAAAAAAAGACATTTATATATGATCAGGCAGGAAGTGGAGTGAGTAAATGCCTGTGTCTAAAAATAGCCTCTCACATAAATATGTATTTTTATTGAGCCAAGCACTCTAGTCATTAATCAAGATTTTGGCATTAATGGAGTTAAAATGCATTCTTGGCAACTCGTAGTGTATTTTAGGAGTGCGATTTAATTTCGTCACAAGGACAAACAGCTTTATTCTACGTTTATTGTTCGGTGGCGACCTCTTGTGGCCGTAGTAATAATGAGGGGAGTAAAGGAGGAACTCAGGTGATGAAGTGTAAGAGCCACAGCACAGGACCTTCATTCAGGAGACCGCTGTTCGGGTAACCTAAAGTTATCGATGAGTTATTTTTACCTGCATAACGTACTTAAACTACGTCACGTATGTAACATATGTTTTACGTTACTAACATAGCTTACTTGTTTCAGCTTGTTTTGGACCAGTTTTCAGGTCACAGGCTAGTTGGTAAGCAGTTAATATCTCTTAAACACAGTACAAACAGATGTTTCTTCATATTCTGTTGATGATTTTGGTTATTTTTAATGTTTAAAACTCATTTTGAAACATATTGCACTTTTAACCACATGATGACGAAGGTGCGACCCTGTTCGCCTGTTGCTGGTACTCGCAAAAGTCATGTGTCATAGTTTTCGTGTAGTTGTGGGAACGGTCATGTATGTCATTTTGGGAGTCATTGGCAATCGACCTACCACGTTGAGTTTCAGTTAAGTATCTCAAATTCACCTGATATGTTTTGTAAACTTAGTGCACATAAATTATTGTGACAGAGGGACACCAGTTTGTTTGCTCCTATAGTGTTTGTGAACCCAACAGAGGAGTCCAGATTAGGTTTGGAAAAGCTGGTGTCAATTAGTTTATGTTTGAAAATATGAATTCAGAGCTTATAACTGAATTTAGCTTAAACTGATGATTGTCTCAGTGCTGCCTCAACAGGACACACATTGTATACATGGTGGACAAAAATGATACTTGAAGCATAGCTGGGGCCAGATCACTTTCTATCAACAGCTCAGAACAAGGATAAAAATGCAGTTTGGTATCTTGAGTAAAAAGTTAAATTAAATGCTGAAAGTTTCAAGACGATCATTTTCCTGAAATCACATAGAAAGTGCTTTGAGCCTAGGACTCGCTGCAAAATACTTAAACAAAAAACTTCCAAAGTCCAACTTCAACATTTCACACTTAAGTCCGAAGAATCCAGTCACAGCTCAGAGTGCGTCAGTCAAACCAGCTCTTTTCACACATCCCTTTCAGCCACAAAGATGAGTAGATGAGTGATCTTTTGAGAAATGTGTGATAAAATAAAAAATAAAAATTCTTCATCTGAAACACTGAAGTTAAGGAGAAAAGAGGGAAATTTAGGATATCAAGTCCCATTTTATGTGCAGGTGACAGTGAACCAAACTGTCTACAAAACATGATTTATCTTATTCTAAAAAGGGCAGTTTTTGGGAGACAGCTCAAAGTGAACCCTAAATGTGCACGTGTGTCTCTAGAGGAGTGCTTGACATAACTTTTCTGGGTTAATGTGCAGAGACAGACCCACAGCTGAGTGATGATCCTTGCTGTTAGACGTAGGACACCAAAGTTAGTGAGTTAACTGACAGGCTTAGCTAGCTGGCCTGTTGGGACGGTCACTTAGCACTGAACTCAAGCTACATTATCTATTTAACTAGCACTGTGTCAAGCTAGGTCAGTTGGGCAGGGAGCTAGCATCACAGGCTAGCCATCTTGGTTGGCTAGCTGGGTTAGCTCGTCAGCAAATTAGGCTGACTGGTTGGCTGGTTCAGGCTTTGTGCCCAGGGCTTACTGACTCTTCTCCTGGTTAGCCAGGCCTGGCTGATGTTGTCTGGGCGGCTGGTTTTTCAGTCTCTGTGCCTCAGTCCGATGATGTCACTTCCTGTTGTCTGTAGTGGAGTTAGCTGTAGTGTCCGTCTTTGTTGCGCTTTCCTCAGTGTTTCCAGGGGGCTGCACTGCCGTGGCGTTAGGCCCGCCCCCATTTTGAAGTGTTTCCTGTTTGTATTGTTGCAATGCGCGATTGACAGCATCCTCGACCAATCGCCTGCTGACCCTCAGCAGCTCCGCCTCGTCGGGCTCAGACCGACGACGCCCACCTGGGTAGAACAAGCACAACAAAAGCATATTATTGTATACGCAATCATATTCATTCACAAAAACACATTATCACTAACACACATTGATGCCCAACTTTGATCCTCTTCGTTGTTTTTGGTTCCTGACTTTTAGCCGTTCTTTTCCTTAATTCAAATGAATCTTCTTGAATCCCTTGTCAGTTCATCAAAACAAACCCTGGATTACAGTGAGGTTGATTTTCCTCCATTAGACCATGCTTGCTGTCGAAAACAAAAGAAATTCTTTGTTGATTCGTCACTACAAGTGACACCTCTCACATTACAGCTTGTTATTCTTTCCATTGTTAATAAAAAATATTAATTAGTGCAGCTTTAAAATAAATTATGCAATATGCCTGTACTAATATAAATAGTAAGATACTGTAGGATTATTTATATGTAATATTCTTCTTAAATACTGCGGTACACAAGAAGATTTATTTATTCTTGTTCAAGACACACATTGTTATAACTTTATGGAACAATAAATCTCTGTGGTTTTACAGTATTTGTGTATATAAAACTAATTTATTGCACCTTCAACAGCAATCCATTTCGATCAATATAATATACATTTTAAATTTATAACCCATCATCAAGCTGTGGATTTCCCGCTGTGTTTGTGCCTCAAGCTGGTTGTCTACTCTGTTGTTTTATTACATGAGTGACATATTCAAAATCTTAACAATAGTGACATTCAAAGCCAATAAACTCCACAATGAATATGATTGTAACATGAAGCCTCCTGTGGTGTTTGGGTGTCTTATCATATGGTCCCAGGGATGATTTAATACTTAAAATAACTACTAGTCAGACAACAACAAATGAGTCTTCACTCACTCATCACAGACTGAATCAGCAACAATAGATTGGATGCGACGACAATAGATAAGATGTGACAGTTGATAACAGATGAGTCGAACACCATTCTCAGCTCTTCTATACATGCGTTTTGAATTCAGTCAACCCCCTGAAGCGGCTGAAAAGTGAACTAATGTAACAAGCAGAGCTCTGTACCACACTGGTGGTTCTGCTTTTGCAAGAGACAAAATGGCAGACAGGGAGACCATGAGATAGGAGTCAGACGGCCATAAAGCCAGTTAGAAAAAAAATAAGACGTGGAGACAGTCAATAATTCATGTAGAAAGACAGTTAGGCAGGCAGGCTGTAAGATAGACAGCTTGCACTAAGCTGTAATAGAAACTCACTGAACCATCCAGAGGTTCATTCACCCAAAGATTACTGCAGTGGTTCAAAAAACACACTATAACCACCACAGCATTTGATTATCAAGGCCAAGAGTAAAATCCCCAGGCTGATCTTCTATATCACACACTCCCACTGGGCCCATAGGTTTGTTTAGATTTGAAAGCTCAATGGTGCTCTATTATTCATTATAGAAAAAGACATGCAGTAGGAGCAAGACAGTGAATGAGGATGGTAGAGGGTTGTTGATGTCAGAATCATAAAGAATAATGTCTTTTCATACTATACAATCTCTCAATCAAAGCAGTGAAAACAAGACGTAGTTTGATGACGTTGTGACGACGCCCGGGATGATGGAAGCTGCTGTCTTCATTGATAAACAACCATCATGACTCGGGCGGAAATGTGCATGACGGAGTAATGTTTTAAAGTTTTATTCACGTTATTTTAAGTAACGTTCGCCGACTTCCTTCTTCACTCTCTGATGTATCATCTGATGTTTAACCAGGAAGTTATAGCGACAGGATAAAACGCACATTACCTCAAATTAAAATGGGATTATGGAAGTACACTACTTAAAATATATAATAAATGTTAAGTCGTTTTTACACATTTAATGCGGAAATGTTACGTATTATATCTTTAAAGGTGTCCTGTTAAGATTTAACTGAGAAGAAGTACTGATTTTATGAGTGGGTCTGGGTTTTGATTATTCATGGCATGTGTTACACAGTGCAGCCAATAGTTTAATAGTATTCCACTGATCCGCAGGAGGGATTAACACGCCTGTAAACAAAGCAATGCACATAAACATTAATGGGTGTAACGACACACAATGCATTTTGATGAGTAACACTGAATGGAAACGCTGCAGGGCACCTTTAAGACACAAAATGTCTCTATTGTCAAACTGACTCTCGTGTCAGCTTAAAAGAAACTGACATCAAAGCCAAGAAGGGCAGGTGCTGAAACAAAAAGACAGCTCGCAAACTGCAGGGCTTCAATATCCAAATTATTTAATGCGCCAAAGAAGTGACGCTTCGAGCAAATTTGCTCTTGTTCAGCATTGTGTGAGTTGTCTTTTTGTTCAACTTCTTATATCAGCTTACCCATACATATTAAATATGACGAGGTGCAGCTCAGCTTGCGTGTTTATTTATGTATCAAAAGCACATATCACTCCCAAACCAAAAATACCCATTGTCCTCTTACCTGTAGAGTTAATTATCCATTCAGTGTTTTGGTGTGAGTTTTGGAGGGATCAGCCGTAGCGATGTCTGCCTTCTCTTGAATATCATGGAACTAGATTGCGCTTAACAACAATGTCTCTTTACAGAACTCATGACCCAGTTCCTCAAGATAATCAACAGACCTTGCTGAGAGCAGCTTCATATATGAACTACAATTATTTTCTTCTACCAAACAAATCACTGTGCAGTTGGAAGCGTGCATCTACCCACGGACAAGGTCTTTAGATTATCTTGAGTAATTGGGTCGTGATTTCTGAAAAGAGACTATGACGTTGAATTTTTAAAAATGCATTTCATTTTTTGACACTGAGCTCTACAAGCTGAGTGCCCTCCAGTTCCATGATATTTGAGAGAAGGCAGACATCTCTTCAGCACTCGGTAACTTACACCAGAACAATCTAGATGGATAAATGGCGCTACAGGTAAGAGGAAAAATATGCATTTTGGATTTTGGAGAGAACTACTTTAAGCTACTGCTAGGTATGAATATCCTCTGCAGAGATCCCTGGCGACCTGCTACATCAGCATGAAAACACTGATTATTGATTTTTGGTACATCCATGCTGGGGACATTTTATTGTTTATACCCCCTTTATCCTCCAGTTGTTCTGGTAGGTTGAGGTCTACTATACAGGCCAAGGACTACATTGTACAACATGCATGTTGCTACAGCATTTCACCATGCCTCATGTATTCACGGCGTGTTATTTATGCCAAACATTCAGCCTGCGAACAGCCTGAAAAACAGCAACCAGACTTCGCCAGACCAGATGGCATATGTACACTCTTCACTCATCCAATTATGGCTGCACCATGTGTTCACATCAGCTTCACTTTGTTACTTTTGCTGAATTGATTTGAACCGAGCATGATGTTCTGTTTTTCTACATGTAACTCATGTCTTATTGAGTTGTGCCTTTCAGTGAAGCCGTGCTGCTGCTGCACTGAGATGCTATTCGATTACCTGCGGCCTGTCTGTCAGTTTGAGTGACTCACACCTCTGACTGCTCTTTGATGAGGTATTTTTGCCCTCAGGACTGCAGTAGACTGAATATTATTCTACATTTAGCTTCCTCAGTAAATGGTAGGAAGTAGGAGTATTTGGAGCTCTGAGGATGTTGGCCAATTCTAATGGAGCTGAGCCAAGTGAAACCGGCGCTTCCGGCACTATCAGATAATTTCACAGTCGTTTAAATCTCGGCCCCCATTTATACCTGGTATTAACATTTATCTGGATACATTATCTGGATAATGACATCCATTCCGTTGCATTTACATCTGGTATTAATCCGGCATTTACAATATCTCGATTCTGCCCACATTGTAATCAGATCTTTATACGCAGATTAGTTAAGTGGAGCTTGAGGACTCGTCCCAGGTAGAGGGAAGCCTGAGCGTCATTCATTCTTAAATGACCTGATGCCAGCGCACACTTTCTAGCCACTCCTGCTATTTGCGGGTTGCACCTGGCACCTCAAGCTAGCAGCTTATCAAACCATAAGTTCAGCCGAAAACTGAAATTGCATCAGCGTCTACTGAAGGTGAATTCTCGTAGTCCACAAAACATTTCGAGAGCTTCACAGGAAAACAGCATTGCATCATTCTCCTAAACAACTGAAGTAGATGGGGACTTGTCTTAAAATGTAAAAAAAACAACAGAAAAAAAAAGAGTTGTTTTTGAAGAGATGGTTTTTATATCCCTTTAAAAGCTGAAATCTTCACTTTAGCTACTAATCTAAAAGTGTTCGCATGCACCCCGTCTGAAGTGACTCCACGAGCCACAAGTCGAGGGTGTAAATGTCTGCTTTGCAAATTAATTTGGGATCTCTGGGGTACTGGAGACTTGGATTAAGCTGGACAAGTTCTGTGGAGCCAATTTATGTTTTTTTTGTTTTTTTCAGACAAGTCTCCTTCTGCTTCAGTTGTTTAAGAGAATGTCGTTTTCTTGTGAAGCTTCAGAAATGTTTTACAGACTATGAAACATCACCCAACATTTCATCAGCATTGGGGTGAGTAGACAATGACTGTTCCTTTAAGCCTTTGGTCATACTGTCCAGATTGCTTTTACATCTGGCTGAGATAGGATCACAATACAGAGCCTGACCATCTCCAGATGTGGTCTGGTCGATCCCATTACACTCGGATCATAATGTGTTTCCTAGTGCACATACAGTACAGAACTGCAATAACATGTATTTTTTTTATCATGAGAGGGTATCCAGATACAGGCTGCATGTTCATGCCGGGTGTAAATAGGCCCGACAATGTGACTCGGCCATTTTACAGACTCTTCACGGTCTATGCAGCAGTCTTCACACACATGCAGCCACAAATCTCTACAATTGTTAAATACCAGTTGGGGACGTGGACATAGCATGAGCCTCTCACAATTTGCCCAAAAGACGGCAGACAGCATGCGGCTCATTATTTATGATTGGCTCCTGGTCTCTGTAACCAACCTGTGCAATCAGCTGGTGATCGCACAGAACAATTTCCTTTTATCAAGGGAACAAGATTTCTTTATCTGCTCTCTGGTGGGTGGCAATTTGAAGGTCCACTATGCAAAATATTCAAAGCAAACATCAGGATATATTCTGGTTACACTGTGGTGTGGAATCTCTTGGTCCATCTGTGTGAATGCTGTCAGGATAAATGTAGCTTACTTTTCAAAATAAACACACAGTAGTGAACGCAGGTTCTCCACACTGCAGACTAAAGTGTCTGAACCCTGTTCGCATGATTTACACTTTCTTTACACATAACTCATTGTGTGGTGGAGGAAGTTATTACAGCAAAAACGGAGGAATGTCTGTAATAAAATATTTGTATATCATTACCAAAACATGTCAAAGGCACAAATCAGAAGGTAATGCAGTTGCATTCACAACATTTAGGACTGCAGACAAAAGCTCACAGATATAGTATCTGCACACGTTGTTCTCTTTTGCGCATACTTTTATACTGTTCTTTGTAATCGTCTACCTCAGTATGTATAAGTACGTAAGTGAAAGTATTAATTTCCAGTATATATATCTGTAAATAAGTTAAATGTCTGTCATGTCACGTCACGTCTCTCGCTTGCAACATCAGCAAGCTGTAAAAAATGACACAATGGGAATGGAAACTACAGTGGTGAGGTGTGAGGATGTGCGGTGACAGGAGGCCATTAAACACAGGCTGCACGGATAATGGACAGTCTCCTTAATCACTTCCTGTCCTGCTCAGACAAGATTGGATCATTTAGGCTTAACTGAATTTCACCTGATGAGGGATGTCAAATGAGTATTGATGAGAAATATGATCGTCTGAAAGGAAATGCTGTTGAGTAAAACATCAGTGCAATGAAGAGTAAAAACTGATTATTCATAGTTCTGGAAATATAAGTGATTACGTTAAATGCCCCAGGTGATCTCTGATAAAGACAAATTATGTGCTATTTTGTAATCAATATAATCACAGTAACCCAGAGGTGGCTGAAAGTAATTATTACTGATTACGAATGATTGTTCTGAAGGATTACATCACAATTACAGCACAATTTTAGCCTGTAATCAGATGTAGATCAGGTTTTAAATTAACCTTTCCTGACTCTGATTGTAAACATATGAGGAGGAACACATACTTGAGCGTTTGGCATGGAGTGGGTTCTGAACCAAATCTGCAACACAAGCACAAAGAAATATTAAATGAAGACACACATAAAAAAAAGGAAAAGAAAACAAGAGATATTTTGCCGTCTCGTGGACTTCACACACTCCCGAAGCGGTACAGTACATAAAAGCCTCTTTGTCTGTGAACACAAGGGAGACACTTCTGGTGCCAGCCAGCAGTGATTTTAAAGATTAGGTTTGGACCTCTGGGCTGCATGAGGACTAAAATGGATGCACAAATATTCTGAAGAAATGCTGTTATTCGAAACTGACTGCAGAGTCGTGCTGCTTTTGGCAATATGACAAATATTATAAAAACAGGGCCCAGGTGTGCACTTGGCCGAGATCGCCTGACAACACATTTTATTACACAAATCTGTAAAAATAACTTTGCAGAACAAGAACAAATGTCTGAATGTGTTTCAGATCAGTAAAATGAACTGTTGGATGATTTTAAGATGGGAAGATTAACAACATATGAAGACTAAATCCCTCATTGTGTCTCCTCTGCGTTCCTGCTGCCGTTATGAGAGAATCCAGAGAATATTAGCTTGTGTTTTTGACCCGATGTAAAAACATACCATGGCGTTGTCTGTGTCTTTTAAATAGGTGTGTGAGAAAGAGTTTTTATCTGCCTACTCTTTCAAATTAAAGGCTTTTATGACAGCAGTAAAGCTGCCCTCTGGACCTGGTACACACACACAGTACCAGGGACACAGATAAGCCTCTCGCTCTGTGTATAGACCGACAGACACAAGGATATCTCTCTGTAAACTTATCTCAGCCTCACACACACACAAGTACACATGTTCAGCACCATCTCACACACACTCTCACACACACTAGAAATGGCAATCATTACTCAAAGCTTGAATCACTCCCTCAAACCTCTTTCTGTCTTTACTTTTTCAAACCACTCACTCTCTCACTATCTAAACCCTTTCCCCCCCACTCTTTCTCTCTACTTTTTCTTGCTGGCAGTGTTGTCATGGTGACAGGACAAGGACCAGACAGGCACTTCAACTTTTAACAACACAGGAGGTTGTACTGACTTCCATCGTTCTCTCTGTTTTGGCAGGCTTCACTATCTCTCATCTCCAAGTGTCCTCTTCTCTCACATCTGTTTGACTTTCTTCTCTTCTTGCTAAACCGTTTTGTCTTTCTCTCTGTATCTGTCTTCTTTGCCGCACTGACTCTCTCTTTCAGGATCATCTTTCCCTTTTTTTTTTTTTATTGGCTGCAACATCTCAAGACCTGTTTCCAAAACATCCCTTTTGATGTCTCCCTCCGTGCACTGACATCATTTTGCGTCTAAAAAGCTGTAAAATGTAAGTAAAGGAAAAGCAGAAACCGGCGGGACAAATGTCGTGAGCAGGCTGGAATCCCTCAGCATTAACATTTATAAGCAGTTGGGAGATTTCGATGAAAAGTGACAAAAAACAGATTTAAAGTTGCAGAACTGTCACATGGACTCACTTCTTCAGTATGTTTTTACACTAAACTCAGTGTCTGCCTCTTGCACAGTGATGTTAATTCATATACAGTCAGAATAAACCTCTTAGCCCATATGGCGGAAACCAAGCCAATTAGTTGATTGTGGTTAAACCTATTTTTTTTGTCTTTAAAGTCAGTGGGTTAAACCCGTAGTGGAAATGAGATTAGAACAGCATATGCTGTCCACTGTCCAACAGCAATATATGTACAATGCCAGGTTGTGATTTCATTGCCGTCTTTATTTCCTCGATTTATTACTTAGATGTTTAAGTGTTGTCACAATAATGGAATTTCTAACTTCGATACAATACTTTGAAAAATATCAATGCATGTTCGATACCACTGGGAAAAACTTATGCAGCATTAGGGGCATAAAACTTGCGATTATTATACAAGAAAAATATAACATGTGGGGGTAGACAGATTATTGGCGAGTGAGTATGATTTCAGCAGGTGGTCAATTCTTACATATTGTACCTTTAAAAACTTGTCAGTGAACCCAAACATGGTGATCAATCAGTCCTGTGAGAACTGCTCACCTGGCTAAAAATGTTTCTAGCTTGAGGGTCTACTTCCTGGTTATGTGGCCCACTGAATAAGCACAGTAGATTTTCACCCACTGGCCACAGCCACAATTTCCTGCTCAGCCTATAGACTTTCTGTTTTGATGCCGTCACATGGATGCCTTTGGACTGCAGGAGAATTTTCCATGGCAATACAATGAGTGACCACTGGGCAATACTGGCAACAATCATGATGTGAGCATGTTAGCATGCTGACTTTAGCACTTAGCTTAAAGCAATGCAATGTTAAAGAGATGCTAGCATAGCCGCAAATGCATTAACATTAGTTGCAGTCCTAATTCTATCACAATAATTTAACAAATGAAAAGCTCTTTACCAAAGTACACTGTGTTCAAATGTTAGCATTGTCATTGTGAGAGCTTTAACATTTAGCTCAAGGCACCAGAGCTGTTACCTTGGCGGTAAACCTGTTATTTTCTCCTTCCACTTTGTTCCTTGTCTTTGTCTCTAATGTGTCCAGGATTTGAAGTCACTCACACGAGCAGAAAAAGGTTGAAAGGTTGTTGGTGTACAGACGCTGTGTTTGGGATTATGACTGTACTGTCAGCGAGCTGTGAGTCTGCACAATGTCAAGTGACGACTACTGTGCGTCTGCCTTGTTTTTACTTCACTCCCAGCGTCACCGCTCTGCTCTGCTTTACTTGGCTCTGCTCTGCTCGCTCTCCCGGGCACTGCTCTGCTGTGATTTATTCGGTGCCATGTACGAACCTTTTAACAGTTACTTCAAACCCCCTTACACACTTATTTATCTTGTTCTATAGCAACTCCTTCCCTCCAGATAACTAATAGAGCCCACTTCCTGGTTGGATCCGTGCTGACATTTTGCTGAAGTCTGCCAAAATTTTTAGTCGGCCGCTTTCAATACTTTCCATGATGGAGAGAGCACTTTATTATATTCTGTTTCAACTGCTACACATACGCAAGCACTTCACATCTACATGCAGTACCAAGAGGAACCATAATAATCCCATTAAAGACCTGAATCAAATTCAGTTGATACAGCAGCCTAACTGATTATGTTTACATCCAGGCTAATAATCTGCTGCTATAACTAATTTCTTCTTACTTCAAATGAGCTGATTTCCTGAAAGCTCTAGTAGGGGGTTCAGGCAGAAAATTAACTCAGAAAATGATTGCAGCATAGCTGGTAGGAGGAAAAAGGATAAAGGATTAGAGAGAGCAATGGGCTGATGAAGAGGAGGAGGAGGAGGAGGAGGAGGAGGCAAGACTGGGGGAAAAGGGGGAGAAAGAGGAGGAGGAAGACTCCAGTGGGGCATGTGATGCAAGGAAGAAGAGGGCGTATTTTGTGCAACATGAAGACTTCCTAAATGGTGGTTCGAAGAAATGAGAAGGAACATGAACAATAAGGGCGAGGATGCATTTGAGGGCAGAGGAGGAGGAGGAATGAGGAAGAACAGACCCTTAAAGAAGAGGACAGTAGGGGTATCTAGAAGCTGCACAACAGGGAGGTAAAGAGAAGTGATGGTGGGGCAGTTTCCTGAGGAAATACCAGAGACTCTCTCAGACTTGAGATACTGTACTGACTGCAGCTCTGTTCAACACATTGGTATTCAGGCTGTATAGCCTACATTCAGGCAACAGACATCCTAAGGATAAGCTGTTATGAATTAACATTACATAACTAAAGAAAGCGACCTCATGAGATCAGGAATAAAAGATGTACAACCCTGAACTGAAGAATGGCTAATTGACCTACAGGGCCCACTGCCCTCATCAAATGGCCTTTGAGCAGGGCACTAAAGCCACAACTGCACCAAACCCATATGCATCTTGAATATGACAGAAAAAAAGACTCCTACAGGAGGAGCAACAATTCTGAAGCCTCGTAATGAACCTGTCGTCGTAAAACATTTCCTGAATTGTGACCCATTTTCTTGAATTCTACAACACAGGACAATAATTACATTCCTGGCAATCTCTCCCTGTGGCAGAACAATGGGGATTCAGGGTGCTGGTGCTCACGAGTGTGCGATTCTGTTTTCCTCCACCACAGCACTGATGGACAATTTCATGGCTGATGAATTTCTCCATAGCGGGACGATGAACACCATCAAAGCTCTATTCACACACTCATGCCTTCAAAATGATACAATGAGGGTGACGATGACTTAAGGAGGGACTGACTGGCTGGACGTGAAGTAGCTTAAGAGGGTGATGTGCGACCTGATAGTCTGCCTTAATATAATACTGACAGAGAGACAACAGAGTCACTGATTTAGCAATAATGTCAACTGCTGGTTGAATCAGTTAAGTTTTTACCTGAACATAACACGAAACAGTCAAAAATGGAACAAGACAAAGCAAGACAAAAAAATTAAATAGTCTTAAATATATCTGTCACTTTGGTCTTCACGTGTGGCATGTTTTTGTGCTTTTTTTTTTTTAATCTATTATTCAAACACCTCTTCCCTCTGTTCTTGACTCATGAGATGATGTAACAAGTGAATTTACCCAGTGAGGAATCAAGAAAGTCTCATCTAATTTGTGAATGCAGTTTACTTTAAGGTAATTTCAGAGAAGGAATGAATGCTAGTGCAGTCTGATTATCCCAACGTGCAATGTCATATTGTACAATGACATGCAAAGTGCAAGATATTTTAATATTTATAAAGAAAAGGACTAAAAGTCTACAGCTGTGCGAACTGCTCTGTGAGGCTGTTCAAAGCCACAGCAGGGCTCAATGATAACATGCTGATGTTTAGCAGGTATAATGTTTGGTAGAATATTTACCATTTTCACCATTTTGGGGCTGAGGCTGATGACATCACTTCTGCAATAATTTGGTCATAAACCAAAGTTTTGGACAAAACATAAAAAAATGTTGACCTGATGCTAGATTAGAACTGTCAAAGGTCACCAAAGTTATAACAGTGCATCCTGAGGGGAACATGAATGTCCTCACAATATTTAATGGCAATTCATCCAATTATTAAGGATGTATCACAAAAAAACAAAAATGGCACGCTCATGATAGCTACAGGGGAAGTCAGAGGATCATCAACAACACCAGGATTCATCCTCTGGGGACCATGAATGTCTTCACAATATTTCATGGCAGTTCATCCAATAGTTATCAAGATATTTGACTAAAAAAGAAAAAAAAAAGCGCTCATGATAGCTTGACAATTAAAATCAGAAGATCACCAAAGTCATCATGATTCATCCTCTGGGGACCATGAATGAGTTTAAAATATTCATGGCAATTCATCCGATAGTTATCAAGATGTGTCACTGAAAATGTCACCCTCATGGTGGGACTAGAGGAGCTTTCAGGGGATCACAGAAGTCAATCAGATTCATCCTCGGGACCATGAATGTATATACAAAATTTCAACGCTAGCCATTTAAAAGCTGTTGAGATACTTCAGTCTGGATGAAAGTAGTCGACCGACTGACCAACATTTCCAACCAACCAAGCTGTTAGAACGGCTAAAATTAAGCATTTCTTCTGTTAATAATTCAAGACAAAAACTGTGGCACAGGATCTCATATCTTACGAGGTCTGAATGTGGATGCAGACATTAAAGCTGTGCAGCTGGACAGATGTGTCGCCTGTGAACGCTGCTTGACGGCTGATCAAATAAACAGCCCCGCCTTTCTAGTGCGAAAGGACAATGGGCTAAAAAAAATTTAAAAAAATACACTGTGCTTTGATTTGACATCTTGTGGTCCTCTAGCCTGGTTTCACAGCACTTAAGGATCACAACCTACAAAACCTTACAACCTCACAGAGCCATAACAAGGCATGACTCTGCGCTCTCAGCTCAGCACAGCCCCACTGTGACTAAATGTGATATACTGTGGTTTTGTAATCAGAGAATCAAAGCAACACAAGGAGTCACATGCCTCTTCCTCTTAGCATCGCCCCTGTGTCCGCGCCTGATCCTAGATACCAAACTGGCTTATTATCATTACCTAAACACATAAATTCCACCTACTGCAGCTTTATTATGTACTCTGGCTGTGTCTGGCCTCAGTCTGAAACATGTCTAGCTCGAACTGTGTCCGGCCGTGCAGGGACACTGGCTGTGGTCCAGTCAGACCTTGGCACAATCAATCAGTGGGGAGACAAAGCACAGAAGGAGTGCGCTTATTGATTGCACCCTAAAAAAGCAGACAAAGATCATTTCTCATTCGTCTTCACTTAACAAAATCTTAATCCCTCATTCCCCCTGGCCAAAAAAGTTGGTCAGTATTCAGGTTTGGCTTTTTCTGCTTAGTGACCCGAGCTCATCGAGCTGTGGTCGGCTGTCAGACTAACACTTACACAAACGCAGACCTCTGGAATCTGAGAGCGTGAACAAAGAACAAGAATATTTCGGTGTTTGGACATTTCTTAGGAAAAGAGACTGCGTGGTAATGCAATGAGAAAGAATTAACACAGAGAGGAGGCACCAAAGTGAAAGAAGAGAACTTGGCAGAGAGGAATGAATGGGAGAGAAAAAAGGATGAATTAAGCAGTGCTGCATGCATCTCTTCCCCCCTGCTCCCTCCTCATCGCCTCCTCCTCTTCCTCCTCCCTGTTCCGTTCTCATCTTTCTCCCCCTCTTCCTCACATGTGTGTCTCGGCTGTCTTTGCCAGCACTCCCTTTCTTTGTGCACCGATCTCTCTCTCTCTGCCTTCTCTGTGTATTTGTGAGCCTCTCACGAAATACCAACAGAATCCTTTAACAATTTTCCATTTTGTGACACGACAGTTGTGCAAACCTTGACAGCTAAAAGGAAACCATCCTTCTCGTGTGACCAAGGTCACTGCTGTTGTGTTGCTACGTCGTAATGCAGGTGAGAAGCTCACGCGTTGGCTAACCAGAGGGCGAGCTACCTTTCATTCAGGCTTATTCCCCGCAAGCTGTGTCACTCTGTCAGGGGCAAAGCTGCCTTATCTGATTGTTATTAGGAGGGGGAAAATACACCATGATAAGGGTACAGATAAAGGTTAAGCATGAACCAGTGGTGTAAAAGGAGTGGTGCTGTTTGCTTACATTCGTTTAAGGAGAGGGCACGCTATCCATGCACATTAGCACAGACTGATAACTACTTCAAAATAAAAATTTGCTCAGTGGACTGTGAACCTACTCACTGGAAAAATATGAGGAGTGTTCAACAATAAATGAGGTGGCATACACAATCAAGACCTCTCAAAGAGAAGCAGACAGGGAGCGAGAAGACAGCTGCTCATTACAAAACAGTTTAATGACTCGACTCTTTAAGCAGCTTCACGATGGAACAGAATAATTATGATGTATTAACTATGTTTTTCTGATAGTTGGCAAGAAATCTCAGGAAGAGCTCAGATTTCAATTCAATTTGGTGGAAACTGATTCGATTTTAATGGCGATCACACCCTCACGTGGGCATTTATAAAGCGCTTTATGTTCTTCCAAATAACTCAACTGTTAGGAGAAATGAAATATTGAGCCAAATCACAGTAAATCAGATCAATCAGCAGCGATTTTTAAAACAGATGTTACAGCTGGTAATCACACAAAAGTGGCAAATATTCTTTGGTTTCGGCTTCTCGAATGTGTGGATTTGCTGCTCTGATGCGTTTCATGTCATCTTAATTGGGATATCTTTGGATTTCTGGACTGTTAGTTGGACAAGACAACTTATATGAAGATGTCACAACCTGTGATGGACATTTTTACAACCATTGATCTTAAAAAAAATAATCAGCAGATTAATCCATAATGATGATAATGGTTAGCTGCAGCCTACCATCAGAAACAAACAGCAATCCCACAGCCGCCATCTAATTGTTGACTACATTGTCATGTATGTAGAAAAAAATACAGAAAAAAACATGTTTTTGATATTTGATATTGTTTTCATATAGCAGCCAAGTTCCTTTTGCTTTCCTGTCATCAATTATTTTGCTTTGAAGCAACTTTTGTTGCAGTGACATCTTCAGGTAAATAATTAGCTAGTTGCATAAGTTGTCGGTGATAACGGTACACTGTCTTGGTTGACGCTAGCTTAGCATTTTGACAAGGGTTTGCTGAGATTGAGCCAGTGGCTGCGTCCGAAATGTCTGGACTTATTTTTCACAACTGGAAAAAAAAAAGTGTTATTCCACAGCGAGTAAAGTACTGGAAAAAAAGTAATGTTGTGTAATGGTACAGAATTCCAGGTTCAGAACTTTTACAGTAAAAGTAGCTGTTTATGCCTTTATGTACAAACTGATAGATTTACTAAAAATCACAATTTCATATTGTCAATGCATGAAAGAGTGTCTCTCATAGCTTTTCTTGCTGCCATGATTAACCCATATGTCTTAAAATATCAGTTTCATAATAATAAAATCATTCTGTGGATTTTTGTGTTTGTGTGTTTGCATATCGAGCTCCTGTTTGTGTGCGACAGTATGTTTTTCACCGGCTGTGACTGCAAACACCGCGGTGTGACACCTTGTCATATTGGTCATGGTTGAATTCACACACACAGACATGCTGCGCACACACAAATGCACGAGTCCTGCTGCGCTCACGAGGGCGACTGTCATCACATCACAGGGGTAGCATCTGACCTACACACACTACACCCTCTTTGTCCGCCTCCCTTCTCCACTCCTCGGCTCCCCCCTTTGTCTCAATATCACACTTTCTCTTTAAGCCCATTCCCTCCTTTTCTCCTCATTAGTCTTCATTCCCTGCATCACTCTTTCCCCCCTTTCTCCCTCCATCTCTCTCCGCTCAGAAGTAGGGCACAGTGGCTCGACTGTTTATAGCAATGCAGCTGCAAGCGGAGAGAGAGAGAGAGAGGGAGAGAAAGAAAGGGACACATGGGGGGGAAAACACAGGAGGGAGGAAGAAACACAGAGAGGAGCAGGAAGAGAGCATATACAGTCAGTTTGATATTTTCTTTACTGGTACAGTGCTGCACACCACCTTTGTTTCAGAACTGCCATTTCAGCTCGTGTCAAAGTCTGAATTTATGACAGCAACACGAAGATCTGATATACACAAAAACAACCTGTACAGGCAGCAAATCATTGGCTTATTTTATTACCTTGTATCTCCGTTTAATCATTAATCTAACCCACAGGTTAGCAGCGGTGATGACACGATGATATTGTACTTTTCTACCTTTTATTAACAGAAAAAATACAAGTTGTAGTTTGCTAGTTTCCTGGTAGTTGCAGTAGTTGGAATTTTCTTCAATAAAATAATTTTAAATGTCTTGCACTAGAATGGAAACTGTGACAAACAAGTGACTAATCCAATTTACTCCTTCAAACACTACAGGGAAAACTCTGAAGCCTATCTCTATCGACTGAAGCCTTCCTTCTCCCCACAGCTAATCTATATCACACTCCTTAAAAAACAGCAGCAGCAGCCAACTTGTCAGCCTGATACTGCGATAATAGGATCAGTGGCTCGTAATTAACATCCTTAAATTGTGTGAACTTACACTTACGGATGCGAGTACAATTAATCATCCTCTCTAAAGAGATTGTGTATCTTTTTACTATAATATCAGAGTAGTAACCGAGTAATAACAGAGTAGGAAGAATAGTTCTACTCCATCAACGCGCACTACCACCAAACTGAATTGGACATTCACCCAAAACCCAAATTAACCCTCAGTACGGCTTCTACAGAACAATGAGAGAGAAATCTCTGCTTAAAGCTGTAATCAAACCACAAAGCTGCATCAGTAATTATCCTCTAGAGCTCATTTCATCTGGTATGAGCTGAGGCAGAGCAGCCAGTTTTCTTGTGGTAAATGTGTGCTCTCACTTTGATAATTTATGCATCTATCTTAATCACCCTTTAACTGACCGTTTATGTTGTGTAACAAAACGCGTTAGACAGGCATAAAACAACGGTCATTGGGAAAAAAGGTTGCGGTTGTGGAGAAGTCTGGCTGATCTGTGCCACATGGTCGTGTATAAAAAGGAATGCGGTGAGATAATCCGCGAGGAGCTGTTTGTAAATCATTACAAAATCCCTCTACACTTAAAAATGTGTTTTGCTAATTGCCATTTCCCTTGAATGCCTGAGCTTCACTGTGCTGAATGATTTACACGCACCAGCAGACTGTTTTTACTTTCATCTGTTGAAGGTGGAAAGTTTCTTCGAGCTCACTTTAAATCTGAGGTTTGGAGGGCCAATCATTGTTCAGTGTGAAAGAAGTATGCAAACACAGAGAATGTGACGTAGGAGACATCTTATGTCCAGTAGTTAAACTTGAACTACAAATAAAGAAATTACTACTTTATCATACTAGTAACCAGCTAAGACACTAAACTAAAAAAAATGAAAAAAGTTACTTTGCAACATGCTTTGTTTCATTCTCCATTAATCAGTTTTCTTTAAAGAGCACTGATGGAGTTTCTGACCACTAGTGGTGCTATAGAGTAATGATTTTGTGAGTTTATTATCATTTTATTGCGCACACAAGGAGGTGTGTGTGCGCGTCACAACCTGCCACAGGTTTCACGCCACTGTGCTGATCAACGAGTTGGTGCCAGTAATGTGCAAAAGAAGCCTAGCAATGGCAAAAAAGGCAGTGAAGAAGAAAC
Organism: Pagrus major; assembly: GCF_040436345.1. Classification (NCBI taxonomy): domain Eukaryota; kingdom Metazoa; phylum Chordata; class Actinopteri; order Spariformes; family Sparidae; genus Pagrus; species Pagrus major. Next base: position 23,924,741 of record NC_133236.1, on the reverse strand, counting down.
CTGCAACTTAGCGATCATAAACTGTCTGTAAACAATGCGTGGTTTATAATGTTTTTATAAAAGGCTTGGTAGGCTTGGTCAGATCTGTAAGTGAAAAGTGAATAAGTGTATAATCTTATTATTATGTGTTTTTATATTATTCTATTTTGTGTTGCGTTGCTTGTTCCTTTTTTTTCCCATCTATCGTTCAATCAAAGTTTTTCCCTCTGCTAATGATTTTTGACCTTTTGTAACAAGTGTATTTCCCTGGTGAGGCATCAATAAAGTCTTATCATCATCAACCATCCTTATGTCATCCTACCCACCATCAGGCTAGCTAACCTTGAGGTTAGCTGACGTCTAGCTAGCGCTTCATCTGGTTGGCCCAATGGTGTGAATGCACAGCCCATCTATCCAGGGATCTTTCTGATGGGTCAAAGTTTTGTGTGAATTAATCGAATCTCAGTCAGTCTTTTGAAATGCATTTATCACGCATGTTCATATCACGATGACGCTAAAAATAAGATTTATCCGTCGGCGCTAGAGAGCATCTTTAAGTTTTGAATGTCTGGAGGCATCCATCAGTAAAAGGTTGAAGAACACACTTTAAATTTAGAAGTGACAATTTATATTTTGCAGAAGGAGCACCGTAGGGAGACTTTTCCAGTAACTAATAACAAGACAACTACTTCAACATGTGGCAGAAGCTAATAAATCATAAGCCAGCAAGAGCCTCTGAGCAATAAGAGATTAATTATCTGACTGGAATACGACCGTTAGTCTACAAATACACACACACATACTACAGCATCCTGCACACAAAGAGAACTGCATGGTCACACTCTAACACAAATACTCCTTGCCCGTCTGTAGGTCACAGGCGATCATTGATGCAGACAGCTGACACAAAGCGACACACATACACACAAACACACTATACAACATGCATACAGTCCCTCCCAAATAGACAGCACCACTGACTACATCAATCCAACTGGTTTCTCCTACAACACACACCCACGCATGAAGACAGGAGCAGGAGACACTTACTGATTTTCTCCTCCGCTTGGGAGAACGGGAAGCAGCACAGTTGACCCATGGCGCCTCCTTCCCTCTCTCCTCCTGGTCACCTCTCCCTGATGTTGCCCCTCTCCCCCCTCTAAGACAGACGGATAGAGCGAGAGTCCTGCTACTGCCACCGTCTCTCCCACTCTTTATCTCCCTGTCTCTCCCTCTTCTTTGTCACTCTCTTTCTCCCCCCCCTCCTCGAAGGACAAACAGACCCGGTGAGGATGGAGGCAACAAAAAACACATAAACTCTCCCTTTGCCTCCGTGCAGCCCGGAGAAGACCGAGCAAGTCAGCAGACGATGAAAAAAATGAACGAGTGGCTCCTCGCTCTCGCTCTACTTTGCACTGACACAGGGAGGAGGGGTGTGTGTGTGTGTGTCAGAGAGAGAGAGAGAGAGAGAGAGAGAGAGAGAGAGAGAGAGAGAGAGAGAGAAGGATAATGGGAGAGCTGTGTGTGTAGGAGACAGAAAGAGAAAAAGAGTAATTTGTTTAATGTGAGGTGGGGAAAGCGGAGGAGGGATATGAATAAGATAGAAAGTGTCTCTATGTGTTTATATATGTGTGCATGTGTGTGTGTGTGTGAGAGAGTGTGTAGCTGAAAGGAGACAGAGGAGAACGGGTGTGTTGAGTAAGCACTGTGTGTATTCAAGACAGAGAAGGAGTGAGGCTGCTTGCGAGTGTAGCAAGTGTGTGGAAGAGGAAAAGGGAGCGGTATATATGAGGAGACAGCAGACACTGCTGTGTGTGTGTGCGTGTGTGTGTGTGTGTGTGTGTGTGTGTGTGTGGAGGGGGAGGGGGGGGGGGGGGGGGTTTCTAGGCTCCACCTCCCTCCTCTCGTCATCATAGCTTGAATAATGGTCGTTGAACAGCGGGCAGCTGCTGCCTGCTACTGCATGTATCTGTTATTTATGAGATCTGTCATGGTATTCTTATTTATATTTTTGGGGGAGAGACATCCTCAGAGAATAGACAACAAATCTATCAATATTCATAGTTAAAATGAGGTCAATTTCAAGGTTATGTATGAATTATGACGGGCGATAGACGGATAAGAGTGAAGATGGGTATGCCGGGGTGAAGGGCAAGGGAATATAGAGACGTATGAGGAGATTGTGAGCAGTTTCACATTTATATTCAGTACATTTCATATCATCTTGTATGCTGCAGTCATTCAGAAAATGCTGCAAAAGTGATGAATAATAGATACACCAGCATGGTACAAGGCTTTCCACATGGATATGGATATGGAGTAACCAACCAGTAGCCAGCTAGGTCAGCCAGTGGCAGGCACACACTGTCTGTAAATAGCTATTATGATTCGGGGCAGCTGATGTTAGTCTGCATAATCAATCAACTGTAAAAAATTCAAGAGTTCAAGAACATGCTGAAGTGTAAAATTACAGTATGAGGCAAGGAAAAGCATTAATTTTCCTTATACGACATAGGAGTGTAACTTTGCCTGTTTTAGTGTGTTTGCAATGCATCTTAGAGATGGCTCTGGTGGAAAAACCGCAGTGTAGATAAGGATAATTCATTAATTAATTTGTTTGTTCATTAAGCCGATAAACGTCTACGTGGTATGTGGAAAATGCAGCGTTTCAAGTGGACTTGAAGCCAACTATGCAGCTGTTAAGTAGCTCCCACAAGTGTTTTATGATGTTTTACGAAGTAGTCTAGACGTCCCCTCTCCGTGCAATCAATGCAATTCCCTAATGTGTTTTTTCATCAGTTATTTTGCTAACATTTGTTAAACACTGAGGAAGACTCTCCACTCTCTGCTTGGCAGGACATAAGCTCTCAGCGGAGCGTGCACACACACAAACAAACAAACAAACACACCCATATAGAGCAGCAGTTCCCAAATAGTGTGCCGCGAAACTAGTGTTGGAAAGTGTACTCAGTAACAATTAAACTATTGGTATTAAAATAAGTAAAAGTACAAAGTATTCCTCTCAAACATTACTCATAGTATTAGTTACTTTACTCAATAGCAGGCATTCAATCAAGGGGGTTTCTGTTCCTTCAAATGTTCAGTCGAAATCACTCCCAACTCCTGCGCTGTTCTGCTCGGTGGTCACGGTTACCTCTCCAAACCTGCGCCTGCTGCATGGTTTTGGCCTTTTGTCTGTAGGGTTAGGGTTACCCGAGCTGGACTCAAAAATGTTTAAATAGAATCAAAAATCAATAAAATAAAGTAGCCGGCTGAATTTAAAGTCCACCTGCCTCAAATCAACTCTGTTTCTTTGTTCTTTACTACTGTCATAGCCTGGAAATAAAGACAATTTTACTTAAACTGGCAATAGACACATTTTTTGCTGTAACTTATCATTCTGAAGTTATTAGTTAGTGCACAGTGGAATAGCTGATGAAGAAATGACACCATCTGCCTATAGACTGGTTCCCTATAAGGTTCGCTCTGACTATGCTATGTGGCCTGTCACTGACCTGGATTTTTCCCCGAGAAATTAAGGTCAAATTACGGCACAAAAGAAGCTGGTCCACCATTGCGTAACCAAAACAGGAAGAGGTATTGTTTCCCCTGGTCACTATCCTAACGTAACCGTGAAACAACTGGAGTAATTGTGGAAACTCTAGACTGCAAAAGAAAAAGAACCCCGCTGATGGAGGAGGGCAAGAAGGCGAAGAGGCAGAAAGATGGAAATCAAGGTAAAACAAGAGCGAACGGACAGGAAGTCACTCGATGCACAGCGCACAAGTGTCTTGTCAAAGTTGGCTCCCCTGTTGATATGCTTCCCCTCACCACCAGGACTTGAGATCTCTACTGGATCAGTAAGTCAGTAGGGTTGGTTTATGTTTGGATGGTAGCCAGGTTGCTAGCAGTAACCTTATTGCTAACGCTGTCTTTGTGACAACAACTGTGAGTTGAAGCCTTGATTATTTTAAGTGTATATATAAAAAATTATTTCATAGTTTTTTTCTATTATCTGTTCATAGTCCAGCCTTACCTAAAGAAAGAGATTCTCAAACCTCACAGCACGATCACAGTAATTCAGTCTTTTAGTGCAATCATGCACCCACTACGACTACTCCGGATCTGTTTTTTTCGTTCTCATCATCTCATCATATGTACTAAAATACCTCGAGCGATGCGTAATCCTGCTGAACAATGTTGGCAACGTCACTCGGATATTAGCATAAAAATACAAGCCGAGTAATTTTGATGCAATATATGTCCCGGTGCTTCAGCAGACAGACTTTTCTGCTTTCTCTCAGCTCATCTTCAGCACTGCATTTTGATGTAATGGCCTCAAACGAGCGCTCACAGCTGGAGCTCGGAGCTAGTCTGGCAGCATTTGTTGTTAGCGCCGACTGAAAGCTCTATTCTGACAGGGGAAAGTGGAAAAAAGTTTTTGCATCATCCACTAATCCATTGACACTGAGTTGTGATGATGGCTAACTACGAGTCAAAACAGACTTCAAGCTCTTTGAAGTTTGCATTTATTATAAATAAAAGCACCAGGAGAGCAGCTCAATGTACGGGAAGAAAATTGAGAATATTTGTTCTTTGAAGTGTCTTTGAGTGAGAGTGCATTGAAAAAAAACTACATTTATTGATATATATTATTTAATTGAGCTATTCAAACACATGTAACTAAAAAAAAAACGTATAGTACCCAGCTCCGGGCGATACTGAAGGGTAAGTGTACAGAAAACACAATCAGGAGATCCCTGATCGATATGACACTTACTCTGTGGAAATTCACACTTCATTCAAAACTGTGGGCTGCATGCCAAGTGCGCTCTGCAACAAACAGCAACCTAGATATTCAAACATTCATTATTTATAAGATGCCTATTCTGTTGTGATTTGTAGCTCCACATGCATTGATGAGGAAGCAGGTAGAACGGCGACAAAAGGCACTGCTTTTCAACCAGAAGGCCTTCAACTCAAGCCCTCTCCACAGCCTCCGCTGATGAGCCCTTGAGTAAAACAAATGAATCTCCACCAGTTCCTTTTTTTTTGTCGCTGCATGTGCACCACCCTGAAGAGGAGGCCTGTGTAGTTAAAAAGACATCTCTACTCTTCAGGGTAATGGAGGATTACAAACAAGGGGCAAGGGGATGCGAGTGTGAGATGCAGTGGCTAATAAACACATGCACACTCGCACAAGCACACACCATACATTGTAGTGAGCTCAGCTGTGGGAGTAGACAGTGGAGCCCTGTCTCCAGCGGCAGCATTCAACTCACAGCTGCCACTTTACACGCAAACACTCCTTCACACACACGCAGCTGTGATGACTACTATTTGTAGGACTTAAGTGTTGTCATAGATGTGACTAAATTACTATTGAATGTCAGATATTCTGTCGCCATATGTGTACATGAACACATCGCCTCTGCACACACACAAACATAGTCCTAACTGATGTGTTTTTTATTTATTTATTTATTTTTTTAAATTGTAATAGAAGTCATACATGGATTTATTAACTCTCCTGCAAGTGCAACTATAAAACAGCCTGGGGACTAATAGAGTTGAAATGTATGTTATCTGCTGTAATGTGCATGTTTGTGAGTACCTGATTAAAAGCCACATTCAGCTCACTTTCACCAAGGCTTTGCAATGCGGAGGGAGTGTGAAACGACTAATACTGCAACAGTGTTGACTTTGTTCAGCTGAAGGTCGACTCATGGTGCCTCACGACTTAGTCACAAGACAGGTTATGCACACAAAGAGAAAAAGACAACTGCATGCTGCAGATAACAGGGACTTCAGTCTGTTCTGCATGATACAGTGCACTGCTAAGCATATAATGTTAATAATTAACTGTAGGCATGTAAACAGGCACATACATAAAAGAAAAACAAGGACTGCACACAATATGATAAAAAGCTACAAGCCTGAGTGTTTATGTTCTGAATAATGTTGAGCCTGTGTGTGACATGCCTGCCGTTTTAGCATTCCCACTAGAATTTGTTTTAAACAGGGCAACAACAACAATTAAACAAGTGCAGCCACACAGTGTCCAGCATTCACACTCACTTTTACTACATTATTACGATATTCATATAGTACTGGTAGGAATACCTCAGCGTTTTTTTTTAATATTCCAAGTAAGGATTAACAATTACCTCTATCTCTTCAACTAACTTGATTATCTGTATCCGTACTCGAAATGGACAGGGGCGATGACGATGCCATTGTTAAACTATCCCATCTGGATTTGTAAAGATCAACAGATCATTGGTTTAATGGCTGGACAACTGTCATATACATTTTCAAAATTGTCTTTAAAAGATAGGTATTTTACAACAATATCTTGACTTTATCCTGGTGGCCTTTTTGCACGTTAGGGTTCAGCTACTTCAAATAATATTCATTCACTAGAAATAAAGACTGTAGAGTTCAACAAAGAAACATCACCCTTCTGGGATTCAACAATCAACAACAAAAGACAGATATCAGTTTGTTACAAGGTTTGGTTTCTCAAATCTGTCCTGAGTAAGCCCTCTGCCCAAACAAATCAATGAAGGATCTCTGGTAATGTTATTAGTTCAGTTCAGTTGAGTTCAGTTCTTCCCCCAAGTGTAAGTTCTTTCCTCGAAGAAATCAATAAAGGAAAAAGAAAATAAACCAAACATCTCAGACCCTGTCGGAGTGACCTCTGGTACCAGTCAGTTTATCATCTTTGTGCACACAGAATAAGTCTCTGGAAGAGCAGCTGCAGGCGACCGATGAGCTAACCGTGTCATCTTTTAAGTCTTGATAGCTCACTATGATCACTTTTCCAATCTTGAATTAGAATCGTGATATCCATATTACAAAGAGAATTATTTGAAGTAGTCTTTTATAAACTAGAATAAACAAACATTACACGGATAATGACACATTTTACTCAGATGATACTCGTATTTGTAAGAAGTACATTATCTGCTCCAGATACTTGCTCAACACTAAATCCAATTGTACACAAGTCAATGTGATTGCTGCTATGAACAACTACATGTGAGTGAAAGCTATTGGCAGAAAACACCCAGTGTTATTACAAATGGGCGTTGCTCCCCTGCTGCTCCTTTTTTGATCCTGGTTCAAACACTCAGCTTTAAGCAGTTGACAATGTTTTGTCAAAGAGGTGCAAATCTTCCATACTGGTGACAGCTCCTCTCTGGGTGTCGCCAAGAGCAGAAGCCTGCAATGTGGTGGGATTTTTTCCACTATGAAAATCATGAACACTTAATCCAACAGACAAAGACAAGATTATTTATACGCTTTGCCGAATTCAGCCTAGTTTTGACGCTATACCAACTGGGCTTGGGAAACAAACACTGTAGTATGCAGTGTGGTGGTTATGCTGCTGGTATATACTGTAGATTCAGCTGCAGGTTATTTTATCCAATTGAATTATGATATGGCCCCAATACCTACCATTCAATGACTGGACAACTGGAACTCCATTTATTTTTTAATTACAGCTGTTGCTCTGAGTGGAAAAATATTTTAAAGCGTCTCTTAATTAACACATCCGGCTCCATCTCACTCAGTGAAAACTACAGGCCTCGTTAGGTAAGTTGATCAGTGGTTTCATAGCATCTATTTGGTGAAACTAATACAAGATTAGTGTTCTTTTGCACTGCAGCAGACAAACTCACCATTTATTTAGTTGTTGGGTTGAATGCCACTGCTTTGTGTTATTTTCTATTTGCTCATCCAAACTGTTCCAGTTGTTAAAGCTTTTCAGAATCGATGATACAGTTAACAGCTGCAGGATTCTTCTGCTGCCGAGGGTTTGCTATGATATCTTGAGGTTATCTGCATTATTCACAGAGCATTCTTGATTTGATATTGGCTAAAAGAGACATTTGTGTCATTGTAGCAATCAGATTGTAATCAGAAAAGAGTCAACCATGGTCGTAGATTTCTTCTAAATAGAACTGGTTGCCTTTCAAAGTTTTCAATGTGCGGCAGCCAAATACGTTTGTCTCGTCTTAATGAATCTTCAAAATGAGCAACAGTAAAATAAATGTCAAGGGACAGCCAGACAGAGAACCAGATGGAGAAAAATCTTTTGGTTGGTTTCTCATCAAATCCGACACAAAAAACCTGAGGAACAATTTTCTCTTTCTAAACCCTTATCCAATCTTCCTCCCACTGTCACTGCGCTCAACTATTATTCTTCTCCTATTGTTTCCATCTGACTCTGTCTTTGCTTGAACCGCACCGGCCTCTTTGGTCCTTCCTTTAATATCAAACTTGAGTTCGCTCGTCTGTTTAATGTCAACTTCGCTCTCAATTTTCTCCAAGCGTCTGTCTGGCCGTCCTATCTGCTCTCCTCATCCTCGCTATGTGTTTAATTCCACTGCTCGTGCTACCCTATTCTCCTCTCCTCTGTCTCTCCTTTCTCTTGCCATACTCATTTATCTTTCTTGTTCAATCTCACTCAGTCCTCGCTCTATCCTCTTCAATCTCCAATGTCTTTCTATTGTCCTATCTGCTCAATCACTGTTGTTTGAGTTTCTCCTTCTTCTCTACCCGAGCCGTTTTCCCTTCGGTCCTTTTCTACTCTCATCTGGTTAATCTCACTCCAGCCCTGCTTTATCCTCTTAACATCCACTTGCGTGAACAATAAGTTGCCAGGTGCTTATCGTTAACAAGAGACAACATCAGGGCTGTATGAAATAATCGAAGCTGCATTCTTAAAATTGACATTCGAATTTGAAATTAACATTTTAAATCCGCTCAGGTTTGTTTTTTCTTTAATATGTCTAGCCATTCTGTTTAAACTTGGTATTTCTGCACAGTTGCAGATAAAGGCTAGAATTATTTGTAGAATTAGATTCCAGTGGTGGCTTCATAGAATTGATTTCGATTTGGTTTGATCGAAACATTGCAAATATCTCCAAAGTGTTGGCTTTCAGCCTTTCAAGAACAATGTTTTCCACTGCTCTCCTGCTTTATTTATCTCCACTAATTATATCTATTGTGGCCCTACCACTTACTGTAGTAAATCATTATGTACCTGCAATTACTTGGCACTCTATTTAATCTGATGGATCTTTTTATTCGAAATGAGCTTGGTGTGGAATGAGAAATGTTTTTTTAGGGTGATATCATAAAACATAACGACAGACATTCAAAGCTTCATTTCGAAAACCCTCAATAGAAGCTTATAATTAAAAAACTATATCGGGTGCAGCCCTAGATAGCACACTGTGCAAAGGCTTTACTGTACTTGCTTTACTAACATTTAAAAAGCACCATCACGGTCTTATTGCTACCAAGATGTCTTTATGGCTCAGCAGACGCTGTCGGTAGCTGCCTCAGCAACTTGCAACTTGTAATACCGGGATCATACTACATGACATTTGTGTCTTTCAAGATGGTCAGCATGAGATTCAGCAAATGCTGCCATGATTTTGGCTGAACGCAGACCAATCATATCTTGCCATCGTTCATGGTCTGACAGGGCTCAGCTCAACTGGATTTGGCAGAGAGTAAGCAAGACGTGGACACTGAACTGGAATTGATCACGGCCGCCAAGACTGACTGAGATCCGTTTGGAAACAGGGGATACAGTACGGAAGTGTTATACAGCGGCTCGGACCAGGACTATGACTTCGGGGAGGACAAAACATGGCAGGCAGGGACGGGAGAGGCATGCAGTGGAAGAGAAACAACAAAAGGAGCCGGACATCAGAAGCAGGGAAATCGATGTGTAGGGCAAGAATATTTCAAATCTTCCTCTGTGAATTTAGGATCTATTTTGCCCAAACCAGAGATGATTGTGGAAGGACAAACCTGACAAGACTGTTGGTGAGTTTTGTTGTTTGTTTTGTTTATGTGTTTATTTGAATTAATGAATGAAAGGTTTCATTCAGAGTGTGTAGGGTTGTATATTTCTGTTTAGTAAGGAAAATAAAAGTAGTGTGTTTCCTTTTTTGAAATTTTGTAAGTTTGTTTTGTTTATTTATTATCTTTGACTAAGCATTTTTTGAATGTTAAAACTAAAATTCTGTCCATATCTTATATTACATTATTACATATACATTGCTCCTTTAAAATTAGCTGTATCTTGTGTATTAGTTCAGCAGGTGTACATGTTAGTAATGGATTTCTTTGCAGGCATTTTTTCAAAGGTTTGCTGACACTCTGTAATTCAGAGTCACGGATATTTCCCTCTTCATAAAAAGAAAAAATCTGAAGGCCTGTTTTTTCCCCCAACTCTGCATTATCAGTCCCCTTGTGCCATCGGTATCAGTTCTTATTGTTGAAATGCACATTTAATCAAGGCTTTTTAATTTCTTTCCAACAATAACTCTCTGGCTGTGGATAACAATTTCTTCCCCTAAAAAGAGCGCTTTCTTCATTGTGTTATGCCCTGCAGTGTTGCAGAGGTTATGAAATTACTAAAGGCTCAAGCGTGTTAAAATGCCATGCTTCTGCGGTATGAGATGGATACAAGCAATGCTAAAACAAAGGCTGTACTCAGATGGTCTCTCTAATGAATTAGCTATTCAGATGCCCTCTCACTCTAATGCATTAGGGAAAAGAGGGAGAGAGGATGAGGAAAGGGAAGAGGGATGAGGGAGTCCACTCAAAACAATTAATTATGAGAAACCAGTGAAAGCCAGTGGTGATGTGCCAATCTTTCCACGAGGGATGCCTTAAAACCAATTCAGATTTCAGGCTGATTGTTTTCGCTTTTTTAGCAATTTTTGTCACTCTGCACCCAAAAGTGGAGGGGCAGAGGACACTGATCACTACTGTTTAAAAGAGAAGTTCACATAACAATGACAGCTTTGAAAACGCTATCGGAATACAAAGTAAAGGGAAAAAAGGGGGATGCAAATGAGCTGCAGAGTCCCAAGATAAATGAACACTCACACTACAGTGTTTGGGCTGGAAGTGGTGTTCATAAAATCTATTTTCCACACAGGTTTTTCTAAAACTGAGGTTTTTTTAAATTTTAAATCAAAATTTTCCCCCGCTCTTGCGACCATATTTCGTACAACATTTAAAGCAAAGCAAGTGTTTTTGGTATCATTATTATTTTTATTATAAAGTAGATCCATCTTCAGAAGGAGGAAGAAGACAAAATTCCATCGTAGAAAGCCATCCATGCTAGCTCATTGATGAGATTTTCATATCAATAACACTTGATTACAGTTTGAGCCCATTTACCGCGCTCCAGCTTACATTTAAAGCCTTAATAATCCCTGAATACCGTAAAAACAACTATTAATTCCTCAATATTGCTGCATCAATAGCTGCACTTCCCTGATTCAATATATTTTTCCAGAGAGAAATTAACCCACTTACATGCAAATTAGCGAATTGCGTCATCTGGCACTCGTGACTGGAAAATAATTGCTGCCAAAGACCCATTTTATAGGGAAAAGCAAAGCAGTACAGTCTGTACAGAAATTAATGACCTCAACGAAATACCAAAAGGTCACAGAGCCACAAAGCACCCTCATCTGTCCGTGTGTGCAAACTGTTTGAGTGCTGCGTGTTAGCGTGTGTGGGCTTCTGTATGCATATATTTATTATATTCATGCTGGTGTAAATGTGTTTCTGTATGTAAAGCTGTGGGTGAGCGTATTATACTGTAAATACCAATAGGCCATGACAGGAGATATACCTACCAGTCCACTGACTGAGTACTATCTCCACTTTACAGACCGACTGGAAATGTCAGACTGACCATTTGTTCGTGCCACAACATTATGGAGTTTTTCTCTTCACATACTGCGAACTGGATTGTTTTCAGAGTAACTGAAAGAAGTCATTGTTTTTTCAAACGAGTACCTTCTGAAGTGACTTGACGAGTGGGCCTATAATCTATGTCGCAAACACTCCCTTCTTTGATTACCTCCATTCTTTCCATGACATTAACATCACATTCCAACAGAGTGGCGTGGAAAAAGAATGAGAAGAGACTTAAGTGTGTGTTTCTGTTCTGGGAAATAAACTTTGTTCTGAGTTATAAACTTTCCTCCATCTGTCTAAACAGAAGCTGACACAATATTTTATGTCATTTCTTCTTTAGTATGTATAACAGAGGAGAGAGGGGAAAAAAGACATGATGGGTAAAAGGAGGACAATATGTGAATAATGCTCTAATCCTGATTTCTTACCATTGTCATTGCAAATTAAAGTTACAATCATTAAAGCCGCTGTAATTTAGATTTATGTAATAACAATGTATCGAATGACTGTGATCTGTGAATCTGATACTATGAAACCTACATCTGCAGCTCCCCTCATTTTTCCAGAGTGAGTTTCAGCTCACTGTTCAGCCTTCTGGTTCACGGACTGTTTTAGTTAACTCTCATTGCTCTCACTGAATCCTATTCGGATGGAGCAGGCAGCCGTTTTGAGCAAAAAAAAAGATCTAACCCACTGAACTCACTGTGCAACACCTGCTCAGCTGCAAATGGTGGACTAACATGCACCAGAAACAGCTCAAGATCAAAAATAATGTTGCTCTGTAAATGCTGGATGTGTAAATTGGAACAAGTTTGACATTTTAACTAAAAAGTAGTGATATGTCGATGTTTTGTTCACAACTTGTTTCTGGTACCCCAAGTGTAGTTAGTGGAGGGGTCCGCCATTCCCATGTGGGACTCAAATTACCTTCCTACACACGAGAGAAAGTTACTTAGATGATGACTAGACTGCCTAGAATTTAATCAAGGGTTACCGATATCTCATTGATATCAACTAGAGCATGGATACCCGACCCAAACCCAGGCCAGATTCAGACAGAAATTTAGAAATGATGTCCGGGTTTGGGTTGGGTTCGGTCGCATCGTAGATATAAACCATATCTCTCTATTTTTTTAATTTCATAGCAATATGCGCAGAAAAATGGCTTTTTGCGGTAATCTACACTGTAAATGTCTGTAAGCAGGGTAAACAGGCAAGATGTAACCATGGTAACTGGTTCAGAGTCAGGTTCAGAGGTTAAAAAACAGCATGTCAGGCTCGGTTACTTCTCTCTAGGACTCAGTCGGGCTCGAACAGAAGACTTATATCTAATATCAACCTCACTCCTTCCTTTCACTTTGGTGTTTTGTTAAAACAAACAACCTGTAGTATAAAATTGAAATTGCTGTTACCATGGTAACCATGCATGTCGCCAAACCCACCTGTATTGAAATCCTAAGGATTATAATGTAAATGAGGAGTTCACATATATCCAATGAAAACTCCCGTCTCGTCTTGTCACCCTTATTTCTCTCGCTGTCTATGTATTCTGGCCTCCTCCCCCATCTCCCTCCCGAACACAGCCTATAGGGTTGTGTATCACAGGCTTTGGTGTGGATTATCTTGTCCTGTGGATTATGAGATTAACAAATGCAACCAATCAGACACTGACCCCTGTGTACCACCAGAAAAAGCACACTTAACCTCCGTGACACCCTGTGAGGAACAGGGATAAACCCGACGAGAATCATTTTAACCAGGCGATATCGCTTTCTCTGGTGTCAATTACACAGTTTGACAGAGTGATATCATGTGAAGCGGCAGTAAATCTCAGTGGTATAACCAGGACGATACAAGAAACTATTTCTTTCAGTTCTACCAACCACACAGTCTATATTTCATTACACAATATCTAATGTATGATGTCATTTCTACTCAATCATTTAGTTATAAGTAATATCAGCTCTTACTGAAACCAAAAAGTACGCAATATAGCTGCCTCCTCATTTCAACTGTTTATGTTATTAGCGATCTCTTACTTGAATCTGTTGAATTGGTGGATAAAGAGTCAATTCATTATTTCTTGCTGCATCATTGTCTTCACTGAGCAATGAGACTGCTGAGTGCTGGCTGAGTAACAGCTTTCCTATGGAGAGAGCCATGCCAACAACCCAAATGTTGAGTGCAGTGTGGCTTTATAACACTGAAATCTACAGCTCTACCATTCATTAGACATATATTTTTTAAGATTGATTGATGTGTTTTCTAAACTTCCATGCAGGATTGTTTGCGTTCGTGAATCTAACAGCTACTGTATGCTTTAGAGGTTGTCCATGCTAGTTTGTTGACATATGCAGTCATCATCTACAGTAGGAAACTTGTGCAGTACATCCGGCTAAACTGGTCACACTGGTACTACCGTTTTCTCTTGAAGTTATTAATCATTGTTGTAAAAGGCTGGGTAATTAATGATTTCAAAATACATCTATGAGATTGAGATGCAACTGTCTCACCTTGACACTTTGGCCATGTCCCATATAACATCTCTAAGGCTCAATTTATCTTGCATGGATTTAGTAGCATGCTGTGTGTGTATGTAAATTCTGCAGAACAGCAACTACTGTGGCTTCTACAGGATTATCTCACATTTAATTTAATATAAAAGGTCACTTTCTGTAGGAAATTCAGGCATCTGGTAGTGTGATTGTAGATTGAAACCAACTGAACACTCCTCATCTCATGCCTCCCCTATGGTGGATGCTAAAAATGCAAAAACAGACATACTAGTCTACTTGGATGGTGCAACATGGCAGAATCTGTGGAAGAAGACCTGCTCCTTCTGTAGCCAAAAAAGGTAGGGATGTCCCGATCAGGTTTTTTTGCCCCCGAGTCCGAGTCCGAGTCCTTTGATTTTGAGGACTTGCCGATACCGAGTCCCGATCCGATACTTTTATAAAACAATAAAAAATGAAGAAGAGAAAAGAAAATTGTGCAGGATGTCCCTTTTATTATATTTTAACACGTGTACTGTTGTAAACTGAGCACATAGGAGGTAGGCAGCTTGAACATTCTTAAGTCAGTACAAAAAAATATTCTTCACATTAGAAGTAGAACAACTACTAGTGCAACATTAGAACTTAGTGCAATCACAGACTCAATAGTCTAGTATATCACAGACTCCATATAGTCTAGTACAAATATAGCAGCTTAACTTAAAATGCCAGTCAGGCATTAAAATATAAAATAAAACTAATGAACAAATAAAACAAATTTAAATGAAAGTGGCTAAAGTAAGGCCAGTATTGTGCTTTTTGAAAGCTTCATCCACTGTGGGCTGGATAGCCTTCGGCTTGGTTGCCTGTGTAAACTGTGTGTATTGCGCTGGGTGTTTATTTTTCAGGTGTCGTATCAGGTTAGTGGTGTTAAAAGCAGCTTTGTCCTTGCCACCCCTCGAAATCCCCATTTGACAAATCTTACAGTTTGCGATAGCATCGTTCTCCTCGTTCACTCTGAAGTAATTCCACACAACAGACATGATAGCAGAGGGCTGCTTCAGCTTCAAAACAAACAGGCGTGCTCTGCGCGCATGCGGTGTTTCTGCGAGCTGTCTGTCTCTTGCAGAAAGGGCTCTGGCTGTGTGTCATGTGACACACACAGACAAGGTCTGACTCGGTGCGGTGCGGTGGTAGTAAATACTAATTTTATTCGAATTTATGTTTAATCACCAATAGCCAATATATTAAAAACTGATAAAAATAATGACTTTCAATATATATATATGTATATATATATATCCGATCCCTGATCGGCTCATAACGTCCGAGTCCGGATCGAGTCTGCAATCACGTGATCGGCCCCGATTTCCGATCACGTGATCGGATCGGGACAACTCTAAAAAAAGGCTCATTCCAAGGTAGCAAAAACACAATGATTCTTAGTTTCAGGTGATTATATTATGAATATTACATTACAGTTCTGCACGTAAATCCCCCTAAATTCTACACAGTGATGTTTGTAAATTAAAAAGTTGCAGTAAATAAAGTAAAATATCATCTAGGTTTGTGTTAAACCGCTCAGTGCACTATGTCTCGCTCAACATGCGTCACCAACACCAACATGGCTGCCACCTTGGCACAAAAAAGGTACTAAAAAGATTAAAATCACAATAAACCTGGCCATACTGACATCTGCAGTTATGTTAAAAGGAGAGTTTATCAGTATTGTGAGGAAGATAATATAGTAGACCAGCTCTACAGTGTTTAAGTTACAGGTTTTGGTGACCTTTCAACAAGACAACGTCACTAATGCAACTGTCAAGTGTAGTCTTTCTAATAACGAATTTTCAGTCTTATATTTCATTAGTTTTATTATAAACTGTGACCTTCTCAGGCTCAAGAAATGATTCGTCTTTCTCCATTCACTATCATACATTTTTTTCCAAAATACGGTCCCAGGAGGAAAACCTGAAGGGAAGTGTCTTTGGCACTCTATGTGCTTTAAGTACATCATCATTAAGGGACCTGACAGAGAGCGAGTGGAGTGGGACCACATGCAGGAAACATCAAACACATCTGCTGAGGATAAGATTGATTGAGATGTAAGATGTAGAGTGAGTTCAGTTACTTTAACTTTGTGAATCCATCATCAAAAATCTGGAAGGGAAGAGCCAACGTTATCAAACTGACTCAATAATGTCAATAACACCGCAATAGCTACTGTATGTCAGGCTGCAAACATTAGCTGTCATAAGCTACTCGTAACACCAGACCAGGTGATCTGAAACGAACAAGGTGCGTTCTATTTCTTATGAATGAAGAAGACGCCGACTGTATTTAGTCTTCTCTGAAAATTAACATAGTCGTGGTATAAAAGGTTTATGTAACTTATAAGCTTGAGGGTGACAGACACTTAATTCCCACCACTTCACTCACAGACAGCGAGCATTATAGCCCCGCATTTAAAGTTTCCAAACCGTGACACTGTGTCGCGAGTGCTACTCCATGATATCAGAGTACTGGGTGCAGAGCTCGGCTCTACCTCTCTCGCATTTTAAATGTGTGTGTGCATTGTTGTGAAAAAACACTTGACAAAAACAGAAGCTTTTTGATGATGAGAAGTGTGAGGTAAACATCCCCCCTGCTCTGTCTGTCACTCCCACACATACACACCACACACACTCCCACACACACACACACAGTCGCTCTTTGTCTCTCACAGACAGCCCAGCGATCCACAAAACATTATGACAGCCTAGTTCCACTTCTACTGACAGTGTCGCTCTGTCACACACACACACACACACACACCAATTAGTGCAGCTACTTGACAGCGGGACTTAGGAGTAATGTATACATACACGCTTGAATTGCTCATACGTACCTGGAGGTATACACTAATCCTGTTAACTCTGTGACAACATGATAATTCATCCATGTTCTGTACATATGGTTTTAGTTAGTGACCAAAATGCACATAAACCTGTTTTTCACTTAATAAGATTAGGGCAGAACTGAATGATTTATTTTTTTTAAACTGACTATTAATTTGTAGATTATTTTCTTGATTGATCGATAAGTTGTTTGGTCAATAAAATGTCAGAAAAATGTGAATTTTATCCACAACACAAAGATATTCAGTTAACTGTCATAAAGCATTAAAGCAACTAGAAAATATTCACATTAAAGAAGCTGGAATCAGAGAATTTTGACTTTTTTCTTTAAAAAATATTCAGAATTTCTAATTAGGCAATAATAAGAACATATTTTGGTGTGCATGGTTTGTGTTTATCCTCCTTCAGTGGGATCCTTGCGTTGTCTCTGTAGGTACTCAGATAGATGACTTGAATGACCTCTAATCTCCTAAGACATAGCGGCATCAAAAAGCCAATACATGAAAAAATGTACACGTAACAGATAGTTACACAAATCATTTATTAATGATCAACGTTTACAAATATAAACAAATGTATTACTTTTACTGTTGGGTTATGAGAGTGAGAAACCTGCATGACAGACATGAAGCCATGATTTTATTACTTGACAATTAATATCTCATCAAATGTGGAAATTAAAAAAAAAATGCAACAGATAAGCTCTTCCTCTAAATGGATTATAACTAATATTTATACCAGTTGAACAGATTAATTGATTATCATATATTTGGGGATCATATTAGTAGATGACAACTTATCCTTTAGTTGTTACACCTCTAGATATTATTTTAAAATGGCACATTCAGCATTCAGCTTATTTTTGTCCTTACGTAGCCCATATCTAAATAATATAAAAGTACTTTAATAAAAAGTAATGAGCCAATTTTAAGACATATAGCCACAACGTCAAGCTTTCTTTTAGCTGAGGCTGCCATAAAAATGCTGTTTTGATTCTTCTGTCAGCTTCTGGGGCTGTGATCATGGGAAGGTTGCTTTGAATATAACCACAGACCACACTAGCTGGTAGTTCAAAGCAGGTTGGCCTTTTTTTGGGCCGATGCAATGATGGTTTCTGTCTGCTAACATTTTCACAAAAAGCTCCTGCATAACAGACCCTGAAAAAGAACAACATTTTTTTCTGCCTCCGATATAAGTGCATGATGTTGCACTACTGGTAAGCTATTTCAGAAGGAACAGGCCATTTTACTGGGAGCAGTGATTCATTGGGTATTTATCAAGCCTTTTCACTTGCAAGCTTCTTTGAAGCATAAGAAAGCAGTTTAATTAGAGCCTGGCAGATATGGGCCTATATGAAAACTTTTTCTTTAAAACAGAACATTATGCAGAAAAAGATGTTTGGGGAGATATATAATTATTAAATCCCAAGTGAAGTTTACTGTTTCACTGTCACTTTGGAGAATAAAGTTTATTGTTAACCTCTAACTATTCTGCCTCAGTTACCTTATAGTTACATATATTTGCCACATTTGAGGCATCGCTGCAAAAAAATGGGGAAATATCAGCCGATATTGAACTGAATTTTTTTACTCCCTAATATTGGTATTTGCACAGGCCCCAAAAATCCAGTATTGGTTGGATTCTTAAATGATTCAATGATATTACGAACAATGATTTCCACATCTCTTCCAGACAGCTGCCATGAGGAAACAGTAGACAGTGCATTTGCCAATCGATCTTGGCTCACAACAAAGCTCCGCACTTGTTGCATCTCACATCTGCTTTGGCAAAGCCAGATGAGAGGCTGTGGAACATAGAGTGTCTGCTCATAAACTGATTCTGACTAATTGTTTCATCTGTTTACATACAAAACTGATATATTCATAAAATAATCATCAAATATGAGTTTTCTATTGAGAGAGAAAATGCTCTGATCGCTGCAGGCATGCTGTTACAATGGGAGCACATCAACACACCCTGTCTGGCTTTAGTCCAAGTCCCACAGGGGTCAACAGTGCCATCTGGAGTTCATGTGAGGTTACACAGTCACATAAACAGCTCAATAACAAGCCTTGGCAGCACAGATGAGAGATGACTCAGGATATAAAAAATCTGTTCATCAATTTCTGTACACTGATCTGATTTGTGCCATATTTTTAATCCACAACACACTGAGTCTCATTCAACCAAGCATATCTTCTATTCAGTTACCAGCTGAAGACCAAGACAACAAGAACTTGTTTACTTCAGCCAACACAATCTGAAAACAGTCAGAATAAATCTACTCAAACTGTGACAAAAAGGGGACAATTTTCTCCACGCTTCACTGCCACACCTCAGGAAATGCACATCAGAAGCGGTACATGTTCCATCCACATCAAACTTTTTAACCAACTGCAGCAACTCATTCAGGCCCACCAGCACTGCATCCATCGAGTGCTGCCAACTTTTGAAAAGACCTGGCGGGGTGATAAACTGGGCAGCCATGTCAAAAATGGAAATGAGCTTGAGTTTCCCCACGGTGCTTGATTAGGCCAGTTTGCCTCAGCTGCTTGATGCTGTCTCTTTCAATACACATACGCAAATAAACTGACCTCCAGTCTCCATCATCAACCCATCTTTGTTAACTGGTATAAAGTATTGTTGCATATACTGTTTTCAAAGTTTTTTGCAAATCTATACAACATTTACAAATGGTACTGAATGACCAACGTAACAAACACATAGATAAAGATGAAACATGTAAATAAAAAGATAACAATGACAGCATTGTATTACCTCTAAATATGCTGCTGTGAACAAATGTTGCTCAACTACCACTATGAGAAACTCACTGTCCTGTATGTGAGCAGAAAGCGCCCTCTGCAGGCTCAAAACTGCACAAACAAACAAACACAAAGAAGTGTTGTTTGTGGGTGCTCGTGCGTACTAACCAATTTGTAGTGAAGTCTCAGTGTGGTAATATCCGTCTTGTTGCTTCTTTTTCAACATGGAACAAAGATCCAGCCGCTCAACTGTCTGGTCTCCAAAAAACCTGAGTGCAACAGGGAGAACAGACAGTGACAGTGACACAGTGGAAGACAAAGAAGAGGGTGTTGCTGCCTCCAGCAGACAGAAAAAGGCAGATGTCAGTCATTATAGTCGCCTGGTGGCAACGATCACTCAAATTAAACGCTATGACCAAATTAAGCTCTGTGGTTATATATTGGGCCAATGTGTATTTTTTCCCAAAAACTACAAAACTGAAAATATTGCTGTTCAAATACAACTGATGTATATCTAACAGGGTTCCCATACCTTCGTAAATATTTTCTCTATTTCAAGGTCCCAACACAGAATCAAAATAAAATAAAACACGGATCGAGGTTGATTAGTCACAACACTGAGACTTATTACAATGACAACTAGCAGGCATTGCAGAAGCTCACAGACAACAATCAGCACGCAGCTTCAGGAAATATGCATACAGTGAAAAGTAGCCTGCTCACTAATTTTAATGCAACAAAATGTAACTTCCTGGAGCAAGAAAGTTAAGTGTTGAGTCATATACCAAGATCGTCAAATTCTGTTGCTTTCGGTTGGTGTTCGACCTGAGCTGCCAACCCAAAGCGGCAGTATTTGACAATCCTGGGATGAGTCTCAACAATTATAGTAACTATCTTTCTTCTGAGGTAGTTATTTTAAGTGTCGGACAACATTATCAAACAGATTCCTACAGATAGACCTTTTCGTTAAATAATACGACTTGTTTTGTAACCAGAAAGTCTCAGTAATGGACCATGAAGAGGTCTAACTCTAAAATCTTGCACGGTGAGCAGTTACAGTTGTTGTCTCATCTAGATTTTCAAAGTCATTTACTTATCATATTTGGTAAGTATGAATCGCCAAAAACACGTAAATATAGAGACCAGGGTTAAAATCAGAATTCACCTTTAAAGTGCAAATAAAATTAAAGGGTCCTGAAATATTTTAAAAACACCAGTGAGTCACAAAAATGTTAAGAGTCAGAACTGGAGTTATGCTGAAGTTCTTTCCCGTCTCTAGAAATTGGTTAATATGTCTTGCTTACATGTATAGTACGCAGGCAGTATGGACTCTAATCGTTACACAATGTCCAACTGCACTTATTGTGGAGTACGACCCCGGAAATACTTGACTTCCTGAACAATTTGCTTGTGAAATCCAAACACCTACTTGTTAGTATAGTTGGAGTAGAGAGCTGGGTCCACACGCTTTATACCCTGAGAAACACAAAGTGAAAATACTGTTTATAGTCATGTTTATTACACTTTTCAGGAGATTCACAACCATTGTTCACACACACACACACACATACACACACAGACTGGGGGAAGACAAGACTGCCGCCCGGCAGACGCCAAGCAGGATAAGGTGTCATCAGGTTACAAAAGAAAAAGGGATGGATGCCGTCCTTCCTGTCTCTCCCCTCTGGAATCTTGTTTGTCTCTCTGTCCCCTCACGTCCTCACCATCTGATACCTTTTATTTATATCTTTATCCATTTCATAACCATTCCCTAACCCTAACCCTAACCCACTCCCTCGTTCCCTCAACATCCTTTTAAATTGCCACAGCAGACGTGTTATTTCAATAAGTACTTTTGGCTGGAGCCATAATTTGGCATCTAGCTATTGGATGACACATTTTACAGCCAGTGAGATGGATGTGAATAAAAAAGGATGTCTGGCAACAACAGAGGAGCATCACTGCAGCTGTTTGGTAGTTTTGTCAAAGTCAGTTGTTACAAGAAAAAACACTAATTAAGACTGTGTATTAAAGATTAATTGAAGTGAGTAATACAATGAAAATCTATGTTGACATTACTGAAAAAAAATCCATGCTGTGCCTGTGCAAATTTATGTTTTGATTATTTTTTTCTTTATTATGTAACTGCAGCTATCTTCTAACATAATTTTTCATTTGTATGATGACTTTATCACCACTTGTTAGAAAATCCATCTATTGACTGTTGTCTCATATGTGTAAGAAGACAATGAACTTCAGGTTAGTTATGTTTTTTGATATCCCAGTGTGGAGGGACACACTGAATTTCACATTGAAAGACACATTCAAGCTAATATATTGTGTGTATCATATGTGTGTTTACCTGAGATCGCAGTTTTGATGCTCTGGACAGCTTCATAATGGTGAGGTGGGGTTCAAACCCACGATTGTCTCCTTGCAGAAGACCCTGCTCCACAAAACGGCTCCGCAACAACTCTGCAACATACGTATAACATTTTAAAAAACAAAAAAACGTATGTATGCAACCATGTTATTTATAAGGCCTACAGAGGAATCGTGTGACAGAGGTCATGACCAGACAGATACAAGAACAAGGTCATGAACATGCAAGGACAGACCCAGACGGACAAAAACACATAACAACTGAGGAGGAAACTACAGAGGTATTTTTAGAAGAGGAGCTCTCCATGGACAGAAAGGTTAGTACATAATCAATAACAGTGGTGGAGGGAGCAGACGAGAGGACGGGAGAGGCTGACTTCCTGCCTTATCCTTGTTTTGCCTTTCTAACAGCAATAACACAGATTCTCCATTAGTAATGTTCTGTTGTTGAAGTTTCATTTTTCATGTCAGATATATAAATAAAACTCTGAAAAGGATGAAACCATTTGGCACCACTGGTTTTAATGCTGCTGTGTACATGTTTTACTTTAAAGGAGCTTAACACCACATCTACATGCAGATTTTACCGTCTCAACAACAGAATATTGGTTCTGGTGCAAATATTAGGTCATGAATATTAATACTTTAGATGCTATACTCAACAGCTACTGCTGTCCTTTATTTAAAAACATATAGTATAAATATAAGTTAAGAACAAAACATTTAAAACATTGAAGTAAGGCCTTTGTAACATTTCTAAAAATGTGCCATTGCAAGGAGTAAAAACTAGTGTGCAACATATCAAAGCTAACAAAATGAGTTTGATTAAATTTGTCATTATGTAGGAATGTGTAGTGGAATACTGTAGGGCAGTGGCTGCAGGCAGGGGCTGCCCCAACACACCTGATTCAAATAAATTGGTCGGTATCAGATTTCAGCAGAGCTTGATGATGAGCTGAATCAAATGTGTTGGGGCAGGGAAACAAGTGGCCCCCAGAAAAAGGATTGAAAAACACAGCTGCCGAGTAATGTTTCATAAATAAAAAGTTCCTCTATATTACAACAATTTATTTGCTGGTTGGTTCAGTTAGTTTATCAAAAGAAACTTAGTTGGAAACTATGAGGACAAACCCTCTCAAACTCTGTCAACCTCTATCAATAAAACACCCTCCTTTGGTCATTTGATATGAAAAGCATATCACTAAGTCCCCATCTACTGACAAAGAAAGTTTCATGCAATTCCAGTGGAAAACTTGAGATAAAATTAAACCTGACAGCCGAGGTAATTATGTAGAACCTGGGCCCTTTTGGTGCGCTCTCAAAAGATTCATTTATTGCATTTCGCATTTCCCTGAGATAAAACGCCTTTTGGGATTTGTGACAGCTTGGCCTTCACCAATATGCTAAATGTAGTATTTTCTTGGATCTGAGCAGTTAATACGTGTGTATTAACTGCTCAGATCCAAGCAAAGAGGAGCAGCCCGGAAATCCTCACTTAAGCAGAATGCAAACATGCTGCTCCAATACTGTACATTCAGACAGTCTGATGTATTTATTTACAGTATGAACACCAGAGATAGAGACACAAAGAATCAGAAGTTGGTGGACCATATGTGATATGTATGGTAAGCAAAAAGTCCCTCATTTACTGTGTAAATGTGCATAACTGCATGTGTCAACTTTTCAAAATCCTTGCATATTTCCGATGTATTAGAGTCGAAATGGGCCGTATTAAGCATGTGTGAGCTTATTTACTTTGTGCATGTGTGTGTGTTGGTGTCGCAAGAGCAACGGATCAGGAATCCTCTTAGAAATGTTGGCTTAATGTTGTTGCCAAAGGCACAACACAAAAACATACACGCAAATGCTTCTGCAGATGTACACAGATGCAGAAGGACAAATGTCAGAAGACAAATGAAGACATATCAAATGCACAACCCAAGGTACACACAGACTGCAGTGAACACACAAGAAAGACAGAGAAAGGGAAAGAGAAAAAAGTCACGAATACCAAATCTTTTAACCAAATTGGCTGTTTAAAGGAAAACGACGTGGTTGCACGGAATATCAAATCATTGGTTGACTATTACATCCACCGACTGTTATTGATTGTATTTGTGTATGTGTTGCTGAATTTTTATATGATTTGTGAAAAGAAAAAGGTAAACAAAAAAGGGATGGCGATCTACATCTACAGTATCTTGTTTTACTATCAAGAAAGGGGCAGGTAATGTAAGATTTTCTCCCTTCTGCTCCTGTTTTGTTCATGGAATGTGTGCAAGTATTTTATTTTTATAAATGCATTATTTGTTTTGTACAAATGTTTTGGAAATCCTACACTGAAATTAGCAAAAAAATCAACCAAATATGAATTAATAAATTAATTATTATGTTAGTTGTTGAGTTTTACTATTGGAACTGGAATCCTCACCTTACTTTTGGCACATTTTTATGTTTATTGATACTAGTTGTAATTAACTCCTAGATTTCTTCTCTTTAACCTGCTCCATGGTTCACTCCAAGTCAAAAGTCAGGCTTAGGCCACATATGACAGGCCGACTAGACACACTGGATGCATGCAGCCCTGCTGCGTGGCATTATCTCTCGCTTATCATTTCAGCCTCCATGTTAACAGGTTAGACCGGCAACACTAGATGCATAAGTCGCGCTTCTCACGTCAAGTCAAGCGCACCTGCTTTGTCGCTTCATATAGAGATTCAGAGTCTCGCCTAAGTCTACCGCAACACACGCAGTTCTCAGCAAAAATAGCCCTGAAAACGACCTGTAGACAGTCGTATGGACATCATACCAGCAATTCACTACAGTTTTAATGTCTTTACTTATAGAATATGTCACAGACATGAAGAGAATACACACAACTGGTGAGGGGCAGTTTCTTTCCTGTGCACTTTCACTTTCTCTCCCTCTCTTGCTTTCTCGCTCTTTCAAAGGCATCCACTGTGTCCAGCCTGTGAGAGTGTGAGAGTTATGCTGCATTCACATGGATTCAGGCCGATGTTTTAGTTGTATGTTGTAGTTACTGTGGGGGGCGCCAAATCGCACGAAATGCCAATTTCTACCTAACATTGCTTTAAATTGCAGACCAGATCTCATTTAATTGATGATAACAGGGTGGTAAAATTAGGCGAGGTCAGCAGAGAATACAAGCAATGGCAACATTGCTTGTATTCTCCATTGCCCTCTGAAGTTAAAATATTTTTAACTTTTTGCTGTCCTCTGTGATGGAATTAAAATAAAAGTATGATCAAGAAAATGAGAAGCTAATTTTGTTTTTTTAGTTTTTCTTTCACTATACATGTTGGAAATTATTGACCCTACGTTTGAAGGGAGTTCAGCATTAATTTTAAGTTTGCAACATATAATAATAGGCATGAAATAATATGTATTTATTCCAATTTTTTCTAAACAATACAACATCAACATATCCTCACGCGTGTTTTGTTTTTTCGTCCTGCAATTCTGACTGTTTGTTTGTCCCTCTGCCTGAATCCATGTCAGCACAGCATTAGCCTGGTCAGCTTACCAATAACAATCCCCCAGAACATACGCTACAATCTCCCAAAGCTGTCCGATCTGTGACCTCCCACAGCACAGCCCCACCTACGACAGCAAGCATCCACCCCGTTATTGCATCTTCAAGAAGGACAGCTAATTCTCCAACCAGCTGCAGCACTCCTTAGCTGACCCCCCCTGAGTTCAAACATCACTCACAAAAGAGAAAGTAATGTATCACATTAACATCCTCCCGTGAAATGTATCCCCTACAGCACGAGACACACTTAGAAAACTACATGATGGAAAATGGAATTCAATATTTGTGATGACACACAGACAGAAGTGTTGAAGGAGGACAGAGAAGGAAAGAAGGACAAAATAACAAAGAGAGCGAAGAAATGAATGTTTGTCACTGACCTGCCAGACTGTCCAGTGTGTGTCTGTGCTGTCCGGGGGCCAGCCCAACAAACACCACCTCCTTCCTGAAATGACCGATCCCTGAGAACGGCAGCACCAGATCACGCCCACCCAGCAGCTCAGCCAATGATGGCTCGACCTGCGCTAGCACGGTCGCCGCCCTAAAAAGAAATATACACATGAATATGCACAACACATACACATGCACGCACCAATTCACCATAATCTCCTCTCTCCCTCTCCCTCTCATATTGCATAATCTAGTGATTAGTAATGACACAATCTTTTGCTTGATGTAGATTAAGCGTCAATTTCATCACATAACATGGCTGGCACGTTCCACAGCTCCTTAATGATGAAATATTGGAATGATAACCTCAGAATCTGAACTTTTTATGAGCCACACATTCAAAAGGCGGAAACTGTTTTCATCCATCTAAAAATAACACAAATTGGCAGCATTTTTCCTCATTGATAACACTGGATTGGTCCGCAACGTCTGCCATTATGTCCCATTACAATCTGATGATGAACTTAAGTGGGACAATACGACCAATTTCATGACATATTTTTAGATACTGCAAAAGAACGGGATGAAATTTATGTCAGAATGAGCAACTTTATTCTGATTATTAATTGGAATAAACTGCTCAGGCTGCATTCTAGCCTCAATGACTGTCAGCAGTGTTTTCAAGGCTCATTACTGGAATCTAAACATAAAATATTTATAGACCTATCAACCAGTTTTCCTGGAAGTGCTGAGAGGAAGAGATAAGACAGGAGAACGTGACATGCTGTGTAATTAGTCACTGCAGAACGCTGCATCCCTGTCTTCAAGCGGTAACTTTAGTTCCTACGTTCACTGCTGCAACGAACATAGGCAAGAGTTTGTTGTGGCTATCTTACCCATCTGATGCTGTGATAATCAGCATCACAGAGACTGATGGCAGTGGAGGATATGACTGTAGCAAACTAATTTGAGGGGTACTCTGTCTGATTGTAGTATTTTAGCTGCAGTGAGAGAACAATAAGGAAGAAGGAGAAAGCAGGACTAAAGAGAGACTTTATTCTAGACATAAGAAAAGGTCACAGCAGAATAAGATGTACAGGTCTTTGTGTGCATGCATGTACGTCAAAAGCTGATCTGTACTCATCTGAACAAATGACTGTGTGTATATTAAGGAAAGGATAAATCAATATTGCAACATATATGATCTTCTGCAATCATTGTTATTGATGCACAAGCACCAGTATCTGAATACATTTTGTTTGATTATTTGAACTCTAACCTGTTTTGCTTTGTAGCAGCTCAACCTTTACAAGTTAATGGATTGTTTGGCATTCAAATACTGACACATGATCATGTTGCTGTGTGTGTTACGTCTATCGAATTTGGTCTACACAGTTTCACCTCAGCTGCTTTGAAAAATCATTAATATTGAAATCTCTTCATAATGGATGATTCCTGCTTCATGAAAAAACATTTATACAAAACACATTTTCCTCTTCAGTTGCACAGATATTGTGATGTCATTGTTATCATCATGTGTATTTATATTGTGATGGCCTGATAAAATGATCATTATAATAATAAAAGATAATTTTCAGGCTTATCCCTTATCAAAGGCTGGCGTTTTGATTTGTCAAAGAAGGAAATCACAGGTGTAATTGATAACATTGAGGTGAAAAAGTTCTAGCAATTGGCATTAATTTACTGTATCACAGTTTTTAACACTCAAAATTTCACCACTCCGTCCCACAAATGTTTTTACTGACCGCAGTTATTTTTGTGTCCATTGTCCATTTATGTATATCTAAATGTGAATCATATTCATGTCTCATTGTTTATGTCTGTGATGTTTGTAAGAGGGAAACTCTTTATCCAAGCTGTCTTCAATCGTACATAGGAGACGTTTGACTTCAGGGATTTCAGCCACAAAATCATGTGTTTTAAAGAGCAACAAAGTCAAAGTGTGATGGCCAGTTAAAGTCTCCACATTAGCTCCATTTTGGAACTATTATATGTACAGAGAATAAAAGTGTATTATTTGTCTTCTACTATTGTTGTGGAAATCATACACTGAAATGACTGAAATAAACCAAATTTGAACGACTCAATGAATTAATTCATTTTGAACCAAAACTGGACAACTGAACGGTCACTAAATATTTGCTGGGATGTGTTTCATTAGGTTAAGACAGGTAACTCTGACATTTTCAGGGTGTGTGTATGAATATTACTGAGAGAATCAGGCACTGACATGTGTATCAATATATAGAATGTTGGTATATATGTGTTTGCATCCACTCACAGGTCGACTTGCTCCTGATTGGCGAGATGAGTGACTAAAAGCGTGATGTGGAGAGTTGGGACAGGAATCATGGCTTTAGCCAATCGAGGCTCCTGCTGAAGGATCATCTCTTGGACCTCGATCACAGCTGAACTGATCTGTCATTGGACAAATTGACTTTCAATCGTGAGCAGACGTCAATTACGATAAGGCAGATGTAGTAATATACAGTGGCTGCTTGTACTCTCGCATCCTTCACCATCACTCCTCTCTCTGGAGGACTGGCTGTGTAAGTGGAAAGGAGGTGAGGGGAGGAGAAACTTCTGCAGTCCAGCATCACAGATGAGGCATCAATAGATAATGACTATGGGGTGAATCAATGTCCAATCAGAGGAGCTTTTAGGTCAACAAGCATTAAGTTTTCAGCGTCATCGTCTGTCAGGAAATTGAATCTTGAACATTTTTTCCTGTGATAGATTGAGCTACACTGACTATGACATTATGTCACACAAAATCCATCAATAATCTAAAGAGAACAGATTGAAGTCTTCGACACAAAAGGGTTCAAAGGGTTTCTGAAACAGCTTCTCTTATCTCTCTGCTATTGATAGCGTACAAGGGACAAGGGTCGACAGTCATCATTTTCTAAAACAATGATTTACTCTAATTTAAGCATCAGTGTTTAAGGGTTTAGTAAGTATAAGATTGTGGGAAATAGCTTTAAAAGACTTGAAACATGCTTAAGATAGATAATCCATCGCATGAAAAATGTTGCTGGGCTTTTCTGTAAAAAAATATGTTATGGAGGTGTAAACACAAATTGTTTCTGAAAGTCTTCCGAGCAGTTGGTTCACTGAAAACAAACATACATGTTGTGAAATGTATATTGTGAATTTGGTAGCTTCGTATCAGCTGAAAAAATTTTGATAGAGAAGTATCTGCGATTTTGTTAGAAATGATGTACAATGCCTGCAAACTCTGGCTTAAGGTTTAAGGTACGCAAGCAATTGAATAGTACAGCACTTCCTCACCTGTGTGTTAGTGATGGGGATGGAGACAAAGTAGTTGGGTCGCTGACACTCCTTCTTCTTTTTCTTCTTCTCTGAATCCTCTTCACTATCCACTCGCCCTCCGCTGTCTCCCCTCTTCCTCTTTCTCTTCTTCTCGGTTGACTCGGAGCTGGTGACTAGAGAGAAAGAACAAATCTTACATTAGAAAATCCAGCTAGCTAGTGACCTACACTTTGCGTGTAAGTTTATTAAGTAGACCCAGCTATAACTGAGTCAATCTAATACAACAGTAATGCAACAAATTCTACCACCATGAAGGTATAAATTCACTACACACTCCTCAGGCATCTTATGATTCAAAGAATCATTGAAAAGTAATATTAGGAGTGTACACACATCCCAGCTCTTTCCACGTGGAGGGGCTGGTCAGACAAAACGGAAGCTCTGACATCAAATTGTCCAAGGTATCCGCTGACTTGAGCTTTTTCTTTATCAGTTTCCTCTTCTCCCTCCTCCTCTTCCTCTTTATGTTCATCTCAGTTGAATCTGCTGGAGCTGCCAAGAGAAGCAATAAATCACAAACACAACAAAAAACACACATACCATGTATGTATGAACAAAAATGCAAAAAACACAAAAGAGAGCACTCATACACATGGGGTACATGCACAAGTGATGGGTATGGATCAAAAACACAGTAAACATCCTTACAGTCCTGAGGATATTCCTGTAGTACATGTAGTCCTGTAGTAGTGTTACTACAGCATGCATGTACATGCTGTAGTAACATTACTTTGTGAGGATGAGCTGTACTAAGATATACTTGAAACAGGAAAATATCTGGTGGATTCAATTCAACACTTCTGAGAAAGGCCACTACAGGTTACAGGCTTCCTGGAATATATTTGCACACATGAGACTAGAACTATAAAAAAATCACATGTTGTTATTGTGCCTTAGCGCATGGCTGTAGGGGCTGTTAACCAAGTCACCAGATATCACTGTGCTTGCTTTGCTTCAAGACCCCAAGCTTTAAATCTTTTTTTTATTTTTTTATTTCAAAACAAATTAAAAGAAAGCCCCAAGCCTTCAACAGCCCACCCTTAGGTTGGGTTCATCACTGACCGTGGTGCTGAATCATATTCTGTCAGCATCTCAGGCAGTCCGTTTCACTCACCTGACACTGTGGAGGCTCCAGCAGTCTCATCTGGCTGGACCTCCATGCCGACTGCATGCACATGACCTGGGATCACCATTGTCTTCCTCAGCTCCTTGTTTTCTGTCCGACTATCTTGTTGAACCACAACTTCAACACCACCCTCATCGTCATCATCATCACCATCATCTAAGGCAACCGCAGTGGTCTCTTTGCCATACGAGATACTGGCCGCCTGCATGTCACACACTGTTAGCTGGTACAGACAGGAGTGTGCCTAAAACAAAGAGGAATGACACAACTAGCTCACAAACATTATCAGGTTAGGACAGCACGAGGAGTTTGTTCTTCTTCCCAAGACCTGTATTTTAATTACCTTAAGCGGGAACCGGTGTGAAGATGGCTTTAGTGCTCTGACGTTATATCTGGCAGATATGGGATGCAGCCTACGTACTGATAGTTTACAGACGACAAAAACTCTCTGTGAGCCAACTATTTCTGAACAGGTCCTTATGATCGGGCTCACGCGGCCGAAGAGCATGACACTCAACCAAGTGAGACAAACTTCTACAGTTAGCTAGCTAACTTAACTCACGTCAACAGCCGGCTAGTTGAACAGCGATTACAGCTAACACAGCCTCAAAAAGAAACAACATATGCGTACAACTCTTCGGGACTGTTACCTCTAGAGATGAGAGTTGCCTCCCTGTAGCTAACACCTGTTGAAATGAATCAGACAGCCATGCTGCAGACGCATCTGTTGAGCTAGCTAACTGTTAGCTAGCTGTCTCTAACGGAGTTGTGCGGCAAATTAGCATAAATAAGCGTAATGTCATTTTGATAACTTGGCATTATGATGGTAGTGCAGAAAGCTCGTTGGTAGCAGCCATTTTCGGAAAAAAAGTCCGAAAAAAAATCTAATTTAGCTCCACAACACTCGCTAACTGAGAAGCCGACTGAAAGGAGCTTCTGTTTGTAAACAATGTCAAGCTTCCGGCCTGGTTTTTCAGAGTAAAACAGCTTTTCTCTTTCCAGAATAAAAGCACCAGACACCTGATACATTAAAAGTAGTTATTAACATGAATGATGAATCAGTTAAGTTTTGGTAAATGTAATACATTTAATTTCATTTAATTTGACTTACATTTTATGATTACAAATTCAACATTGGACAGTTCAGCTGTAATTACTACATATGAGTTACTGTCAACACATTCCTACATCTGTTGTAGACAACTTGTAGCCATGTTGAGTATCTTATTAATATATAATATATATGTATACTCAATAAGTTGAGTATTGCATTGTTCTTAAAATTGTATAGTCAAAAGTATAGGCATACAAGTGTTTTGACATAAAATACACATTATGTGTGGTGAATTACTGTTTATTATTATCATTAATGACAGATTCAAAGTGCAATTGCATCCACACTATCCTAACACTGTATAAGCTGAAAAAATACATGACCCAGGTTCATGTTTTTGGTCTTTTTATCTGCTGCCATCAACATATATTTAAAAGCTAATAATAAAAAGGACCACAGGCAGTATGATTACACCCATATTTTCAGTTTATTAGATGTATTAATCATCACACCTTATATGCAATCTGCAACAAGATTTTACAATAAAGTACAACAAACATGCAAATTCCTGCTTTACAGCAATAATTATTTTATCTAGATGTATACACAGAGATCATTCCTTACCACTCTTAAATCACTTATGTAAAGTCAGGTCTTACTATACAGAGAAACTTAAATGTTAGATATTAGCCTCACTGGCAATAAAATAAAATTACAAAGATCAAACAGCAGCACAGCAGTCAAGGCTGTGTGTACACAACAATGGCACTGCTTATTAGTATTCTTTTCCTTCTACTCATTACAAAGCACAAATCCATTTCACACTTTTAACAGTATATACTTCATGTGATTGTAGTAGCTAGGGAGCTGACATTTGATTGTGTGATTAGTATTTTATTGTAACAAGGTTAAATTTAAACTCACTTTTAACGCTTCCCATATAATCGGATAGTCAATGACAGCTTAAATGCTAAATTCTGCTTTTTTTTCTCCTATGATCTACGAAGTCTGACTTATATTTCAAAGAGGTTTTGCACC
The DNA here is from genome assembly GCF_040436345.1 of Pagrus major. Classification (NCBI taxonomy): domain Eukaryota; kingdom Metazoa; phylum Chordata; class Actinopteri; order Spariformes; family Sparidae; genus Pagrus; species Pagrus major. The sequence continues at coordinate 23,891,969 of NC_133236.1, read as the reverse complement.
AAAAACAGCCAAAACACAAGTTTCATGATGTAGCTTTTAAAATTCAACAGCTTTAAATGTGCTGAGAATTCTGTGTTGAGCTATTTACAAACATGATTAACATGAATACTGATGTCATTAGACCACACTCAGCAGCTGATTTAGTTTTATCTAGAAGAAGAAATTTATGTTTTCTGCAATCAGTAAATGGTCTAAATCAGCCCACTGCTGTTGCCGTTTTGTTTTTGCTTTTGATGCTGTCCATTACATAAAGTTTTACTTGTGATGTGAACTGAAATACACCACCATTACTAACACCAACACCACCTCCTCTATTAACGAGACCATGGAGATTTAAACCACGAACTACCACCACTACTACTACTGCTGTTACCACCTCTATTAGTAGTCCTCCCACTTTCAACTCCCATACCCAGGGCATTTCCACTGGTATCTTGAAATCTCGGAATGCTGTACTCCAGTAATTTGCTCCGTATCGCGGAGACAGCATCAGTATTTTGTTGGCATGAGAGTAATCCATTCTTTGTCTCATGATAGTAAACGTGTACATGTAACACTACTTTTTTGTAATCAGACCATGTTCTTATATTTGTTGTGCTCTTGGGCTCACGTGTGTGGTGCATCAGCACCAGAATGACTTGTTTGTCATCACCTGTGGACACAAAAAGAAAGGAAAGGAGTGTCAGCAAGTGAGGATGGATACATGTAGTTTACAGCTAAACATTTAATACATAAAGATTTTGTTTTACCAATACATGAATATGTTGGTTATATAAGTTATAGACCATATTGCAAACTAATCACATGCACTTACCATCGCAACCTTTCCCTTACCTTCAACATCGCTCATGGCTGCATCAACATCTGCCCCAATTCGTGAACTGATTGGGCAGAAGAGGACGGTGATCTTGTGATCCTCGCTTCTTGCAACAAACTGAACGGAGTCTTGACATTGATCCTCCACTTTTTTCATCAGCTGTGCATCAGCGCCAAAGGTTTTACCACTGACAACACTCTTGTACATCACTGTGGGTAAAGAAAGAGAAAATTAGTGTGCAACTAACGCAGAATCATACATTAAAAACTATAAGCAAACTGTGACTCGTGTCATACAGACCCACTATATGAAGTACAATATTGCCAATAGGAAAGTTGATAGTCAGTGCTTCTCTTAAGGATACTGTACTGATTAACCTGCAGAACTAACACATTCAAGAGGCTCCCAAAAGGACAACAAACACAATTTTAACTGTACCTAATTAATCAATTCATTAAAGGAGACATATTATGCTCATTTTCAGGTTCATTTTATGTTATAATAAGAATAGCTTTACAGTTCTCTCTCATGCTGTCCACTGTATATGTTTGAAACACTCTGTTTTAGCTCCTGTCTCTTTAAGGTCCCCCCTCCCAAATACCCAGTCTCATCTGATTGGTCAGCTCACACATGTCTGACCCAGCACCACTAATAACAACAGAGCAGCTGTGCCAAATCAATTCTCATGTGCCAAATTAGCCGCAGGGCATACATTATGCTAATGTGACAAGTGTGATGTCACAAAGTTACAAAATTAAAGGCGGGACTACTGACGACGCGCTTCAGGCACTTCAGGAGCAGCGTTTTCTGTAGGAGAGAGGAGCTCCTGTTGGTATAGACTTTGACATTTTAACTTTCAAGACATTTGACATGCACAAGAACCTGTAGAGCACTTAAAGTAAGGGAATAAATGAAAACGCCAACAGGTCTTCTTTAAAGGAGAGAGTATATAGTACAATGGAGTATTTTAAATTAGTTGATGAAAGGCCTGGCAGACCTGGTAACTTAACTTTTGAAGCTCAAAATATTTTTGGGAACTTACTAGAACAAAAAGAGAGCTTTACTTTAAGTTATAATGGAAACGAAAAGTGAATTACTACAAATTACATATGTGACACCAGATTCAGTCAGACAATTGGAGACAGTCAGCCAAAAGAAGCACAATTGCTGGGCAGCTAAACATCAGCAAACATTAATGAGAAAATACTATACGTCATAAAAGGGTGTAGAACAAGAATGACCTTGTGTTGGCTGTGGTGGGACATCAGATTGGCCATAAGAGAAACCACTCCTGTTTCCTGCACCTGGCATAAAACATACAAAACAGAAATACACTTTGTGACTCTCATAGTATACATTTCCAAATCAGTGCTGTCCACTGTATATGTTTGAAACGCTCTGTTTTAGCTCCTGTCTCTTTAAGGCACGCCCTCTTAAATACCCAGTCTCATCTGATTGGTCAGCTCACACATGCCTGACCCAGCACAACTAATAACAACAGAGCAGCTGTGCCAAATCAATTCTTATGTGCCAAATTAGCTGCCAGGCATAAATTATGCTAATGTGACAAGTGTGATGTCACAAAGTCACAAAATTAAAGGCAGGACTACTGACGCCTCGCTTCAGGCACTTCAGGAGCAGCGTTTTCTGTAGGAGAGAGGAGCTCCTGTTGGTATAGACTGACATTTTCACTTTCAAGACATTTGACATGCACAAGAACCTGTAGAGCACTGAAGGAAAGGGAAAAAATTAAAACGCCAACAGGTCTTCTTTAAAGGAGAGAGTATATAGTACAATGGAGTATTTTAAATTAGTTGATGAAAGGCCTGGCAGACCTGGTAACTTAACTTTTGAAGCTCAAAATATTTTTGGGAACTTGCTAGAACACAAAGAGAGCTTTACTTTAAGTTATAATGGAATGGAAAAGTGAATTACTACAAATTACATATGTGACACCAGATTCAGTCAGACAATTGAAGACAGTCAGCCAAAAGAAGCACAATTGTGGGGCAGCAAAACATCAGCAAACATTAATGAGAAAATACTATACGTCATAAAAGTGTGTGGAACAAGAATGACCTTGTGGTCGCTGTTGTTGGACACTAGTTTGGCCATAAGAGGAACCACTCCTGTTTCCTGCACCTGGCATAAAACATACAAAACAGAAATACACTTTGTGACTCTCATAGTATACATTTCCAAATCAGTGCTGTCCACTGTATATGTTTGAAACGCTCTGTTTTAGCTCCTGTCTCTTTAAGGCACGCCCTCTTAAATACCCAGTCTCATCTGATTGGTCAGCTCACACATGCCTGACCCAGCACCACTAATAACAACAGAGCAGCTGTGCCAAATCAATTCTTATGTGCCAAATTAGCTGCCAGGCATAAATTATGCTTATGTCCGGCATGGTGACAAGTGTGATGTCACAAAGTCACAAAATTAAAGGCGGGACTGCTGACGACGTGCTTCAGGCACTTCAGGAGCAGCGTTTTCTGTAGGAGAGAGGAGCTCCTGTTGGTATAGACTTTGACATTTTAATTTTCAAGACATTTGACATGCACAAGAACCTGTAGAGCACTGAAGGAAAGGGAAAAAATGAAAACGCCAACAGGTCTTCTTTAAAGGAGAGAGTATATAGTACAATGGAGTATTTTAAATTAGTTGATGAAAGGCCTGGCAGACCTGGTAACTTAACTTTTGAAGCTCAAAATATTTTTGGGAACTTACTAGAACAAAAATAGAGCTTTACTTTAAGTTATAATGGAATCGAAAAATGAATTACTACAAATTACATATGTGACACCAGATTCAGTCAGACAATTGGAGACAGTCAGCCAAAAGAAGCACAATTGTGGGGCAGCTAAACATCAGCAAACATTAATGAGAAAATACTATACGTCATAAAAGGGTGTAGAACAAGAATGACCTTGTGTTGGCTGTGGTGGGACATCAGATTGGCCATAAGAGAAACCACTCCTGTTTCCTGCACCTGGCATAAAACATACAAAACAGAAATACACTTTGTGACTCTCATAGTATACATTTCCAAATCAGTGCTGTCCACTGTATATGTTTGAAACGCTCTGTTTTAGCTCCTGTCTCTTTAAGGCACGCCCTCTTAAATACCCAGTCTCATCTGATTGGTCAGCTCACACATGTCTGACCCAACGCAACTAATAACAACAGAGCAGCTGTGCCAAATCAATTCTTATGTGCCAAATTAGCTGCCAGGCATAAATTATGCTAATGTCCGGCATGGTGACAAGTGTGATGTCACAAAGTCGCAAAATTAAAGGCGGGACAACTGACGACGCGCTTCAGGCACTTCAGGAGCAGCGTTTTCTGTAAGAGAGAGGAGCTCCTGTTGGTATAGACTTCGACATTTTAATTTTCAAGACATTTGACATGCACAAGAACCTGTAGAGCACTGAAGGAAAGGGAAAAAATGAAAACGCCAACAGGTCTTCTTTAAAGGAGAGAGTATATAGTACAATGGAGTCTATGAATCGAAAAGTGAATTACTACAAATTACATATGTGACACCAGATTCAGTCAGACAATTGAAGACAGTCAGCCAAAAGAAGCACAATTGTGGGGCAGCTAAACATCAGCAAACAGTAATATGAAAACATACTATATGTCATAAAAGTGTGTAGAACAAGAATGACCTTGTGTTGGCTGTGGTGCGACGCCGGATTGGCCATAAGAGGAACCACTTCCTGCACCTGGCATAAAACATATAAAACAGAAATACACTTTATGACTCTCATAGTATACATTTCCAAATCAACTAAATTTTGAGTTATGATGGAATCTCAAAGTGAATATTACCCATTAAATGCCACAAACCTCTTGCTTCTTGTGAATTGTAACCATTTCGAACACTTGGGGAAAACACAACTGGACCACTGGCACCAAAGTTTCCATTCCCTGGCCAAAGGTCTGTCACATAAAACAGTAGAAATGCACTCAATGACTCTTAAAGAATCCTTACAGAAGAGACCTTCGTTCTAGTACATATAACCCATTAAACGTGTCATGAGAGTGTGAAGAGGAGGAGATTTACCTTGTGCTCCTTGTGATTGGCCACCAGTTTGGCTTTCGTCAAGCATCATTGGACTTGTGTCTGACAAAGGGCCTGTTAGGCACAGTGGCACAATGCAATTACTGACTCCAACTATAATAAAACCGATTAACTTCAAACCTTTATATGTAAGACATTCCTGAATACTTTAGGAATAGTATAAACTGATGCCGGGTGAAAGATGTTTATGAAAATAAAACAAAAAACTGCATTATAACCTTTTTCAGGATCCTCTTGTGGCTTAGCATTTTTTAATTCTTCCAGAAGATCAATGTGAGCATGAAGGAAACCCTGGACATTATCCATCTGGCCCTTCATGTCCTTCAGCATGTGGAGGTAATCCACCAAGACCCCGTTGTTATTTAGAGCAGCTGGAGGAAGAGTATCAGTTTGTGTGTGTTACATACAATATATGGCCTCCGCCAACATGGTCCAAAAACAACAAACTAAAATAGCTGCCAAATGTAAAAGTGAAAGTAGCTTCTAGCAAGGCTGTACATACCCCGGAGAGGTTCATGTGGGATGAATTCTTTCAGCTCTCTAAGGAGCACTTCAACTGGCTTCTGAAACAAAAATATTCCATAACAGAATGGGACATTTGACTCTCCAACCATGTTATTTTTCTTTATCTGTACATTTCAACTTGTTAGCTCACCTGTTTGTGGATTAGTTCATAGATGTCCCGTCTCACTTGGAATTTCTCAGGTCCAGGAATCAGGTCACGCAGGTCTTCTCGAGTCAGTGACTTGATAGCCGAGTCAGTGTGTAAACCTGCCCCTGCAGCAGCAACAACAACAACAACAACAACAACAACAGGTGTGGTGTTGGGAAGATCATGGTTGATAATAACACAGCAAGATTTCAATTCAGCAGGGGTAGAAGAAGTATTCAGATCCTTCACGTAGGGTAAAGGTATGCAAGTATTAGCAGCAAAATGTAGTTCAAGGATCAAACGTTAAAGTAGTCATTCTGCAGTAAAATGGTCCCTGTTTCACTATTATATGTGTTGTTTTGAGATTTACATTACTGTCGCATTTAAGGTGCAAAATGTAAAAAAAAAAAAAAAAAAAAAAAACTGATTGAAAATATTCAAAACTTCAATAAAATTATCAACATAATGTGAAGAACAACACTTTCGACATTCTGACATTTATGTGTTCTGTTGCAAAGCATGTTGAGCATGCTAACCATGGCTTCTGTGGTGAACTCTTCCTCAGTGTTTTGAACTCCCAGTCTGGACTGCTAGCCGCATGGCTAAGTGAGCTAACTAGGTAGCTAACGGCAGCTACAGTTTGCAGTGGTTAGCAGCTACTCTGGTTACCATTTACTTTGTACGAATTCAACAGGTGGCCAATTCTTATACAGTATATTGCACCTTTAATGTGTATGTCATATTTTCCTGCTTTAGATGTTTAAGGTTGTGAAAAGTCAACTTTTCACGAACTCAGAAAACGTTTTTAGCTTTGTGATGATGTATTTTCCAGCTAATCCAAGAGGGTTTTTAGATTGTCTTATCTAGCATAAGAAGTAGGAGAGCCATAAAGGATGATGTTATCAGAAAAAGTCGAAATCAAAACCACTACATATTCTGAAAAGTATCTCGAGCTGTCAGACAAATGTAGTGAAGTAAAAAGTCCAATATTTACCTCTGAGATTAAGTTGAATATATGTATAAAGTTTCATAAAATATAAAAACACAAGTTAAAGGTGCACTATGAGGTTTTGGGGAAGACATTTTAATCAGAAGAGAAAAGATCTTCATAGACTTTTTTATGCCAAAGAAAAACTTAATAAATTGTTTTTACGAAGGAATTAACTGAATAAACAAACTGACCTTAAAGGACAACACAATTTCATACTGTTTTACTTTGTTTACATGTGTGGCGGACCCTGCCACCTTTCTATATTCAAACAGTGTTTCTCCTCTGAGAACAGCTTGTTTATTCAATTATGGAAAAGATAAATATTTCTGAGTTTGTATTATTACCTCACTAAAATTGTAAATATTGAAATTCTGCACCTCGAATCTTATCTTAATACTTGAGTAAATGTACTTGGTTACATCAACCACTGAAACTCAGTTAAGCAGAGAGATCTTTGTTTCCAGCACCAATCTGACATCCAAACAGTCACCTGTGTTTATGAATTGTGTAACTATGTCTCATGATTTATTTGCACTCTCTAAAATGGCCACTTACGCTCGATCACACGGGCTGCTTCCTTGTTGTAGTTTCGTATTGACTTCAGTAAAACTGCCATGACTTCACCTGTGGAAAAAGAGAGACACGCACACACACAAAAAAATATGTATAACCCTGTATTTGATTAATATAATGTGTTGTGTATAGGTGCAGAATAGAGAAGAGGGTGGGAGGACGGAGAAAGACCAACCTTTGAACTGACACGACGATGACAGACTTCAGTAAACTTGTGTGAAGTGTCACACTGCTGCAGCTGCTACAGTCGAGCAGCTACTGTTAGTTAAGTCGGCCGTCAGGTATTTAACCAAAATAAAAGTAGGCAAGTCTAGATCGTGTTTTCGCTCCGGTCTCGCAGATATGATTACTCACCACCTCCCGTTTACAGTCAACAGAAAGTGAAAGTTAAACGCGGGGATTTGCTTGTCCGACGTCACGACGTGCAGGATGCTTCACAATAATTGGTCGACGGAGGACACCAGTGTTGCCAACTTGGCGACTTTGTCTTTGAGTTTTCAGACCCCTCTAGCGACTCTTTTTTAAAAAAAAAAGCGACTAGCGACAAATCTAGCGACTTTTTCTGGTGTATTTGTAGACTTGTGGAGACTCTGACGTGAAAGCACGTATCGTTCCCAAAGCACTCACAGGTGGCACAGTCCTCGTCAGTCCTCGCGCAACAGTCCCTCCCAGCTGCAGTCAGAGCAGGAGAAGTTCACCCCTCGCGTCCAGACTGCGAGTCGCGCATGCGCGAAGCTGCCGCTGGCTGATCCCACCCTGGGTTACAGTCAGGGCTGGATGTAAATGTAAAATGTACTTAGTCCAAAATAAATCACTGCACTAAGATAAGTTCATTTGAACCGAATGAACAAGAAGACCTTAATAGTTAAGAATATGTTGTATAGCGCGTTTTACAAGGTTTATACAGTTTCTCCTACCGCAACAAATCACAAAATTGAGTGTTTTTTAAGGGAGTCTGGTGACTATTTCCACTTTGTTCTCCAAAGGAGTAACCTTTGCTACCGTTTACTGGATTTGTAGAAAATCACATGTTTACCATCAAAAAGTTATACACTGGAATACATTTGGTGCAAATGGCGAAATCAGTTGAAACGGTGTGCTCAAACAGCGGCTCGAACACACTGTAAACTTTTTAACTTTGCTGTAGTCCTTTTGCAAAGGTTGGTAATTTCCCCCTCATGCAACAACTCTTAAAATCACACTATTTGTAAGGGAGACTGGGATACTTCCGTTACAAGTGATTTCACACACAGCCAGGGAAACAAAATAATTTATGTTGAACCACTGGTGCAAGTAGTAGTGTGCAGGCTGCAGCAGTCGTTTATCCTTCTCTGTCTACTTCAGCTGCATGTTTTTGCTTGTACAGTAATAATCAGGCTGATCTACTCTCTAACTGTACAGATGCACTGAGGACATTTGTTGCAGAAGCCTCCAACAGCTGCTGGAGAAGGGCCTTCTAATCTGCCATCTACACCACTCTCTGAAGCATATAAATTAAAAAAAATAATTTGTGTTCTCTGATACACTGTTATTGATTGAACTGGAAGCTATTGGGAAAAAAACAGCCGATGTATTCATGAAAAATGGTGACTTTTCATTCAAATATTCATGAAAAAAAGAAATTCCACTGAAGTCCAATAGAAAGTGGTGTGTGTCATTCAACCAGTATACAAAGACATTTCGGCATTGAATTTGAGTCAATCAGTCAAACAACCTGGGAGCTATTGAAAAAATCACTGATGTTTTCATGAAACCAAAATTATATCTTTTTTCTATAAATTTTATCTGATTTCTACAAATTTTATTATATTTTATTTTTATTTTATTTTATTTAAATTTACCTTACTTCCACAAACTTTATTTGAGTTTATGAACTTAATCTGAATTTTACTAATTTTATTTATTTTATCTATCTTACTTTATTTATTTTATCTGACTTTTACAATTTTGTCATATTTTATCCCCCATATATGCAGCCTACATATCTCCCTGGCACAAACTTGTGGCTCTTCAAGGGGGAGAGTGACTCCTGCTGGTTATAACGGTTACATGCTTTTAGGTTGATGTATTTTAAAGCACTGCCTTTATATCTACGACCCATAATGCATTTGGGGTCGATATATAAAACTATATACTAATGTGTTTGTTTTATTTTGATATTTAATGCAACTCAGCACTTTATCCAGCACTTTTCTTTGCACTGTACTACTAAATTTAATCCCAGCTACGTTCGTGTGTATATGTGTCTAGCTGGGATTGTTCCTAATAAAAATTCTTCTATTATAATATTTATATATATCTAGATTTACTCCAATATTTATTCATCTGCATAATACTTTAATTGTTTTTACCTTTTGGGTATCGACCATACCAGCCGGGGTGGCTCTCTTCCCTTATTTGGAGAGCCACCTAATACGGGGACGGTATAGCCTTCGGAGTATTTCTTGGTTGCGTCACCAGATGTTATTGCATTAAAGTCTGTTTTGGTTCAAATCTATCAAACGTGTACATTTATGTGTGTGTGTACAATGTGTCAAATCTAAATTGAATTATCAACATTACAAAATGAACATTAACCCATTGGTGAATAACAACTATATTTACCATAGCATTACCAGCCTCACGTATTTTAACTGAAAGTTAAAATTTTGAGGTTTTATAGTCCCTTGAAGTTTAACATATCTGGCGTTGGATGTTCAAATGAGTAAAAACCGAGTATAAACCCAATACTTACATTTGAATGTCATGTCTGCACCACTTGATGTCGCCATTTTCTCTTTCTTTTCCTCTTCTGTTTCGGGACTGAGCAGCGCGCAAAGGATCTTGGGATATGGGAGGCCGCGAAGGATAGTAGCGGTGCATCCTCCAAAAAGAGGGAAACGAAGACTGCATTTGTGGGCTGCATTTGAAGAAGCCTTTGAATTGGCAGCCTTCGCGCAGCGTTGTGATGAAATTGGCCTTCAAATGCGCCCCTCGAAGGATGCAGACCCTGAATTGGACCACAGCTACTGTGTCGTCTCCCATGTCTCTGCCCATTGGTCCTTGGCCCTGGGTGGCCATATTGGCACCCCACCCAGCGATGTCATACAGATGTGGTGCCATGGGCAGCTGTCCTAGTTGGTTCCATGGATTAATCTCTACAGCTACTTCATGCCCACACATTTCTTTAATAAAAGCAATTTTTGGTGCCCTCCTCGTTGGGGGAGCTGGGTCTTGAGCACCGCTGTCCCACATGACGGATGGGCGCCATGCCACTGCACCATCCTACTTGACAGCTAATCTCCACACACTCTGCCCTAATCACTCCTTCCTTCAGACCTCACAAAATAAAATTCCACAGGGTGCCCGAGTGTGGGGGACCTGGGTCTTGAACCTGGATCCCCCACATGCATGAGAGACGGGCGCCCTGTCACTGAGCCATTCTTCCCTTACTGTACACCACACACATAGATCAGGACTTCATCCAAAGCAGTAGGCCTGCGCACCCAATCCACGATCAAGGCTTTTTCAAAACCCAACCCTAACCCACCCCTAACCCTAACCTTAACCGAATCACCCAGTCTCATGAAACATTGTCCCTTTTCACTAAAATATTCCACAGAAATTAAAAAAAACTGCTGTGTCCCGTTCAGCCAGTATAGGACCAGATTTCTCATCGATTTCGAGTCAATCAGTCAAACGAGCTAGAAGCTATTGAAAAAATCGGTCTCAGTCTCATGAAACATTGTCCCTTTTCACTAAAATATTCACCAAAAATACAAATTTCACCGGAATCCAATGGGAGCTGCTGTCTCTCGTTCAGCCAGTAGAGGACCACATTTGTGACGAATTTCGTGTCAATCGGTCAAAAGACGACCGTAACCCTAACCCTAGCTCCATAACCCTAACCCTAACCCTAACCCTAACTCCAGCCTTAAGCCAGTCTCATGAAACATTGTCCCTTTTCACTAAAATATTCACCAAAAATACAAATTCTACCGGAATCCGATGGGGACTGCTGTGTCTCGTTCAGCCAGTATAGGAGCACATTTGGGAGCGATTTCGAGTCAATCGGTCCAAAGACCTGGAAGCTATTGAAAAAATGGGCCACTTTTTTCTTTAAAATATTCACCAAAAATACAAATTTCACCGGAATCCGATGGGGACTGCTGTGTCTCATTCAGCGAGTAGAGGACCACATTCGTGACGAATTTCGAGTCAATCGGTCAAAAGACGACCGTAACCCTAACCCTAGCTCCATAACCCTAACCCTAACCCTAACCCTAATGCCAGCTTTAAGGCAGTCTCATGAAACATTGTCTCTTTTCACTAAAATATTCACCAAAAATACAAATTTCACCAGACTCCGATGGGGACTGCTGTGTCTCGTTCAGCCAGTATAGGAGCACATTTGGGAGCGATTTCGAGTCAATCGGTCCAAAGACCTGGAAGCTATTGAAAAAATGGGCCACTTTTTTCTTTAAAATATTCACCAAAAATACAAATTTCACCGGAATCCGATGGGGACTGCTGTGTCTCGTTCAGCCAGTATAGGAGCACATTTGGGAGCGATTTCGAGTCAATCGGTCCAAAGACCTGGAAGCTATTGAAAAAATGGGCCACTTTTTTCTTTAAAATATTCACCAAAAATACAAATTTCACCGGAATCCGATGGGGACTGCTGTGTCTCGTTCAGGCAGTATAGGAGCACATTTGGGAGCGATTTCGAGTCAATCGGTCCAAAGACCTGGAAGCTATTGAAAAAATGGGCCACTTTTTTCTTTAAAATATTCACCAAAAATACAAATTTCACCGGAATCCGATGGGGACTGCTGTGTCTCATTCAGCGAGTAGAGGACCACATTCGTGACGAATTTCGAGTCAATCGGTCAAAAGACGACCGTAACCCTAACCCTAGCTCCATAACCCTAACCCTAACCCTAACCCTAATGCCAGCCTTAAGGCAGTCTCATGAAACATTGTCTCTTTTCACTAAAATATTCACCAAAAATACAATTTTCACCGGAATCCGATGGGGACTGCTGTGTCTCGTTCAGCCAGTATAGGAGCACATTTGGGAGCGATTTCGAGTCAATCGGTCCAAAGACCTGGAAGCTATTGAAAAAATGGGCCACTTTTTTCTTTAAAATATTCACCAAAAATACAAATTTCACCGGAATCCGATGGGGACTGCTGTGTCTCGTTCAGCCAGTATAGGAGCACATTTGGGAGCGATTTCGAGTCAATCGGTCCAAAGACCTGGAAGCTATTGAAAAAATGGGCCACTTTTTTCTTTAAAATATTCACCAAAAATACAAATTTCACCGGAATCCGATGGGGACTGCTGTGTCTCGTTCAGCCAGTATAGGAGCACATTTGGGAGCGATTTCGAGTCAATCGGTCCAAAGACCTGGAAGCTATTGAAAAAATGGGCCACTTTTTTCTTTAAAATATTCACCAAAAATACAAATTTCACCGGAATCCGATGGGGACTGCTGTGTCTCGTTCAGCCAGTATAGGAGCACATTTGGGAGCGATTTCGAGTCAATCGGTCCAAAGACCTGGAAGCTATTGAAAAAATGGGCCACTTTTTTCTTTAAAATATTCACCAAAAATACAAATTTCACCGGAATCCGATGGGGACTGCTGTGTCTCATTCAGCGAGTAGAGGACCACATTCGTGACGAATTTCGAGTCAATCGGTCAAAAGACGACCGTAACCCTAACCCTAGCTCCATAACCCTAACCCTAACCCTAACCCTAATGCCAGCCTTAAGGCAGTCTCATGAAACATTGTCTCTTTTCACTAAAATATTCACCAAAAATACAATTTTCACCGGAATCCGATGGGGACTGCTGTGTCTCGTTCAGCCAGTATAGGAGCACATTTGGGAGCGATTTCGAGTCAATCGGTCCAAAGACCTGGAAGCTATTGAAAAAATGGGCCACTTTTTTCTTTAAAATATTCACCAAAAATACAAATTTCACCGGAATCCGATGGGGACTGCTGTGTCTCGTTCAGCCAGTATAGGAGCACATTTGGGAGCGATTTCGAGTCAATCGGTCCAAAGACCTGGAAGCTATTGAAAAAATGGGCCACTTTTTTCTTTAAAATATTCACCAAAAATACAAATTTCACCGGAATCCGATGGGGACTGCTGTGTCTCATTCAGCGGGTAGAGGACCACATTCGTGACGAATTTCGAGTCAATCGGTCAAAAGACGACCGTAACCCTAACCCTAGCTCCATAACCCTAACCCTAACCCTAACCCTAATGCCAGCCTTAAGGCAGTCTCATGAAACATTGTCTCTTTTCACTAAAATATTCACCAAAAATACAAATTTCACCGGAATCCGATGGGGACTGCTGTGTCTCGTTCAGCCAGTATAGGAGCACATTTGGGAGCGATTTCGAGTCAATCGGTCCAAAGACCTGGAAGCTATTGAAAAAATGGGCCACTTTTTTCTTTAAAATATTCACCAAAAATACAAATTTCACCGGAATCCGATGGGGACTGCTGTGTCTCATTCAGCGAGTAGAGGACCACATTCGTGACGAATTTCGAGTCAATCGGTCAAAAGACGACCGTAACCCTAACCCTAGCTCCATAACCCTAACCCTAACCCTAACCCTAATGCCAGCCTTAAGGCAGTCTCATGAAACATTGTCTCTTTTCACTAAAATATTCACCAAAAATACAATTTTCACCGGAATCCGATGGGGACTGCTGTGTCTCGTTCAGCCAGTATAGGAGCACATTTGGGAGCGATTTCGAGTCAATCGGTCCAAAGACCTGGAAGCTATTGAAAAAATGGGCCACTTTTTTCTTTAAAATATTCACCAAAAATACAAATTTCACCGGAATCCGATGGGGACTGCTGTGTCTCGTTCAGCCAGTATAGGAGCACATTTGGGAGCGATTTCGAGTCAATCGGTCCAAAGACCTGGAAGCTATTGAAAAAATGGGCCACTTTTTTCTTTAAAATATTCACCAAAAATACAAATTTCACCGGAATCCGATGGGGACTGCTGTGTCTCATTCAGCGAGTAGAGGACCACATTCGTGACGAATTTCGAGTCAATCGGTCAAAAGACGACCGTAACCCTAACCCTAGCTCCATAACCCTAACCCTAACCCTAACCCTAATGCCAGCCTTAAGGCAGTCTCATGAAACATTGTCTCTTTTCACTAAAATATTCACCAAAAATACAATTTTCACCGGAATCCGATGGGGACTGCTGTGTCTCGTTCAGCCAGTATAGGAGCACATTTGGGAGCGATTTCGAGTCAATCGGTCCAAAGACCTGGAAGCTATTGAAAAAATGGGCCACTTTTTTCTTTAAAATATTCACCAAAAATACAAATTTCACCGGAATCCGATGGGGACTGCTGTGTCTCGTTCAGCCAGTATAGGAGCACATTTGGGAGCGATTTCGAGTCAATCGGTCCAAAGACCTGGAAGCTATTGAAAAAATGGGCCACTTTTTTCTTTAAAATATTCACCAAAAATACAAATTTCACCGGAATCCGATGGGGACTGCTGTGTCTCATTCAGCGGGTAGAGGACCACATTCGTGACGAATTTCGAGTCAATCGGTCAAAAGACGACGGTAACCCTAACCCTAGCTCCATAACCCTAACCCTAACCCTAACCCTAATGCCAGCCTTAAGGCAGTCTCATGAAACATTGTCTCTTTTCACTAAAATATTCACCAAAAATACAAATTTCACCGGAATCCGATGGGGACTGCTGTGTCTCGTTCAGCCAGTATAGGAGCACATTTGGGAGCGATTTCGAGTCAATCGGTCCAAAGACCTGGAAGCTATTGAAAAAATGGGCCACTTTTTTCTTTAAAATATTCACCAAAAATACAAATTTCACCGGAATCCGATGGGGACTGCTGTGTCTCATTCAGCGAGTAGAGGACCACATTCGTGACGAATTTCGAGTCAATCGGTCAAAAGACGACCGTAACCCTAACCCTAGCTCCATAACCCTAACCCTAACCCTAACCCTAATGCCAGCCTTAAGGCAGTCTCATGAAACATTGTCTCTTTTCACTAAAATATTCACCAAAAATACAAATTTCACCGGAATCCGATGGGGACTGCTGTGTCTCGTTCAGCCAGTATAGGAGCACATTTGGGAGCGATTTCGAGTCAATCGGTCCAAAGACCTGGAAGCTATTGAAAAAATGGGCCACTTTTTTCTTTAAAATATTCACCAAAAATACAAATTTCACCGGAATCCGATGGGGACTGCTGTGTCTCTTTCAGCCAGTATAGGAGCACATTTGGGAGCGATTTCGAGTCAATCGGTCCAAAGACCTGGAAGCTATTGAAAAAATGGGCCACTTTTTTCTTTAAAATATTCACCAAAAATACAAATTTCACCGGAATCCGATGGGGACTGCTGTGTCTCATTCAGCGGGTAGAGGACCACATTCGTGACGAATTTCGAGTCAATCGGTCAAAAGACGACCGTAACCCTAACCCTAGCTCCATAACCCTAACCCTAACCCTAACCCTAATGCCAGCCTTAAGGCAGTCTCATGAAACATTGTCTCTTTTCACTAAAATATTCACCAAAAATACAAATTTCACCGGAATCCGATGGGGACTGCTGTGTCTCGTTCAGCCAGTATAGGAGCACATTTGGGAGCGATTTCGAGTCAATCGGTCCAAAGACCTGGAAGCTATTGAAAAAATGGGCCACTTTTTTCTTTAAAATATTCACCAAAAATACAAATTTCACCGGAATCCGATGGGGACTGCTGTGTCTCGTTCAGCCAGTATAGGAGCACATTTGGGAGCGATTTCGAGTCAATCGGTCCAAAGACCTGGAAGCTATTGAAAAAATGGGCCACTTTTTTCTTTAAAATATTCACCAAAAATACAAATTTCACCGGAATCCGATGGGGACTGCTGTGTCTCATTCAGCGAGTAGAGGACCACATTCGTGACGAATTTCGAGTCAATCGGTCAAAAGACGACCGTAACCCTAACCCTAGCTCCATAACCCTAACCCTAACCCTAACCCTAATGCCAGCCTTAAGGCAGTCTCATGAAACATTGTCTCTTTTCACTAAAATATTCACCAAAAATACAAATTTCACCGGAATCCGATGGGGACTGCTGTGTCTCGTTCAGCCAGTATAGGAGCACATTTGGGAGCGATTTCGAGTCAATCGGTCCAAAGACCTGGAAGCTATTGAAAAAATGGGCCACTTTTTTCTTTAAAATATTCACCAAAAATACAAATTTCACCGGAATCCGATGGGGACTGCTGTGTCTCGTTCAGCCAGTATAGGAGCACATTTGGGAGCGATTTCGAGTCAATCGGTCCAAAGACCTGGAAGCTATTGAAAAAATGGGCCACTTTTTTCTTTAAAATATTCACCAAAAATACAAATTTCACCGGAATCCGATGGGGACTGCTGTGTCTCATTCAGCGGGTAGAGGACCACATTCGTGACGAATTTCGAGTCAATCGGTCAAAAGACGACCGTAACCCTAACCCTAGCTCCATAACCCTAACCCTAACCCTAACCCTAATGCCAGCCTTAAGGCAGTCTCATGAAACATTGTCTCTTTTCACTAAAATATTCACCAAAAATACAAATTTCACCGGAATCCGATGGGGACTGCTGTGTCTCGTTCAGCCAGTATAGGAGCACATTTGGGAGCGATTTCGAGTCAATCGGTCCAAAGACCTGGAAGCTATTGAAAAAATGGGCCACTTTTTTCTTTAAAATATTCACCAAAAATACAAATTTCACCGGAATCCGATGGGGACTGCTGTGTCTCGTTCAGCCAGTATAGGAGCACATTTGGGAGCGATTTCGAGTCAATCGGTCCAAAGACCTGGAAGCTATTGAAAAAATGGGCCACTTTTTTCTTTAAAATATTCACCAAAAATACAAATTTCACCGGAATCCGATGGGGACTGCTGTGTCTCGTTCAGGCAGTATAGGAGCACATTTGGGAGCGATTTCGAGTCAATCGGTCCAAAGACCTGGAAGCTATTGAAAAAATGGGCCACTTTTTTCTTTAAAATATTCACCAAAAATACAAATTTCACCGGAATCCGATGGGGACTGCTGTGTCTCATTCAGCGAGTAGAGGACCACATTCGTGACGAATTTCGAGTCAATCGGTCAAAAGACGACCGTAACCCTAACCCTAGCTCCATAACCCTAACCCTAACCCTAACCCTAATGCCAGCCTTAAGGCAGTCTCATGAAACATTGTCTCTTTTCACTAAAATATTCACCAAAAATACAATTTTCACCGGAATCCGATGGGGACTGCTGTGTCTCGTTCAGCCAGTATAGGAGCACATTTGGGAGCGATTTCGAGTCAATCGGTCCAAAGACCTGGAAGCTATTGAAAAAATGGGCCACTTTTTTCTTTAAAATATTCACCAAAAATACAAATTTCACCGGAATCCGATGGGGACTGCTGTGTCTCGTTCAGCCAGTATAGGAGCACATTTGGGAGCGATTTCGAGTCAATCGGTCCAAAGACCTGGAAGCTATTGAAAAAATGGGCCACTTTTTTCTTTAAAATATTCACCAAAAATACAAATTTCACCGGAATCCGATGGGGACTGCTGTGTCTCGTTCAGCCAGTATAGGAGCACATTTGGGAGCGATTTCGAGTCAATCGGTCCAAAGACCTGGAAGCTATTGAAAAAATGGGCCACTTTTTTCTTTAAAATATTCACCAAAAATACAAATTTCACCGGAATCCGATGGGGACTGCTGTGTCTCATTCAGCGAGTAGAGGACCACATTCGTGACGAATTTCGAGTCAATCGGTCAAAAGACGACCGTAACCCTAACCCTAGCTCCATAACCCTAACCCTAACCCTAACCCTAATGCCAGCCTTAAGGCAGTCTCATGAAACATTGTCTCTTTTCACTAAAATATTCACCAAAAATACAAATTTCACCGGAATCCGATGGGGACTGCTGTGTCTCGTTCAGCCAGTATAGGAGCACATTTGGGAGCGATTTCGAGTCAATCGGTCCAAAGACCTGGAAGCTATTGAAAAAATGGGCCACTTTTTTCTTTAAAATATTCACCAAAAATACAAATTTCACCGGAATCCGATGGGGACTGCTGTGTCTCGTTCAGCCAGTATAGGAGCACATTTGGGAGCGATTTCGAGTCAATCGGTCCAAAGACCTGGAAGCTATTGAAAAAATGGGCCACTTTTTTCTTTAAAATATTCACCAAAAATACAAATTTCACCGGAATCCGATGGGGACTGCTGTGTCTCATTCAGCGGGTAGAGGACCACATTCGTGACGAATTTCGAGTCAATCGGTCAAAAGACGACCGTAACCCTAACCCTAGCTCCATAACCCTAACCCTAACCCTAACCCTAATGCCAGCCTTAAGGCAGTCTCATGAAACATTGTCTCTTTTCACTAAAATATTCACCAAAAATACAAATTTCACCGGAATCCGATGGGGACTGCTGTGTCTCGTTCAGCCAGTATAGGAGCACATTTGGGAGCGATTTCGAGTCAATCGGTCCAAAGACCTGGAAGCTATTGAAAAAATGGGCCACTTTTTTCTTTAAAATATTCACCAAAAATACAAATTTCACCGGAATCCGATGGGGACTGCTGTGTCTCGTTCAGCCAGTATAGGAGCACATTTGGGAGCGATTTCGAGTCAATCGGTCCAAAGACCTGGAAGCTATTGAAAAAATGGGCCACTTTTTTCTTTAAAATATTCACCAAAAATACAAATTTCACCGGAATCCGATGGGGACTGCTGTGTCTCGTTCAGGCAGTATAGGAGCACATTTGGGAGCGATTTCGAGTCAATCGGTCCAAAGACCTGGAAGCTATTGAAAAAATGGGCCACTTTTTTCTTTAAAATATTCACCAAAAATACAAATTTCACCGGAATCCGATGGGGACTGCTGTGTCTCATTCAGCGAGTAGAGGACCACATTCGTGACGAATTTCGAGTCAATCGGTCAAAAGACGACCGTAACCCTAACCCTAGCTCCATAACCCTAACCCTAACCCTAACCCTAATGCCAGCCTTAAGGCAGTCTCATGAAACATTGTCTCTTTTCACTAAAATATTCACCAAAAATACAATTTTCACCGGAATCCGATGGGGACTGCTGTGTCTCGTTCAGCCAGTATAGGAGCACATTTGGGAGCGATTTCGAGTCAATCGGTCCAAAGACCTGGAAGCTATTGAAAAAATGGGCCACTTTTTTCTTTAAAATATTCACCAAAAATACAAATTTCACCGGAATCCGATGGGGACTGCTGTGTCTCGTTCAGCCAGTATAGGAGCACATTTGGGAGCGATTTCGAGTCAATCGGTCCAAAGACCTGGAAGCTATTGAAAAAATGGGCCACTTTTTTCTTTAAAATATTCACCAAAAATACAAATTTCACCGGAATCCGATGGGGACTGCTGTGTCTCGTTCAGCCAGTATAGGAGCACATTTGGGAGCGATTTCGAGTCAATCGGTCCAAAGACCTGGAAGCTATTGAAAAAATGGGCCACTTTTTTCTTTAAAATATTCACCAAAAATACAAATTTCACCGGAATCCGATGGGGACTGCTGTGTCTCGTTCAGCCAGTATAGGAGCACATTTGGGAGCGATTTCGAGTCAATCGGTCCAAAGACCTGGAAGCTATTGAAAAAATGGGCCACTTTTTTCTTTAAAATATTCACCAAAAATACAAATTTCACCGGAATCCGATGGGGACTGCTGTGTCTCATTCAGCGAGTAGAGGACCACATTCGTGACGAATTTCGAGTCAATCGGTCAAAAGACGACCGTAACCCTAACCCTAGCTCCATAACCCTAACCCTAACCCTAACCCTAATGCCAGCCTTAAGGCAGTCTCATGAAACATTGTCTCTTTTCACTAAAATATTCACCAAAAATACAATTTTCACCGGAATCCGATGGGGACTGCTGTGTCTCGTTCAGCCAGTATAGGAGCACATTTGGGAGCGATTTCGAGTCAATCGGTCCAAAGACCTGGAAGCTATTGAAAAAATGGGCCACTTTTTTCTTTAAAATATTCACCAAAAATACAAATTTCACCGGAATCCGATGGGGACTGCTGTGTCTCGTTCAGCCAGTATAGGAGCACATTTGGGAGCGATTTCGAGTCAATCGGTCCAAAGACCTGGAAGCTATTGAAAAAATGGGCCACTTTTTTCTTTAAAATATTCACCAAAAATACAAATTTCACCGGAATCCGATGGGGACTGCTGTGTCTCATTCAGCGGGTAGAGGACCACATTCGTGACGAATTTCGAGTCAATCGGTCAAAAGACGACCGTAACCCTAACCCTAGCTCCATAACCCTAACCCTAACCCTAACCCTAATGCCAGCCTTAAGGCAGTCTCATGAAACATTGTCTCTTTTCACTAAAATATTCACCAAAAATACAAATTTCACCGGAATCCGATGGGGACTGCTGTGTCTCGTTCAGCCAGTATAGGAGCACATTTGGGAGCGATTTCGAGTCAATCGGTCCAAAGACCTGGAAGCTATTGAAAAAATGGGCCACTTTTTTCTTTAAAATATTCACCAAAAATACAAATTTCACCGGAATCCGATGGGGACTGCTGTGTCTCGTTCAGCCAGTATAGGAGCACATTTGGGAGCGATTTCGAGTCAATCGGTCCAAAGACCTGGAAGCTATTGAAAAAATGGGCCACTTTTTTCTTTAAAATATTCACCAAAAATACAAATTTCACCGGAATCCGATGGGGACTGCTGTGTCTCATTCAGCGAGTAGAGGACCACATTCGTGACGAATTTCGAGTCAATCGGTCAAAAGACGACCGTAACCCTAACCCTAGCTCCATAACCCTAACCCTAACCCTAACCCTAATGCCAGCCTTAAGGCAGTCTCATGAAACATTGTCTCTTTTCACTAAAATATTCACCAAAAATACAATTTTCACCGGAATCCGATGGGGACTGCTGTGTCTCGTTCAGCCAGTATAGGAGCACATTTGGGAGCGATTTCGAGTCAATCGGTCCAAAGACCTGGAAGCTATTGAAAAAATGGGCCACTTTTTTCTTTAAAATATTCACCAAAAATACAAATTTCACCGGAATCCGATGGGGACTGCTGTGTCTCGTTCAGCCAGTATAGGAGCACATTTGGGAGCGATTTCGAGTCAATCGGTCCAAAGACCTGGAAGCTATTGAAAAAATGGGCCACTTTTTTCTTTAAAATATTCACCAAAAATACAAATTTCACCGGAATCCGATGGGGACTGCTGTGTCTCATTCAGCGAGTAGAGGACCACATTCGTGACGAATTTCGAGTCAATCGGTCAAAAGACGACCGTAACCCTAACCCTAGCTCCATAACCCTAACCCTAACCCTAACCCTAATGCCAGCCTTAAGGCAGTCTCATGAAACATTGTCTCTTTTCACTAAAATATTCACCAAAAATACAATTTTCACCGGAATCCGATGGGGACTGCTGTGTCTCGTTCAGCCAGTATAGGAGCACATTTGGGAGCGATTTCGAGTCAATCGGTCCAAAGACCTGGAAGCTATTGAAAAAATGGGCCACTTTTTTCTTTAAAATATTCACCAAAAATACAAATTTCACCGGAATCCGATGGGGACTGCTGTGTCTCGTTCAGCCAGTATAGGAGCACATTTGGGAGCGATTTCGAGTCAATCGGTCCAAAGACCTGGAAGCTATTGAAAAAATGGGCCACTTTTTTCTTTAAAATATTCACCAAAAATACAAATTTCACCGGAATCCGATGGGGACTGCTGTGTCTCATTCAGCGGGTAGAGGACCACATTCGTGACGAATTTCGAGTCAATCGGTCAAAAGACGACCGTAACCCTAACCCTAGCTCCATAACCCTAACCCTAACCCTAACCCTAATGCCAGCCTTAAGGCAGTCTCATGAAACATTGTCTCTTTTCACTAAAATATTCACCAAAAATACAAATTTCACCGGAATCCGATGGGGACTGCTGTGTCTCGTTCAGCCAGTATAGGAGCACATTTGGGAGCGATTTCGAGTCAATCGGTCCAAAGACCTGGAAGCTATTGAAAAAATGGGCCACTTTTTTCTTTAAAATATTCACCAAAAATACAAATTTCACCGGAATCCGATGGGGACTGCTGTGTCTCATTCAGCGAGTAGAGGACCACATTCGTGACGAATTTCGAGTCAATCGGTCAAAAGACGACCGTAACCCTAACCCTAGCTCCATAACCCTAACCCTAACCCTAACCCTAATGCCAGCCTTAAGGCAGTCTCATGAAACATTGTCTCTTTTCACTAAAATATTCACCAAAAATACAAATTTCACCGGAATCCGATGGGGACTGCTGTGTCTCGTTCAGCCAGTATAGGAGCACATTTGGGAGCGATTTCGAGTCAATCGGTCCAAAGACCTGGAAGCTATTGAAAAAATGGGCCACTTTTTTCTTTAAAATATTCACCAAAAATACAAATTTCACCGGAATCCGATGGGGACTGCTGTGTCTCTTTCAGCCAGTATAGGAGCACATTTGGGAGCGATTTCGAGTCAATCGGTCCAAAGACCTGGAAGCTATTGAAAAAATGGGCCACTTTTTTCTTTAAAATATTCACCAAAAATACAAATTTCACCGGAATCCGATGGGGACTGCTGTGTCTCATTCAGCGGGTAGAGGACCACATTCGTGACGAATTTCGAGTCAATCGGTCAAAAGACGACCGTAACCCTAACCCTAGCTCCATAACCCTAACCCTAACCCTAACCCTAATGCCAGCCTTAAGGCAGTCTCATGAAACATTGTCTCTTTTCACTAAAATATTCACCAAAAATACAAATTTCACCGGAATCCGATGGGGACTGCTGTGTCTCGTTCAGCCAGTATAGGAGCACATTTGGGAGCGATTTCGAGTCAATCGGTCCAAAGACCTGGAAGCTATTGAAAAAATGGGCCACTTTTTTCTTTAAAATATTCACCAAAAATACAAATTTCACCGGAATCCGATGGGGACTGCTGTGTCTCGTTCAGCCAGTATAGGAGCACATTTGGGAGCGATTTCGAGTCAATCGGTCCAAAGACCTGGAAGCTATTGAAAAAATGGGCCACTTTTTTCTTTAAAATATTCACCAAAAATACAAATTTCACCGGAATCCGATGGGGACTGCTGTGTCTCATTCAGCGAGTAGAGGACCACATTCGTGACGAATTTCGAGTCAATCGGTCAAAAGACGACCGTAACCCTAACCCTAGCTCCATAACCCTAACCCTAACCCTAACCCTAATGCCAGCCTTAAGGCAGTCTCATGAAACATTGTCTCTTTTCACTAAAATATTCACCAAAAATACAAATTTCACCGGAATCCGATGGGGACTGCTGTGTCTCGTTCAGCCAGTATAGGAGCACATTTGGGAGCGATTTCGAGTCAATCGGTCCAAAGACCTGGAAGCTATTGAAAAAATGGGCCACTTTTTTCTTTAAAATATTCACCAAAAATACAAATTTCACCGGAATCCGATGGGGACTGCTGTGTCTCGTTCAGCCAGTATAGGAGCACATTTGGGAGCGATTTCGAGTCAATCGGTCCAAAGACCTGGAAGCTATTGAAAAAATGGGCCACTTTTTTCTTTAAAATATTCACCAAAAATACAAATTTCACCGGAATCCGATGGGGACTGCTGTGTCTCATTCAGCGGGTAGAGGACCACATTCGTGACGAATTTCGAGTCAATCGGTCAAAAGACGACCGTAACCCTAACCCTAGCTCCATAACCCTAACCCTAACCCTAACCCTAATGCCAGCCTTAAGGCAGTCTCATGAAACATTGTCTCTTTTCACTAAAATATTCACCAAAAATACAAATTTCACCGGAATCCGATGGGGACTGCTGTGTCTCGTTCAGCCAGTATAGGAGCACATTTGGGAGCGATTTCGAGTCAATCGGTCCAAAGACCTGGAAGCTATTGAAAAAATGGGCCACTTTTTTCTTTAAAATATTCACCAAAAATACAAATTTCACCGGAATCCGATGGGGACTGCTGTGTCTCGTTCAGCCAGTATAGGAGCACATTTGGGAGCGATTTCGAGTCAATCGGTCCAAAGACCTGGAAGCTATTGAAAAAATGGGCCACTTTTTTCTTTAAAATATTCACCAAAAATACAAATTTCACCGGAATCCGATGGGGACTGCTGTGTCTCATTCAGCGAGTAGAGGACCACATTCGTGACGAATTTCGAGTCAATCGGTCAAAAGACGACCGTAACCCTAACCCTAGCTCCATAACCCTAACCCTAACCCTAACCCTAATGCCAGCCTTAAGGCAGTCTCATGAAACATTGTCTCTTTTCACTAAAATATTCACCAAAAATACAAATTTCACCGGAATCCGATGGGGACTGCTGTGTCTCGTTCAGCCAGTATAGGAGCACATTTGGGAGCGATTTCGAGTCAATCGGTCCAAAGACCTGGAAGCTATTGAAAAAATGGGCCACTTTTTTCTTTAAAATATTCACCAAAAATACAAATTTCACCGGAATCCGATGGGGACTGCTGTGTCTCGTTCAGCCAGTATAGGAGCACATTTGGGAGCGATTTCGAGTCAATCGGTCCAAAGACCTGGAAGCTATTGAAAAAATGGGCCACTTTTTTCTTTAAAATATTCACCAAAAATACAAATTTCACCGGAATCCGATGGGGACTGCTGTGTCTCGTTCAGCCAGTATAGGAGCACATTTGGGAGCGATTTCGAGTCAATCGGTCCAAAGACCTGGAAGCTATTGAAAAAATGGGCCACTTTTTTCTTTAAAATATTCACCAAAAATACAAATTTCACCGGAATCCGATGGGGACTGCTGTGTCTCGTTCAGCCAGTATAGGAGCACATTTGGGAGCGATTTCGAGTCAATCGGTCCAAAGACCTGGAAGCTATTGAAAAAATGGGCCACTTTTTTCTTTAAAATATTCACCAAAAATACAAATTTCACCGGAATCCGATGGGGACTGCTGTGTCTCATTCAGCGGGTAGAGGACCACATTCGTGACGAATTTCGAGTCAATCGGTCAAAAGACGACCGTAACCCTAACCCTAGCTCCATAACCCTAACCCTAACCCTAACCCTAATGCCAGCCTTAAGGCAGTCTCATGAAACATTGTCTCTTTTCACTAAAATATTCACCAAAAATACAAATTTCACCGGAATCCGATGGGGACTGCTGTGTCTCGTTCAGCCAGTATAGGAGCACATTTGGGAGCGATTTCGAGTCAATCGGTCCAAAGACCTGGAAGCTATTGAAAAAATGGGCCACTTTTTTCTTTAAAATATTCACCAAAAATACAAATTTCACCGGAATCCGATGGGGACTGCTGTGTCTCGTTCAGCCAGTATAGGAGCACATTTGGGAGCGATTTCGAGTCAATCGGTCCAAAGACCTGGAAGCTATTGAAAAAATGGGCCACTTTTTTCTTTAAAATATTCACCAAAAATACAAATTTCACCGGAATCCGATGGGGACTGCTGTGTCTCATTCAGGCAGTATAGGAGCACATTTGGGAGCGATTTCGAGTCAATCGGTCCAAAGACCTGGAAGCTATTGAAAAAATGGGCCACTTTTTTCTTTAAAATATTCACCAAAAATACAAATTTCACCGGAATCCGATGGGGACTGCTGTGTCTCATTCAGCGAGTAGAGGACCACATTCGTGACGAATTTCGAGTCAATCGGTCAAAAGACGACCGTAACCCTAACCCTAGCTCCATAACCCTAACCCTAACCCTAACCCTAATGCCAGCCTTAAGGCAGTCTCATGAAACATTGTCTCTTTTCACTAAAATATTCACCAAAAATACAATTTTCACCGGAATCCGATGGGGACTGCTGTGTCTCGTTCAGCCAGTATAGGAGCACATTTGGGAGCGATTTCGAGTCAATCGGTCCAAAGACCTGGAAGCTATTGAAAAAATGGGCCACTTTTTTCTTTAAAATATTCACCAAAAATACAAATTTCACCGGAATCCGATGGGGACTGCTGTGTCTCGTTCAGCCAGTATAGGAGCACATTTGGGAGCGATTTCGAGTCAATCGGTCCAAAGACCTGGAAGCTATTGAAAAAATGGGCCACTTTTTTCTTTAAAATATTCACCAAAAATACAAATTTCACCGGAATCCGATGGGGACTGCTGTGTCTCGTTCAGCCAGTATAGGAGCACATTTGGGAGCGATTTCGAGTCAATCGGTCCAAAGACCTGGAAGCTATTGAAAAAATGGGCCACTTTTTTCTTTAAAATATTCACCAAAAATACAAATTTCACCGGAATCCGATGGGGACTGCTGTGTCTCGTTCAGCCAGTATAGGAGCACATTTGGGAGCGATTTCGAGTCAATCGGTCCAAAGACCTGGAAGCTATTGAAAAAATGGGCCACTTTTTTCTTTAAAATATTCACCAAAAATACAAATTTCACCGGAATCCGATGGGGACTGCTGTGTCTCATTCAGCGAGTAGAGGACCACATTCGTGACGAATTTCGAGTCAATCGGTCAAAAGACGACCGTAACCCTAACCCTAGCTCCATAACCCTAACCCTAACCCTAACCCTAATGCCAGCCTTAAGGCAGTCTCATGAAACATTGTCTCTTTTCACTAAAATATTCACCAAAAATACAATTTTCACCGGAATCCGATGGGGACTGCTGTGTCTCGTTCAGCCAGTATAGGAGCACATTTGGGAGCGATTTCGAGTCAATCGGTCCAAAGACCTGGAAGCTATTGAAAAAATGGGCCACTTTTTTCTTTAAAATATTCACCAAAAATACAAATTTCACCGGAATCCGATGGGGACTGCTGTGTCTCGTTCAGCCAGTATAGGAGCACATTTGGGAGCGATTTCGAGTCAATCGGTCCAAAGACCTGGAAGCTATTGAAAAAATGGGCCACTTTTTTCTTTAAAATATTCACCAAAAATACAAATTTCACCGGAATCCGATGGGGACTGCTGTGTCTCATTCAGCGGGTAGAGGACCACATTCGTGACGAATTTCGAGTCAATCGGTCAAAAGACGACCGTAACCCTAACCCTAGCTCCATAACCCTAACCCTAACCCTAACCCTAATGCCAGCCTTAAGGCAGTCTCATGAAACATTGTCTCTTTTCACTAAAATATTCACCAAAAATACAAATTTCACCGGAATCCGATGGGGACTGCTGTGTCTCGTTCAGCCAGTATAGGAGCACATTTGGGAGCGATTTCGAGTCAATCGGTCCAAAGACCTGGAAGCTATTGAAAAAATGGGCCACTTTTTTCTTTAAAATATTCACCAAAAATACAAATTTCACCGGAATCCGATGGGGACTGCTGTGTCTCATTCAGCGAGTAGAGGACCACATTCGTGACGAATTTCGAGTCAATCGGTCAAAAGACGACCGTAACCCTAACCCTAGCTCCATAACCCTAACCCTAACCCTAACCCTAATGCCAGCCTTAAGGCAGTCTCATGAAACATTGTCTCTTTTCACTAAAATATTCACCAAAAATACAATTTTCACCGGAATCCGATGGGGACTGCTGTGTCTCGTTCAGCCAGTATAGGAGCACATTTGGGAGCGATTTCGAGTCAATCGGTCCAAAGACCTGGAAGCTATTGAAAAAATGGGCCACTTTTTTCTTTAAAATATTCACCAAAAATACAAATTTCACCGGAATCCGATGGGGACTGCTGTGTCTCGTTCAGCCAGTATAGGAGCACATTTGGGAGCGATTTCGAGTCAATCGGTCCAAAGACCTGGAAGCTATTGAAAAAATGGGCCACTTTTTTCTTTAAAATATTCACCAAAAATACAAATTTCACCGGAATCCGATGGGGACTGCTGTGTCTCATTCAGCGAGTAGAGGACCACATTCGTGACGAATTTCGAGTCAATCGGTCAAAAGACGACCGTAACCCTAACCCTAGCTCCATAACCCTAACCCTAACCCTAACCCTAATGCCAGCCTTAAGGCAGTCTCATGAAACATTGTCTCTTTTCACTAAAATATTCACCAAAAATACAATTTTCACCGGAATCCGATGGGGACTGCTGTGTCTCGTTCAGCCAGTATAGGAGCACATTTGGGAGCGATTTCGAGTCAATCGGTCCAAAGACCTGGAAGCTATTGAAAAAATGGGCCACTTTTTTCTTTAAAATATTCACCAAAAATACAAATTTCACCGGAATCCGATGGGGACTGCTGTGTCTCGTTCAGCCAGTATAGGAGCACATTTGGGAGCGATTTCGAGTCAATCGGTCCAAAGACCTGGAAGCTATTGAAAAAATGGGCCACTTTTTTCTTTAAAATATTCACCAAAAATACAAATTTCACCGGAATCCGATGGGGACTGCTGTGTCTCATTCAGCGGGTAGAGGACCACATTCGTGACGAATTTCGAGTCAATCGGTCAAAAGACGACCGTAACCCTAACCCTAGCTCCATAACCCTAACCCTAACCCTAACCCTAATGCCAGCCTTAAGGCAGTCTCATGAAACATTGTCTCTTTTCACTAAAATATTCACCAAAAATACAAATTTCACCGGAATCCGATGGGGACTGCTGTGTCTCGTTCAGCCAGTATAGGAGCACATTTGGGAGCGATTTCGAGTCAATCGGTCCAAAGACCTGGAAGCTATTGAAAAAATGGGCCACTTTTTTCTTTAAAATATTCACCAAAAATACAAATTTCACCGGAATCCGATGGGGACTGCTGTGTCTCATTCAGCGAGTAGAGGACCACATTCGTGACGAATTTCGAGTCAATCGGTCAAAAGACGACCGTAACCCTAACCCTAGCTCCATAACCCTAACCCTAACCCTAACCCTAATGCCAGCCTTAAGGCAGTCTCATGAAACATTGTCTCTTTTCACTAAAATATTCACCAAAAATACAAATTTCACCGGAATCCGATGGGGACTGCTGTGTCTCGTTCAGCCAGTATAGGAGCACATTTGGGAGCGATTTCGAGTCAATCGGTCCAAAGACCTGGAAGCTATTGAAAAAATGGGCCACTTTTTTCTTTAAAATATTCACCAAAAATACAAATTTCACCGGAATCCGATGGGGACTGCTGTGTCTCGTTCAGCCAGTATAGGAGCACATTTGGGAGCGATTTCGAGTCAATCGGTCCAAAGACCTGGAAGCTATTGAAAAAATGGGCCACTTTTTTCTTTAAAATATTCACCAAAAATACAAATTTCACCGGAATCCGATGGGGACTGCTGTGTCTCATTCAGCGAGTAGAGGACCACATTCGTGACGAATTTCGAGTCAATCGGTCAAAAGACGACCGTAACCCTAACCCTAGCTCCATAACCCTAACCCTAACCCTAACCCTAATGCCAGCCTTAAGGCAGTCTCATGAAACATTGTCTCTTTTCACTAAAATATTCACCAAAAATACAAATTTCACCGGAATCCGATGGGGACTGCTGTGTCTCGTTCAGCCAGTATAGGAGCACATTTGGGAGCGATTTCGAGTCAATCGGTCCAAAGACCTGGAAGCTATTGAAAAAATGGGCCACTTTTTTCTTTAAAATATTCACCAAAAATACAAATTTCACCGGAATCCGATGGGGACTGCTGTGTCTCGTTCAGCCAGTATAGGAGCACATTTGGGAGCGATTTCGAGTCAATCGGTCCAAAGACCTGGAAGCTATTGAAAAAATGGGCCACTTTTTTCTTTAAAATATTCACCAAAAATACAAATTTCACCGGAATCCGATGGGGACTGCTGTGTCTCATTCAGCGAGTAGAGGACCACATTCGTGACGAATTTCGAGTCAATCGGTCAAAAGACGACCGTAACCCTAACCCTAGCTCCATAACCCTAACCCTAACCCTAATGCCAGCCTTAAGGCAGTCTCATGAAACATTGTCTCTTTTCACTAAAATATTCACCAAAAATACAAATTTCACCGGAATCCGATGGGGACTGCTGTGTCTCGTTCAGCCAGTATAGGAGCACATTTGGGAGCGATTTCGAGTCAATCGGTGCAAAGACCTGGAAGCTATTGAAAAAATGGGCCACTTTTTTCTTTAAAATATTCACCAAAAATACAAATTTCACCGGAATCCGATGGGGACTGCTGTGTCTCATTCAGCGAGTAGAGGACCACATTCGTGACGAATTTCGAGTCAATCGGTCAAAAGACGACCGTAACCCTAACCCTAGCTCCATAACCCTAACCCTAACCCTAACCCTAATGCCAGCCTTAAGGCAGTCTCATGAAACATTGTCTCTTTTCACTAAAATATTCACCAAAAATACAAATTTCACCGGAATCCGATGGGGACTGCTGTGTCTCGTTCAGCCAGTATAGGAGCACATTTGGGAGCGATTTCGAGTCAATCGGTCCAAAGACCTGGAAGCTATTGAAAAAATGGGCCACTTTTTTCTTTAAAATATTCACCAAAAATACAAATTTCACCGGAATCCGATGGGGACTGCTGTGTCTCGTTCAGCCAGTATAGGAGCACATTTGGGAGCGATTTCGAGTCAATCGGTCCAAAGACCTGGAAGCTATTGAAAAAATGGGCCACTTTTTTCTTTAAAATATTCACCAAAAATACAATTTTCACCGGAATCCGATGGGGACTGCTGTGTCTCATTCAGCGAGTAGAGGACCACATTCGTGACGAATTTCGAGTCAATCGGTCAAAAGACGACCGTAACCCTAACCCTAGCTCCATAACCCTAACCCTAACCCTAACCCTAATGCCAGCCTTAAGGCAGTCTCATGAAACATTGTCTCTTTTCACTAAAATATTCACCAAAAATACAAATTTCACCGGAATCCGATGGGGACTGCTGTGTCTCGTTCAGCCAGTATAGGAGCACATTTGGGAGCGATTTCGAGTCAATCGGTCCAAAGACCTGGAAGCTATTGAAAAAATGGGCCACTTTTTTCTTTAAAATATTCACCAAAAATACAAATTTCACCAGAATCCAATGGGGACTGCTGTGTCTCGTTCAGCCAGTATAGGAGCACATTTGGGAGCGATTTCGAGTCAATCGGTCCAAAGACCTGGAAGCTATTGAAAAAATGGGCCACTTTTTTCTTTAAAATATTCACCAAAAATACAATTTTCACCGGAATCCGATGGGGACTGCTGTGTCTCATTCAGCGAGTAGAGGACCACATTCGTGACGAATTTCGAGTCAATCGGTCAAAAGACGACCGTAACCCTAACCCTAGCTCCATAACCCTAACCCTAACCCTAACCCTAATGCCAGCCTTAAGGCAGTCTCATGAAACATTGTCTCTTTTCACTAAAATATTCACCAAAAATACAAATTTCACCGGAATCCGATGGGGACTGCTGTGTCTCGTTCAGCCAGTATAGGAGCACATTTGGGAGCGATTTCGAGTCAATCGGTCCAAAGACCTGGAAGCTATTGAAAAAATGGGCCACTTTTTTCTTTAAAATATTCACCAAAAATACAAATTTCACCAGAATCCGATGGGGACTGCTGTGTCTCGTTCAGCCAGTATAGGAGCACATTTGGGAGCGATTTCGAGTCAATCGGTCCAAAGACCTGGAAGCTATTGAAAAAATGGGCCACTTTTTTCTTTAAAATATTCACCAAAAATACAAATTTCACCGGAATCCGATGGGGACTGCTGTGTCTCATTCAGCGAGTAGAGGACCACATTCGTGACGAATTTCGAGTCAATCGGTCAAAAGACGACCGTAACCCTAACCCTAGCTCCATAACCCTAACCCTAACCCTAACCCTAATGCCAGCCTTAAGGCAGTCTCATGAAACATTGTCTCTTTTCACTAAAATATTCACCAAAAATACAAATTTCACCGGAATCCGATGGGGACTGCTGTGTCTCGTTCAGCCAGTATAGGAGCACATTTGGGAGCGATTTCGAGTCAATCGGTGCAAAGACCTGGAAGCTATTGAAAAAATGGGCCACTTTTTTCTTTAAAATATTCACCAAAAATACAAATTTCACCGGAATCCGATGGGGACTTCTGTGTCTCGTTCAGCCAGTATAGGAGCACATTTGGGAGCGATTTCGAGTCAATCGGTCTAAAGACCTGGAAGCTATTGAAAAAATGGGCCACTTTTTTCTTTAAAATATTCACCAAAAATACAAATTTCACCGGAATCCGATGGGGACTGCTGTGTCTCATTCAGCGGGTAGAGGACCACATTCGTGACGAATTTCGAGTCAATCGGTCAAAAGACGACCGTAACCCTAACCCTAGCTCCATAACCCTAACCCTAACCCTAACCCTAATGCCAGCCTTAAGGCAGTCTCATGAAACATTGTCTCTTTTCACTAAAATATTCACCAAAAATACAAATTTCACCGGAATCCGATGGGGACTGCTGTGTCTCGTTCAGCCAGTATAGGAGCACATTTGGGAGCGATTTCGAGTCAATCGGTCCAAAGACCTGGAAGCTATTGAAAAAATGGGCCACTTTTTTCTTTAAAATATTCACCAAAAATACAAATTTCACCGGAATCCGATGGGGACTGCTGTGTCTCATTCAGCGAGTAGAGGACCACATTCGTGACGAATTTCGAGTCAATCGGTCAAAAGACGACCGTAACCCTAACCCTAGCTCCATAACCCTAACCCTAACCCTAACCCTAATGCCAGCCTTAAGGCAGTCTCATGAAACATTGTCTCTTTTCACTAAAATATTCACCAAAAATACAAATTTCACCGGAATCCGATGGGGACTGCTGTGTCTCGTTCAGCCAGTATAGGAGCACATTTGGGAGCGATTTCGAGTCAATCGGTCCAAAGACCTGGAAGCTATTGAAAAAATGGGCCACTTTTTTCTTTAAAATATTCACCAAAAATACAAATTTCACCGGAATCCGATGGGGACTGCTGTGTCTCGTTCAGCCAGTATAGGAGCACATTTGGGAGCGATTTCGAGTCAATCGGTCCAAAGACCTGGAAGCTATTGAAAAAATGGGCCACTTTGTTCTTTAAAATATTCACCAAAAATACAAATTTCACCGGAATCCGATGGGGACTGCTGTGTCTCATTCAGCGAGTAGAGGACCACATTCGTGACGAATTTCGAGTCAATCGGTCAAAAGACGACCGTAACCCTAACCCTAGCTCCATAACCCTAACCCTAACCCTAACCCTAATGCCAGCCTTAAGGCAGTCTCATGAAACATTGTCTCTTTTCACTAAAATATTCACCAAAAATACAAATTTCACCGGAATCCGATGGGGACTGCTGTGTCTCGTTCAGCCAGTATAGGAGCACATTTGGGAGCGATTTCGAGTCAATCGGTCCAAAGACCTGGAAGCTATTGAAAAAATGGGCCACTTTTTTCTTTAAAATATTCACCAAAAATACAAATTTCACCGGAATCCGATGGGGACTGCTGTGTCTCATTCAGCGAGTAGAGGACCACATTCGTGACGAATTTCGAGTCAATCGGTCAAAAGACGACCGTAACCCTAACCCTAGCTCCATAACCCTAACCCTAACCCTAATGCCAGCCTTAAGGCAGTCTCATGAAACATTGTCTCTTTTCACTAAAATATTCACCAAAAATACAAATTTCACCGGAATCCGATGGGGACTGCTGTGTCTCGTTCAGCCAGTATAGGAGCACATTTGGGAGCGATTTCGAGTCAATCGGTCCAAAGACCTGGAAGCTATTGAAAAAATGGGCCACTTTTTTCTTTAAAATATTCACCAAAAATACAAATTTCACCGGAATCCGATGGGGACTGCTGTGTCTCATTCAGCGAGTAGAGGACCACATTCGTGACGAATTTCGAGTCAATCGGTCAAAAGACGACCGTAACCCTAACCCTAGCTCCATAACCCTAACCCTAACCCTAATGACAGCCTAAAGGCAGTCTCATGAAACATTGTCTCTTTTCACTAAAATATTCACCAAAAATACAAATTTCATCGGAATCCGATGGGGACTGCTGTGTCTCGTTCAGCCAGTATAGGAGCACATTTGGGAGCGATTTCGAGTCAATCGGTGCAAAGACCTGGAAGCTATTGAAAAAATGGGCCACTTTTTTCTTTAAAATATTCACCAAAAATACAAATTTCACCGGAATCCGATGGGGACTGCTGTGTCTCATTCAGCGAGTAGAGGACCACATTCGTGACGAATTTCGAGTCAATCGGTCAAAAGACGACCGTAACCCTAACCCTAGCTCCATAACCCTAACCCTAACCCTAACCCTAATGCCAGCCTTAAGGCAGTCTCATGAAACATTGTCTCTTTTCACTAAAATATTCACCAAAAATACAAATTTCACCGGAATCCGATGGGGACTGCTGTGTCTCGTTCAGCCAGTATAGGAGCACATTTGGGAGCGATTTCGAGTCAATCGGTCCAAAGACCTGGAAGCTATTGAAAAAATGGGCCACTTTTTTCTTTAAAATATTCACCAAAAATACAAATTTCACCGGAATCCGATGGGGACTGCTGTGTCTCGTTCAGCCAGTATAGGAGCACATTTGGGAGCGATTTCGAGTCAATCGGTCCAAAGACCTGGAAGCTATTGAAAAAATGGGCCACTTTTTTCTTTAAAATATTCACCAAAAATACAAATTTCACCGGAATCCGATGGGGACTGCTGTGTCTCATTCAGCGAGTAGAGGACCACATTCGTGACGAATTTCGAGTCAATCGGTCAAAAGACGACCGTAACCCTAACCCTAGCTCCATAACCCTAACCCTAACCCTAACCCTAATGCCAGCCTTAAGGCAGTCTCATGAAACATTGTCTCTTTTCACTAAAATATTCACCAAAAATACAAATTTCACCGGAATCCGATGGAGACTGCTGTGTCTCGTTCAGCCAGTATAGGAGCACATTTGGGAGCGATTTCGAGTCAATCGGTCCAAAGACCTGGAAGCTATTGAAAAAATGGGCCACTTTTTTCTTTAAAATATTCACCAAAAATACAAATTTCACCGGAATCCGATGGGGACTGCTGTGTCTCATTCAGCGAGTAGAGGACCACATTCGTGACGAATTTCGAGTCAATCGGTCAAAAGACGACCGTAACCCTAACCCTAGCTCCATAACCCTAACCCTAACCCTAACCCTAATGCCAGCCTTAAGGCAGTCTCATGAAACATTGTCTCTTTTCACTAAAATATTCACCAAAAATACAAATTTCACCGGAATCCGATGGGGACTGCTGTGTCTCGTTCAGCCAGTATAGGAGCACATTTGGGAGCGATTTCGAGTCAATCGGTCCAAAGACCTGGAAGCTATTGAAAAAATGGGCCACTTTTTTCTTTAAAATATTCACCAAAAATACAAATTTCACCAGAATCCGATGGGGACTGCTGTGTCTCGTTCAGCCAGTATAGGAGCACATTTGGGAGCGATTTCGAGTCAATCGGTCCAAAGACCTGGAAGCTATTGAAAAAATGGGCCACTTTTTTCTTTAAAATATTCACCAAAAATACAAATTTCACCGGAATCCGATGGGGACTGCTGTGTCTCATTCAGCGAGTAGAGGACCACATTCGTGACGAATTTCGAGTCAATCGGTCAAAAGACGACCGTAACCCTAACCCTAGCTCCATAACCCTAACCCTAACCCTAATGCCAGCCTTAAGGCAGTCTCATGAAACATTGTCTCTTTTCACTAAAATATTCACCAAAAATACAAATTTCATCGGAATCCGATGGGGACTGCTGTGTCTCGTTCAGCCAGTATAGGAGCACATTTGGGAGCGATTTCGAGTCAATCGGTCCAAAGACCTGGAAGCTATTGAAAAAATGGGCCACTTTTTTCTTTAAAATATTCACCAAAAATACAAATTTCACCGGAATCCGATGGGGACTGCTGTGTCTCGTTCAGCCAGTATAGGAGCACATTTGGGAGCGATTTCGAGTCAATCGGTCCAAAGACCTGGAAGCTATTGAAAAAATGGGCCACTTTTTTCTTTAAAATATTCACCAAAAATACAAATTTCACCGGAATCCGATGGGGACTGCTGTGTCTCATTCAGCGAGTAGAGGACCACATTCGTGACGAATTTCGAGTCAATCGGTCAAAAGACGACCGTAACCCTAACCCTAGCTCCATAACCCTAACCCTAACCCTAACCCTAATGCCAGCCTTAAGGCAGTCTCATGAAACATTGTCTCTTTTCACTAAAATATTCACCAAA
Organism: Pagrus major; assembly: GCF_040436345.1. NCBI lineage: Eukaryota > Metazoa > Chordata > Actinopteri > Spariformes > Sparidae > Pagrus > Pagrus major. The sequence goes on along the minus strand of NC_133236.1, from coordinate 23,855,670 downwards.
AATACAAATTTCACCGGAATCCGATGGGGACTGCTGTGTCTCGTTCAGCCAGTATAGGAGCACATTTGGGAGCGATTTCGAGTCAATCGGTGCAAAGACCTGGAAGCTATTGAAAAAATGGGCCACTTTTTTCTTTAAAATATTCACCAAAAATACAAATTTCACCGGAATCCGATGGGGACTTCTGTGTCTCGTTCAGCCAGTATAGGAGCACATTTGGGAGCGATTTCGAGTCAATCGGTCTAAAGACCTGGAAGCTATTGAAAAAATGGGCCACTTTTTTCTTTAAAATATTCACCAAAAATACAAATTTCACCGGAATCCGATGGGGACTGCTGTGTCTCGTTCAGCCAGTATAGGAGCACATTTGGGAGCGATTTCGAGTCAATCGGTCCAAAGACCTGGAAGCTATTGAAAAAATGGGCCACTTTTTTCTTTAAAATATTCACCAAAAATACAAATTTCACCGGAATCCGATGGGGACTGCTGTGTCTCGTTCAGCCAGTATAGGAGCACATTTGGGAGCGATTTCGAGTCAATCGGTCCAAAGACCTGGAAGCTATTGAAAAAATGGGCCACTTTTTTCTTTAAAATATTCACCAAAAATACAAATTTCACCGGAATCCGATGGGGACTGCTGTGTCTCATTCAGCGAGTAGAGGACCACATTCGTGACGAATTTCGAGTCAATCGGTCAAAAGACGACCGTAACCCTAACCCTAGCTCCATAACCCTAACCCTAACCCTAACCCTAATGCCAGCCTTAAGGCAGTCTCATGAAACATTGTCTCTTTTCACTAAAATATTCACCAAAAATACAAATTTCACCGGAATCCGATGGGGACTGCTGTGTCTCGTTCAGCCAGTATAGGAGCACATTTGGGAGCGATTTCGAGTCAATCGGTCCAAAGACCTGGAAGCTATTGAAAAAATGGGCCACTTTTTTCTTTAAAATATTCACCAAAAATACAAATTTCACCGGAATCCGATGGGGACTGCTGTGTCTCGTTCAGCCAGTATAGGAGCACATTTGGGAGCGATTTCGAGTCAATCGGTCCAAAGACCTGGAAGCTATTGAAAAAATGGGCCACTTTTTTCTTTAAAATATTCACCAAAAATACAAATTTCACCGGAATCCGATGGGGACTGCTGTGTCTCATTCAGCGAGTAGAGGACCACATTCGTGACGAATTTCGAGTCAATCGGTCAAAAGACGACCGTAACCCTAACCCTAGCTCCATAACCCTAACCCTAACCCTAACCCTAATGCCAGCCTTAAGGCAGTCTCATGAAACATTGTCTCTTTTCACTAAAATATTCACCAAAAATACAAATTTCACCGGAATCCGATGGGGACTGCTGTGTCTCGTTCAGCCAGTATAGGAGCACATTTGGGAGCGATTTCGAGTCAATCGGTCCAAAGACCTGGAAGCTATTGAAAAAATGGGCCACTTTTTTCTTTAAAATATTCACCAAAAATACAAATTTCACCGGAATCCGATGGGGACTGCTGTGTCTCGTTCAGCCAGTATAGGAGCACATTTGGGAGCGATTTCGAGTCAATCGGTCCAAAGACCTGGAAGCTATTGAAAAAATGGGCCACTTTTTTCTTTAAAATATTCACCAAAAATACAAATTTCACCGGAATCCGATGGGGACTGCTGTGTCTCATTCAGCGAGTAGAGGACCACATTCGTGACGAATTTCGAGTCAATCGGTCAAAAGACGACCGTAACCCTAACCCTAGCTCCATAACCCTAACCCTAACCCTAATGCCAGCCTTAAGGCAGTCTCATGAAACATTGTCTCTTTTCACTAAAATATTCACCAAAAATACAAATTTCACCGGAATCCGATGGGGACTGCTGTGTCTCGTTCAGCCAGTATAGGAGCACATTTGGGAGCGATTTCGAGTCAATCGGTCCAAAGACCTGGAAGCTATTGAAAAAATGGGCCACTTTTTTCTTTAAAATATTCACCAAAAATACAAATTTCACCGGAATCCGATGGGGACTGCTGTGTCTCATTCAGCGAGTAGAGGACCACATTCGTGACGAATTTCGAGTCAATCGGTCAAAAGACGACCGTAACCCTAACCCTAGCTCCATAACCCTAACCCTAACCCTAACCCTAATGCCAGCCTTAAGGCAGTCTCATGAAACATTGTCTCTTTTCACTAAAATATTCACCAAAAATACAAATTTCACCGGAATCCGATGGGGACTGCTGTGTCTCGTTCAGCCAGTATAGGAGCACATTTGGGAGCGATTTCGAGTCAATCGGTCCAAAGACCTGGAAGCTATTGAAAAAATGGGCCACTTTTTTCTTTAAAATATTCACCAAAAATACAAATTTCACCGGAATCCGATGGGGACTGCTGTGTCTCGTTCAGCCAGTATAGGAGCACATTTGGGAGCGATTTCGAGTCAATCGGTCCAAAGACCTGGAAGCTATTGAAAAAATGGGCCACTTTTTTCTTTAAAATATTCACCAAAAATACAAATTTCACCGGAATCCGATGGGGACTGCTGTGTCTCATTCAGCGAGTAGAGGACCACATTCGTGACGAATTTCGAGTCAATCGGTCAAAAGACGACCGTAACCCTAACCCTAGCTCCATAACCCTAACCCTAACCCTAACCCTAATGCCAGCCTTAAGGCAGTCTCATGAAACATTGTCTCTTTTCACTAAAATATTCACCAAAAATACAAATTTCACCGGAATCCGATGGGGACTGCTGTGTCTCGTTCAGCCAGTATAGGAGCACATTTGGGAGCGATTTCGAGTCAATCGGTCCAAAGACCTGGAAGCTATTGAAAAAATGGGCCACTTTTTTCTTTAAAATATTCACCAAAAATACAAATTTCACCGGAATCCGATGGGGACTGCTGTGTCTCGTTCAGCCAGTATAGGAGCACATTTGGGAGCGATTTCGAGTCAATCGGTCCAAAGACCTGGAAGCTATTGAAAAAATGGGCCACTTTTTTCTTTAAAATATTCACCAAAAATACAAATTTCACCGGAATCCGATGGGGACTGCTGTGTCTCATTCAGCGAGTAGAGGACCACATTCGTGACGAATTTCGAGTCAATCGGTCAAAAGACGACCGTAACCCTAACCCTAGCTCCATAACCCTAACCCTAACCCTAATGCCAGCCTTAAGGCAGTCTCATGAAACATTGTCTCTTTTCACTAAAATATTCACCAAAAATACAAATTTCACCGGAATCCGATGGGGACTGCTGTGTCTCGTTCAGCCAGTATAGGAGCACATTTGGGAGCGATTTCGAGTCAATCGGTCCAAAGACCTGGAAGCTATTGAAAAAATGGGCCACTTTTTTCTTTAAAATATTCACCAAAAATACAAATTTCACCGGAATCCGATGGGGACTGCTGTGTCTCATTCAGCGAGTAGAGGACCACATTCGTGACGAATTTCGAGTCAATCGGTCAAAAGACGACCGTAACCCTAACCCTAGCTCCATAACCCTAACCCTAACCCTAACCCTAATGCCAGCCTTAAGGCAGTCTCATGAAACATTGTCTCTTTTCACTAAAATATTCACCAAAAATACAAATTTCACCGGAATCCGATGGGGACTGCTGTGTCTCGTTCAGCCAGTATAGGAGCACATTTGGGAGCGATTTCGAGTCAATCGGTCCAAAGACCTGGAAGCTATTGAAAAAATGGGCCACTTTTTTCTTTAAAATATTCACCAAAAATACAAATTTCACCGGAATCCGATGGGGACTGCTGTGTCTCGTTCAGCCAGTATAGGAGCACATTTGGGAGCGATTTCGAGTCAATCGGTCCAAAGACCTGGAAGCTATTGAAAAAATGGGCCACTTTTTTCTTTAAAATATTCACCAAAAATACAAATTTCACCGGAATCCGATGGGGACTGCTGTGTCTCATTCAGCGAGTAGAGGACCACATTCGTGACGAATTTCGAGTCAATCGGTCAAAAGACGACCGTAACCCTAACCCTAGCTCCATAACCCTAACCCTAACCCTAACCCTAATGCCAGCCTTAAGGCAGTCTCATGAAACATTGTCTCTTTTCACTAAAATATTCACCAAAAATACAAATTTCACCGGAATCCGATGGGGACTGCTGTGTCTCGTTCAGCCAGTATAGGAGCACATTTGGGAGCGATTTCGAGTCAATCGGTCCAAAGACCTGGAAGCTATTGAAAAAATGGGCCACTTTTTTCTTTAAAATATTCACCAAAAATACAAATTTCACCGGAATCCGATGGGGACTGCTGTGTCTCGTTCAGCCAGTATAGGAGCACATTTGGGAGCGATTTCGAGTCAATCGGTCCAAAGACCTGGAAGCTATTGAAAAAATGGGCCACTTTTTTCTTTAAAATATTCACCAAAAATACAAATTTCACCGGAATCCGATGGGGACTGCTGTGTCTCATTCAGCGAGTAGAGGACCACATTCGTGACGAATTTCGAGTCAATCGGTCAAAAGACGACCGTAACCCTAACCCTAGCTCCATAACCCTAACCCTAACCCTAATGCCAGCCTTAAGGCAGTCTCATGAAACATTGTCTCTTTTCACTAAAATATTCACCAAAAATACAAATTTCACCGGAATCCGATGGGGACTGCTGTGTCTCGTTCAGCCAGTATAGGAGCACATTTGGGAGCGATTTCGAGTCAATCGGTCCAAAGACCTGGAAGCTATTGAAAAAATGGGCCACTTTTTTCTTTAAAATATTCACCAAAAATACAAATTTCACCGGAATCCGATGGGGACTGCTGTGTCTCATTCAGCGAGTAGAGGACCACATTCGTGACGAATTTCGAGTCAATCGGTCAAAAGACGACCGTAACCCTAACCCTAGCTCCATAACCCTAACCCTAACCCTAACCCTAATGCCAGCCTTAAGGCAGTCTCATGAAACATTGTCTCTTTTCACTAAAATATTCACCAAAAATACAAATTTCACCGGAATCCGATGGGGACTGCTGTGTCTCGTTCAGCCAGTATAGGAGCACATTTGGGAGCGATTTCGAGTCAATCGGTCCAAAGACCTGGAAGCTATTGAAAAAATGGGCCACTTTTTTCTTTAAAATATTCACCAAAAATACAAATTTCACCGGAATCCGATGGGGACTGCTGTGTCTCGTTCAGCCAGTATAGGAGCACATTTGGGAGCGATTTCGAGTCAATCGGTCCAAAGACCTGGAAGCTATTGAAAAAATGGGCCACTTTTTTCTTTAAAATATTCACCAAAAATACAAATTTCACCGGAATCCGATGGGGACTGCTGTGTCTCATTCAGCGAGTAGAGGACCACATTCGTGACGAATTTCGAGTCAATCGGTCAAAAGACGACCGTAACCCTAACCCTAGCTCCATAACCCTAACCCTAACCCTAACCCTAATGCCAGCCTTAAGGCAGTCTCATGAAACATTGTCTCTTTTCACTAAAATATTCACCAAAAATACAAATTTCACCGGAATCCGATGGGGACTGCTGTGTCTCGTTCAGCCAGTATAGGAGCACATTTGGGAGCGATTTCGAGTCAATCGGTCCAAAGACCTGGAAGCTATTGAAAAAATGGGCCACTTTTTTCTTTAAAATATTCACCAAAAATACAAATTTCACCGGAATCCGATGGGGACTGCTGTGTCTCGTTCAGCCAGTATAGGAGCACATTTGGGAGCGATTTCGAGTCAATCGGTCCAAAGACCTGGAAGCTATTGAAAAAATGGGCCACTTTTTTCTTTAAAATATTCACCAAAAATACAAATTTCACCGGAATCCGATGGGGACTGCTGTGTCTCATTCAGCGAGTAGAGGACCACATTCGTGACGAATTTCGAGTCAATCGGTCAAAAGACGACCGTAACCCTAACCCTAGCTCCATAACCCTAACCCTAACCCTAACCCTAATGCCAGCCTTAAGGCAGTCTCATGAAACATTGTCTCTTTTCACTAAAATATTCACCAAAAATACAAATTTCATCGGAATCCGATGGGGACTGCTGTGTCTCGTTCAGCCAGTATAGGAGCACATTTGGGAGCAATTTCGAGTCAATCGGTGCAAAGACCTGGAAGCTATTGAAAAAATGGGCCACTTTTTTCTTTAAAATATTCACCAAAAATACAAATTTCACCGGAATCCGATGGGGACTTCTGTGTCTCGTTCAGCCAGTATAGGAGCACATTTGGGAGCGATTTCGAGTCAATCGGTCTAAAGACCTGGAAGCTATTGAAAAAATGGGCCACTTTTTTCTTTAAAATATTCACCAAAAATACAAATTTCACCGGAATCCGATGGGGACTGCTGTGTCTCGTTCAGCCAGTATAGGAGCACATTTGGGAGCGATTTCGAGTCAATCGGTCCAAAGACCTGGAAGCTATTGAAAAAATGGGCCACTTTTTTCTTTAAAATATTCACCAAAAATACAAATTTCACCGGAATCCGATGGGGACTGCTGTGTCTCGTTCAGCCAGTATAGGAGCACATTTGGGAGCGATTTCGAGTCAATCGGTCCAAAGACCTGGAAGCTATTGAAAAAATGGGCCACTTTTTTCTTTAAAATATTCACCAAAAATACAAATTTCACCGGAATCCGATGGGGACTGCTGTGTCTCATTCAGCGAGTAGAGGACCACATTCGTGACGAATTTCGAGTCAATCGGTCAAAAGACGACCGTAACCCTAACCCTAGCTCCATAACCCTAACCCTAACCCTAACCCTAATGCCAGCCTTAAGGCAGTCTCATGAAACATTGTCTCTTTTCACTAAAATATTCACCAAAAATACAAATTTCACCGGAATCCGATGGGGACTGCTGTGTCTCGTTCAGCCAGTATAGGAGCACATTTGGGAGCGATTTCGAGTCAATCGGTCCAAAGACCTGGAAGCTATTGAAAAAATGGGCCACTTTTTTCTTTAAAATATTCACCAAAAATACAAATTTCACCGGAATCCGATGGGGACTGCTGTGTCTCGTTCAGCCAGTATAGGAGCACATTTGGGAGCGATTTCGAGTCAATCGGTCCAAAGACCTGGAAGCTATTGAAAAAATGGGCCACTTTTTTCTTTAAAATATTCACCAAAAATACAAATTTCACCGGAATCCGATGGGGACTGCTGTGTCTCATTCAGCGAGTAGAGGACCACATTCGTGACGAATTTCGAGTCAATCGGTCAAAAGACGACCGTAACCCTAACCCTAGCTCCATAACCCTAACCCTAACCCTAACCCTAATGCCAGCCTTAAGGCAGTCTCATGAAACATTGTCTCTTTTCACTAAAATATTCACCAAAAATACAAATTTCACCGGAATCCGATGGGGACTGCTGTGTCTCGTTCAGCCAGTATAGGAGCACATTTGGGAGCGATTTCGAGTCAATCGGTCCAAAGACCTGGAAGCTATTGAAAAAATGGGCCACTTTTTTCTTTAAAATATTCACCAAAAATACAAATTTCACCGGAATCCGATGGGGACTGCTGTGTCTCGTTCAGCCAGTATAGGAGCACATTTGGGAGCGATTTCGAGTCAATCGGTCCAAAGACCTGGAAGCTATTGAAAAAATGGGCCACTTTTTTCTTTAAAATATTCACCAAAAATACAAATTTCACCGGAATCCGATGGGGACTGCTGTGTCTCATTCAGCGAGTAGAGGACCACATTCGTGACGAATTTCGAGTCAATCGGTCAAAAGACGACCGTAACCCTAACCCTAGCTCCATAACCCTAACCCTAACCCTAATGCCAGCCTTAAGGCAGTCTCATGAAACATTGTCTCTTTTCACTAAAATATTCACCAAAAATACAAATTTCACCGGAATCCGATGGGGACTGCTGTGTCTCGTTCAGCCAGTATAGGAGCACATTTGGGAGCGATTTCGAGTCAATCGGTCCAAAGACCTGGAAGCTATTGAAAAAATGGGCCACTTTTTTCTTTAAAATATTCACCAAAAATACAAATTTCACCGGAATCCGATGGGGACTGCTGTGTCTCATTCAGCGAGTAGAGGACCACATTCGTGACGAATTTCGAGTCAATCGGTCAAAAGACGACCGTAACCCTAACCCTAGCTCCATAACCCTAACCCTAACCCTAACCCTAATGCCAGCCTTAAGGCAGTCTCATGAAACATTGTCTCTTTTCACTAAAATATTCACCAAAAATACAAATTTCACCGGAATCCGATGGGGACTGCTGTGTCTCGTTCAGCCAGTATAGGAGCACATTTGGGAGCGATTTCGAGTCAATCGGTCCAAAGACCTGGAAGCTATTGAAAAAATGGGCCACTTTTTTCTTTAAAATATTCACCAAAAATACAAATTTCACCGGAATCCGATGGGGACTGCTGTGTCTCGTTCAGCCAGTATAGGAGCACATTTGGGAGCGATTTCGAGTCAATCGGTCCAAAGACCTGGAAGCTATTGAAAAAATGGGCCACTTTTTTCTTTAAAATATTCACCAAAAATACAAATTTCACCGGAATCCGATGGGGACTGCTGTGTCTCATTCAGCGAGTAGAGGACCACATTCGTGACGAATTTCGAGTCAATCGGTCAAAAGACGACCGTAACCCTAACCCTAGCTCCATAACCCTAACCCTAACCCTAACCCTAATGCCAGCCTTAAGGCAGTCTCATGAAACATTGTCTCTTTTCACTAAAATATTCACCAAAAATACAAATTTCACCGGAATCCGATGGGGACTGCTGTGTCTCGTTCAGCCAGTATAGGAGCACATTTGGGAGCGATTTCGAGTCAATCGGTCCAAAGACCTGGAAGCTATTGAAAAAATGGGCCACTTTTTTCTTTAAAATATTCACCAAAAATACAAATTTCACCGGAATCCGATGGGGACTGCTGTGTCTCGTTCAGCCAGTATAGGAGCACATTTGGGAGCGATTTCGAGTCAATCGGTCCAAAGACCTGGAAGCTATTGAAAAAATGGGCCACTTTTTTCTTTAAAATATTCACCAAAAATACAAATTTCACCGGAATCCGATGGGGACTGCTGTGTCTCATTCAGCGAGTAGAGGACCACATTCGTGACGAATTTCGAGTCAATCGGTCAAAAGACGACCGTAACCCTAACCCTAGCTCCATAACCCTAACCCTAACCCTAATGCCAGCCTTAAGGCAGTCTCATGAAACATTGTCTCTTTTCACTAAAATATTCACCAAAAATACAAATTTCACCGGAATCCGATGGGGACTGCTGTGTCTCGTTCAGCCAGTATAGGAGCACATTTGGGAGCGATTTCGAGTCAATCGGTCCAAAGACCTGGAAGCTATTGAAAAAATGGGCCACTTTTTTCTTTAAAATATTCACCAAAAATACAAATTTCACCGGAATCCGATGGGGACTGCTGTGTCTCATTCAGCGAGTAGAGGACCACATTCGTGACGAATTTCGAGTCAATCGGTCAAAAGACGACCGTAACCCTAACCCTAGCTCCATAACCCTAACCCTAACCCTAACCCTAATGCCAGCCTTAAGGCAGTCTCATGAAACATTGTCTCTTTTCACTAAAATATTCACCAAAAATACAAATTTCACCGGAATCCGATGGGGACTGCTGTGTCTCGTTCAGCCAGTATAGGAGCACATTTGGGAGCGATTTCGAGTCAATCGGTCCAAAGACCTGGAAGCTATTGAAAAAATGGGCCACTTTTTTCTTTAAAATATTCACCAAAAATACAAATTTCACCAGAATCCGATGGGGACTGCTGTGTCTCATTCAGCGAGTAGAGGACCACATTCGTGACGAATTTCGAGTCAATCGGTCAAAAGACGACCGTAACCCTAACCCTAGCTCCATAACCCTAACCCTAACCCTAACCCTAATGCCAGCCTTAAGGCAGTCTCATGAAACATTGTCTCTTTTCACTAAAATATTCACCAAAAATACAAATTTCACCGGAATCCGATGGGGACTGCTGTGTCTCGTTCAGCCAGTATAGGAGCACATTTGGGAGCGATTTCGAGTCAATCGGTCCAAAGACCTGGAAGCTATTGAAAAAATGGGCCACTTTTTTCTTTAAAATATTCACCAAAAATACAAATTTCACCGGAATCCGATGGGGACTGCTGTGTCTCGTTCAGCCAGTATAGGAGCACATTTGGGAGCGATTTCGAGTCAATCGGTCCAAAGACCTGGAAGCTATTGAAAAAATGGGCCACTTTTTTCTTTAAAATATTCACCAAAAATACAAATTTCACCGGAATCCGATGGGGACTGCTGTGTCTCATTCAGCGAGTAGAGGACCACATTCGTGACGAATTTCGAGTCAATCGGTCAAAAGACGACCGTAACCCTAACCCTAGCTCCATAACCCTAACCCTAACCCTAATGCCAGCCTTAAGGCAGTCTCATGAAACATTGTCTCTTTTCACTAAAATATTCACCAAAAATACAAATTTCACCGGAATCCGATGGGGACTGCTGTGTCTCGTTCAGCCAGTATAGGAGCACATTTGGGAGCGATTTCGAGTCAATCGGTCCAAAGACCTGGAAGCTATTGAAAAAATGGGCCACTTTTTTCTTTAAAATATTCACCAAAAATACAAATTTCACCGGAATCCGATGGGGACTGCTGTGTCTCATTCAGCGAGTAGAGGACCACATTCGTGACGAATTTCGAGTCAATCGGTCAAAAGACGACCGTAACCCTAACCCTAGCTCCATAACCCTAACCCTAACCCTAATGCCAGCCTAAAGGCAGTCTCATGAAACATTGTCTCTTTTCACTAAAATATTCACCAAAAATACAAATTTCATCGGAATCCGATGGGGACTGCTGTGTCTCGTTCAGCCAGTATAGGAGCACATTTGGGAGCGATTTCGAGTCAATCGGTGCAAAGACCTGGAAGCTATTGAAAAAATGGGCCACTTTTTTCTTTAAAATATTCACCAAAAATACAAATTTCACCGGAATCCGATGGGGACTGCTGTGTCTCATTCAGCGAGTAGAGGACCACATTCGTGACGAATTTCGAGTCAATCGGTCAAAAGACGACCGTAACCCTAACCCTAGCTCCATAACCCTAACCCTAACCCTAACCCTAATGCCAGCCTTAAGGCAGTCTCATGAAACATTGTCTCTTTTCACTAAAATATTCACCAAAAATACAAATTTCACCGGAATCCGATGGGGACTGCTGTGTCTCGTTCAGCCAGTATAGGAGCACATTTGGGAGCGATTTCGAGTCAATCGGTCCAAAGACCTGGAAGCTATTGAAAAAATGGGCCACTTTTTTCTTTAAAATATTCACCAAAAATACAAATTTCACCGGAATCCGATGGGGACTGCTGTGTCTCGTTCAGCCAGTATAGGAGCACATTTGGGAGCGATTTCGAGTCAATCGGTCCAAAGACCTGGAAGCTATTGAAAAAATGGGCCACTTTTTTCTTTAAAATATTCACCAAAAATACAAATTTCACCGGAATACGATGGGGACTGCTGTGTCTCATTCAGCGAGTAGAGGACCACATTCGTGACGAATTTCGAGTCAATCGGTCAAAAGACGACCGTAACCCTAACCCTAGCTCCATAACGCTAACCCTAACCCTAACCCTAATGCCAGCCTTAAGGCAGTCTCATGAAACATTGTCTCTTTTCACTAAAATATTCACCAAAAATACAAATTTCACCGGAATCCGATGGGGACTGCTGTGTCTCGTTCAGCCAGTATAGGAGCACATTTGGGAGCGATTTCGAGTCAATCGGTCCAAAGACCTGGAAGCTATTGAAAAAATGGGCCACTTTTTTCTTTAAAATATTCACCAAAAATACAAATTTCACCGGAATCCGATGGGGACTGCTGTGTCTCGTTCAGCCAGTATAGGAGCACATTTGGGAGCGATTTCGAGTCAATCGGTCCAAAGACCTGGAAGCTATTGAAAAAATGGGCCACTTTTTTCTTTAAAATATTCAGCAAAAATACAAATTTCACCGGAATCCGATGGGGACTGCTGTGTCTCATTCAGCGAGTAGAGGACCACATTCGTGACGAATTTCGAGTCAATCGGTCAAAAGACGACCGTAACCCTAACCCTAGCTCCATAACCCTAACCCTAACCCTAACCCTAATGCCAGCCTTAAGGCAGTCTCATGAAACATTGTCTCTTTTCACTAAAATATTCACCAAAAATACAAATTTCACCGGAATCCGATGGGGACTGCTGTGTCTCGTTCAGCCAGTATAGGAGCACATTTGGGAGCGATTTCGAGTCAATCGGTGCAAAGACCTGGAAGCTATTGAAAAAATGGGCCACTTTTTTCTTTAAAATATTCACCAAAAATACAAATTTCACCGGAATCCGATGGGGACTTCTGTGTCTCGTTCAGCCAGTATAGGAGCACATTTGGGAGCGATTTCGAGTCAATCGGTCTAAAGACCTGGAAGCTATTGAAAAAATGGGCCACTTTTTTTTTTAAAATATTCACCAAAAATACAAATTTCACCGGAATCCGATGGGGACTGCTGTGTCTCGTTCAGCCAGTATAGGAGCACATTTGGGAGCGATTTCGAGTCAATCGGTCCAAAGACCTGGAAGCTATTGAAAAAATGGGCCACTTTTTTCTTTAAAATATTCACCAAAAATACAAATTTCACCGGAATCCGATGGGGACTGCTGTGTCTCGTTCAGCCAGTATAGGAGCACATTTGGGAGCGATTTCGAGTCAATCGGTCCAAAGACCTGGAAGCTATTGAAAAAATGGGCCACTTTTTTCTTTAAAATATTCACCAAAAATACAAATTTCACCGGAATCCGATGGGGACTGCTGTGTCTCATTCAGCGAGTAGAGGACCAAATTCGTGACGAATTTCGAGTCAATCGGTAAAAAGACGACCGTAACCCTAACCCTAGCTCCATAACCCTAACCCTAACCCTAACCCTAATGCCAGCCTTAAGGCAGTCTCATGAAACATTGTCTCTTTTCACTAAAATATTCACCAAAAATACAAATTTCACCGGAATCCGATGGAGACTGCTGTGTCTCGTTCAGCCAGTATAGGAGCACATTTGGGAGCGATTTCGAGTCAATCTGTGCAAAGACCTGGAAGCTATTGAAAAAATGGGCCACTTTTTTCTTTAAAATATTCACCAAAAATACAAATTTCACCGGAATCCGATGGGGACTTCTGTGTCTCGTTCAGCCAGTATAGGAGCACATTTGGGAGCGATTTCGAGTCAATCGGTCTAAAGACCTGGAAGCTATTGAAAAAATGGGCCACTTTTTTCTTTAAAATATTCACCAAAAATACAAATTTCACCGGAATCCGATGGGGACTGCTGTGTCTCATTCAGCGAGTAGAGGACCACATTCGTGACGAATTTCGAGTCAATCGGTCAAAAGACGACCGTAACCCTAACCCTAGCTCCATAACCCTAACCCTAACCCTAACCCTAATGCCAGCCTTAAGGCAGTCTCATGAAACATTGTCTCTTTTCACTAAAATATTCACCAAAAATACAAATTTCACCGGAATCCGATGGGGACTGCTGTGTCTCGTTCAGCCAGTATAGGAGCACATTTGGGAGCGATTTCGAGTCAATCGGTCCAAAGACCTGGAAGCTATTGAAAAAATGGGCCACTTTTTTCTTTAAAATATTCACCAAAAATACAAATTTCACCGGAATCCGATGGGGACTGCTGTGTCTCATTCAGCGAGTAGAGGACCACATTCGTGACGAATTTCGAGTCAATCGGTCAAAAGACGACCGTAACCCTAACCCTAGCTCCATAACCCTAACCCTAACCCTAATGCCAGCCTAAAGGCAGTCTCATGAAACATTGTCTCTTTTCACTAAAATATTCACCAAAAATACAAATTTCATCGGAATCCGATGGGGACTGCTGTGTCTCGTTCAGCCAGTATAGGAGCACATTTGGGAGCGATTTCGAGTCAATCGGTGCAAAGACCTGGAAGCTATTGAAAAAATGGGCCACTTTTTTCTTTAAAATATTCACCAAAAATACAAATTTCACCGGAATCCGATGGGGACTGCTGTGTCTCATTCAGCGAGTAGAGGACCACATTCGTGACGAATTTCGAGTCAATCGGTCAAAAGACGACCGTAACCCTAACCCTAGCTCCATAACCCTAACCCTAACCCTAACCCTAATGCCAGCCTTAAGGCAGTCTCATGAAACATTGTCTCTTTTCACTAAAATATTCACCAAAAATACAAATTTCACCGGAATCCGATGGGGACTGCTGTGTCTCGTTCAGCCAGTATAGGAGCACATTTGGGAGCGATTTCGAGTCAATCGGTCCAAAGACCTGGAAGCTATTGAAAAAATGGGCCACTTTTTTCTTTAAAATATTCACCAAAAATACAAATTTCACCGGAATCCGATGGGGACTGCTGTGTCTCGTTCAGCCAGTATAGGAGCACATTTGGGAGCGATTTCGAGTCAATCGGTCCAAAGACCTGGAAGCTATTGAAAAAATGGGCCACTTTTTTCTTTAAAATATTCACCAAAAATACAAATTTCACCGGAATCCGATGGGGACTGCTGTGTCTCGTTCAGCCAGTATAGGAGCACATTTGGGAGCGATTTCGAGTCAATCGGTCCAAAGACCTGGAAGCTATTGAAAAAATGGGCCACTTTTTTCTTTAAAATATTCACCAAAAATACAAATTTCACCGGAATCCGATGGGGACTGCTGTGTCTCATTCAGCGAGTAGAGGACCACATTCGTGACGAATTTCGAGTCAATCGGTCAAAAGACGACCGTAACCCTAACCCTAGCTCCATAACCCTAACCCTAACCCTAATGCCAGCCTTAAGGCAGTCTCATGAAACATTGTCTCTTTTCACTAAAATATTCACCAAAAATACAAATTTCACCGGAATCCGATGGGGACTGCTGTGTCTCGTTCAGCCAGTATAGGAGCACATTTGGGAGCGATTTCGAGTCAATCGGTCCAAAGACCTGGAAGCTATTGAAAAAATGGGCCACTTTTTTCTTTAAAATATTCACCAAAAATACAAATTTCACCGGAATCCGATGGGGACTGCTGTGTCTCATTCAGCGAGTAGAGGACCACATTCGTGACGAATTTCGAGTCAATCGGTCAAAAGACGACCGTAACCCTAACCCTAGCTCCATAACCCTAACCCTAACCCTAATGCCAGCCTAAAGGCAGTCTCATGAAACATTGTCTCTTTTCACTAAAATATTCACCAAAAATACAAATTTCATCGGAATCCGATGGGGACTGCTGTGTCTCGTTCAGCCAGTATAGGAGCACATTTGGGAGCGATTTCGAGTCAATCGGTGCAAAGACCTGGAAGCTATTGAAAAAATGGGCCACTTTTTTCTTTAAAATATTCACCAAAAATACAAATTTCACCGGAATCCGATGGGGACTGCTGTGTCTCATTCAGCGAGTAGAGGACCACATTCGTGACGAATTTCGAGTCAATCGGTCAAAAGACGACCGTAACCCTAACCCTAGCTCCATAACCCTAACCCTAACCCTAACCCTAATGCCAGCCTTAAGGCAGTCTCATGAAACATTGTCTCTTTTCACTAAAATATTCACCAAAAATACAAATTTCACCGGAATCCGATGGGGACTGCTGTGTCTCGTTCAGCCAGTATAGGAGCACATTTGGGAGCGATTTCGAGTCAATCGGTCCAAAGACCTGGAAGCTATTGAAAAAATGGGCCACTTTTTTCTTTAAAATATTCACCAAAAATACAAATTTCACCGGAATCCGATGGGGACTGCTGTGTCTCGTTCAGCCAGTATAGGAGCACATTTGGGAGCGATTTCGAGTCAATCGGTCCAAAGACCTGGAAGCTATTGAAAAAATGGGCCACTTTTTTCTTTAAAATATTCACCAAAAATACAAATTTCACCGGAATACGATGGGGACTGCTGTGTCTCATTCAGCGAGTAGAGGACCACATTCGTGACGAATTTCGAGTCAATCGGTCAAAAGACGACCGTAACCCTAACCCTAGCTCCATAACCCTAACCCTAACCCTAACCCTAATGCCAGCCTTAAGGCAGTCTCATGAAACATTGTCTCTTTTCACTAAAATATTCACCAAAAATACAAATTTCACCGGAATCCGATGGGGACTGCTGTGTCTCGTTCAGCCAGTATAGGAGCACATTTGGGAGCGATTTCGAGTCAATCGGTGCAAAGACCTGGAAGCTATTGAAAAAATGGGCCACTTTTTTCTTTAAAATATTCACCAAAAATACAAATTTCACCGGAATCCGATGGGGACTGCTGTGTCTCGTTCAGCCAGTATAGGAGCACATTTGGGAGCGATTTCGAGTCAATCGGTCCAAAGACCTGGAAGCTATTGAAAAAATGGGCCACTTTTTTCTTTAAAATATTCACCAAAAATACAAATTTCACCGGAATCCGATGGGGACTGCTGTGTCTCGTTCAGCCAGTATAGGAGCACATTTGGGAGCGATTTCGAGTCAATCGGTCCAAAGACCTGGAAGCTATTGAAAAAATGGGCCACTTTTTTCTTTAAAATATTCACCAAAAATACAAATTTCACCGGAATCCGATGGGGACTGCTGTGTCTCATTCAGCGAGTAGAGGACCAAATTCGTGACGAATTTCGAGTCAATCGGTAAAAAGACGACCGTAACCCTAACCCTAGCTCCATAACCCTAACCCTAACCCTAACCCTAATGCCAGCCTTAAGGCAGTCTCATGAAACATTGTCTCTTTTCACTAAAATATTCACCAAAAATACAAATTTCACCGGAATCCGATGGAGACTGCTGTGTCTCGTTCAGCCAGTATAGGAGCACATTTGGGAGCGATTTCGAGTCAATCTGTGCAAAGACCTGGAAGCTATTGAAAAAATGGGCCACTTTTTTCTTTAAAATATTCACCAAAAATACAAATTTCACCGGAATCCGATGGGGACTTCTGTGTCTCGTTCAGCCAGTATAGGAGCACATTTGGGAGCGATTTCGAGTCAATCGGTCTAAAGACCTGGAAGCTATTGAAAAAATGGGCCACTTTTTTCTTTAAAATATTCACCAAAAATACAAATTTCACCGGAATCCGATGGGGACTGCTGTGTCTCATTCAGCGAGTAGAGGACCACATTCGTGACGAATTTCGAGTCAATCGGTCAAAAGACGACCGTAACCCTAACCCTAGCTCCATAACCCTAACCCTAACCCTAACCCTAATGCCAGCCTTAAGGCAGTCTCATGAAACATTGTCTCTTTTCACTAAAATATTCACCAAAAATACAAATTTCACCGGAATCCGATGGGGACTGCTGTGTCTCGTTCAGCCAGTATAGGAGCACATTTGGGAGCGATTTCGAGTCAATCGGTCCAAAGACCTGGAAGCTATTGAAAAAATGGGCCACTTTTTTCTTTAAAATATTCACCAAAAATACAAATTTCACCGGAATCCGATGGGGACTGCTGTGTCTCATTCAGCGAGTAGAGGACCACATTCGTGACGAATTTCGAGTCAATCGGTCAAAAGACGACCGTAACCCTAACCCTAGCTCCATAACCCTAACCCTAACCCTAATGCCAGCCTAAAGGCAGTCTCATGAAACATTGTCTCTTTTCACTAAAATATTCACCAAAAATACAAATTTCATCGGAATCCGATGGGGACTGCTGTGTCTCGTTCAGCCAGTATAGGAGCACATTTGGGAGCGATTTCGAGTCAATCGGTGCAAAGACCTGGAAGCTATTGAAAAAATGGGCCACTTTTTTCTTTAAAATATTCACCAAAAATACAAATTTCACCGGAATCCGATGGGGACTGCTGTGTCTCATTCAGCGAGTAGAGGACCACATTCGTGACGAATTTCGAGTCAATCGGTCAAAAGACGACCGTAACCCTAACCCTAGCTCCATAACCCTAACCCTAACCCTAACCCTAATGCCAGCCTTAAGGCAGTCTCATGAAACATTGTCTCTTTTCACTAAAATATTCACCAAAAATACAAATTTCACCGGAATCCGATGGGGACTGCTGTGTCTCGTTCAGCCAGTATAGGAGCACATTTGGGAGCGATTTCGAGTCAATCGGTCCAAAGACCTGGAAGCTATTGAAAAAATGGGCCACTTTTTTCTTTAAAATATTCACCAAAAATACAAATTTCACCGGAATCCGATGGGGACTGCTGTGTCTCGTTCAGCCAGTATAGGAGCACATTTGGGAGCGATTTCGAGTCAATCGGTCCAAAGACCTGGAAGCTATTGAAAAAATGGGCCACTTTTTTCTTTAAAATATTCACCAAAAATACAAATTTCACCGGAATCCGATGGGGACTGCTGTGTCTCATTCAGCGAGTAGAGGACCAAATTCGTGACGAATTTCGAGTCAATCGGTAAAAAGACGACCGTAACCCTAACCCTAGCTCCATAACCCTAACCCTAACCCTAACCCTAATGCCAGCCTTAAGGCAGTCTCATGAAACATTGTCTCTTTTCACTAAAATATTCACCAAAAATACAAATTTCACCGGAATCCGATGGGGACTGCTGTGTCTCGTTCAGCCAGTATAGGAGCACATTTGGGAGCGATTTCGAGTCAATCTGTGCAAAGACCTGGAAGCTATTGAAAAAATGGGCCACTTTTTTCTTTAAAATATTCACCAAAAATACAAATTTCACCGGAATCCGATGGGGACTTCTGTGTCTCGTTCAGCCAGTATAGGAGCACATTTGGGAGCGATTTCGAGTCAATCGGTCTAAAGACCTGGAAGCTATTGAAAAAATGGGCCACTTTTTTCTTTAAAATATTCACCAAAAATACAAATTTCACCGGAATCCGATGGGGACTGCTGTGTCTCATTCAGCGAGTAGAGGACCACATTCGTGACGAATTTCGAGTCAATCGGTCAAAAGACGACCGTAACCCTAACCCTAGCTCCATAACCCTAACCCTAACCCTAACCCTAATGCCAGCCTTAAGGCAGTCTCATGAAACATTGTCTCTTTTCACTAAAATATTCACCAAAAATACAAATTTCACCGGAATCCGATGGGGACTGCTGTGTCTCGTTCAGCCAGTATAGGAGCACATTTGGGAGCGATTTCGAGTCAATCGGTCCAAAGACCTGGAAGCTATTGAAAAAATGGGCCACTTTTTTCTTTAAAATATTCACCAAAAATACAAATTTCACCGGAATCCGATGGGGACTGCTGTGTCTCATTCAGCGAGTAGAGGACCACATTCGTGACGAATTTCGAGTCAATCGGTCAAAAGACGACCGTAACCCTAACCCTAGCTCCATAACCCTAACCCTAACCCTAACCCTAATGCCAGCCTTAAGGCAGTCTCATGAAACATTGTCTCTTTTCACTAAAATATTCACCAAAAATACAAATTTCACCGGAATCCGATGGGGACTGCTGTGTCTCGTTCAGCCAGTATAGGAGCACATTTGGGAGCGATTTCGAGTCAATCGGTCCAAAGACCTGGAAGCTATTGAAAAAATGGGCCACTTTTTTCTTTAAAATATTCACCAAAAATACAAATTTCACCGGAATCCGATGGGGACTGCTGTGTCTCATTCAGCGAGTAGAGGACCACATTCGTGACGAATTTCGAGTCAATCGGTCAAAAGACGACCGTAACCCTAACCCTAGCTCCATAACCCTAAGCCTAACCCTAACCCTAATGCCAGCCTTAAGGCAGTCTCATGAAACATTGTCTCTTTTCACTAAAATATTCACCAAAAATACAAATTTCACCGGAATCCGATGGGGACTGCTGTGTCTCGTTCAGCCAGTATAGGAGCACATTTGGGAGCGATTTCGAGTCAATCGGTCCAAAGACCTGGAAGCTATTGAAAAAATGGGCCACTTTTTTCTTTAAAATATTCACCAAAAATACAATTTTCACCGGAATCCGATGGGGACTGCTGTGTCTCATTCAGCGAGTAGAGGACCACATTCGTGACGAATTTCGAGTCAATCGGTCAAAAGACGACCGTAACCCTAACCCTAGCTCCATAACCCTAACCCTAACCCTAACCCTAATGCCAGCCTTAAGGCAGTCTCATGAAACATTGTCTCTTTTCACTAAAATATTCACCAAAAATACAAATTTCACCGGAATCCGATGGGGACTGCTGTGTCTCGTTCAGCCAGTATAGGAGCACATTTGGGAGCGATTTCGAGTCAATCGGTCCAAAGACCTGGAAGCTATTGAAAAAATGGGCCACTTTTTTCTTTAAAATATTCACCAAAAATACAAATTTCACCAGAATCCGATGGGGACTGCTGTGTCTCGTTCAGCCAGTATAGGAGCACATTTGGGAGCGATTTCGAGTCAATCGGTCCAAAGACCTGGAAGCTATTGAAAAAATGGGCCACTTTTTTCTTTAAAATATTCACCAAAAATACAATTTTCACCGGAATCCGATGGGGACTGCTGTGTCTCATTCAGCGAGTAGAGGACCACATTCGTGACGAATTTCGAGTCAATCGGTCAAAAGACGACCGTAACCCTAACCCTAGCTCCATAACCCTAACCCTAACCCTAACCCTAATGCCAGCCTTGAGGCAGTCTCATGAAACATTGTCTCTTTTCACTAAAATATTCACCAAAAATACAAATTTCACCGGAATCCGATGGGGACTGCTGTGTCTCGTTCAGCCAGTATAGGAGCACATTTGGGAGCGATTTCGAGTCAATCGGTCCAAAGACCTGGAAGCTATTGAAAAAATGGGCCACTTTTTTCTTTAAAATATTCACCAAAAATACAAATTTCACCAGAATCCGATGGGGACTGCTGTGTCTCGTTCAGCCAGTATAGGAGCACATTTGGGAGCGATTTCGAGTCAATCGGTCTAAAGACCTGGAAGCTATTGAAAAAATGGGCCACTTTTTTCTTTAAAATATTCACCAAAAATACAAATTTCACCGGAATCCGATGGGGACTGCTGTGTCTCATTCAGCGAGTAGAGGACCACATTCGTGACGAATTTCGAGTCAATCGGTCAAAAGACGACCGTAACCCTAACCCTAGCTCCATAACCCTAACCCTAACCCTAACCCTAATGCCAGCCTTAAGGCAGTCTCATGAAACATTGTCTCTTTTCACTAAAATATTCACCAAAAATACAAATTTCACCGGAATCCGATGGGGACTGCTGTGTCTCGTTCAGCCAGTATAGGAGCACATTTGGGAGCGATTTCGAGTCAATCGGTGCAAAGACCTGGAAGCTATTGAAAAAATGGGCCACTTTTTTCTTTAAAATATTCACCAAAAATACAAATTTCACCGGAATCCGATGGGGACTTCTGTGTCTCGTTCAGCCAGTATAGGAGCACATTTGGGAGCGATTTCGAGTCAATCGGTCTAAAGACCTGGAAGCTATTGAAAAAATGGGCCACTTTTTTCTTTAAAATATTCACCAAAAATACAAATTTCACCGGAATCCGATGGGGACTGCTGTGTCTCGTTCAGCCAGTATAGGAGCACATTTGGGAGCGATTTCGAGTCAATCGGTCCAAAGACCTGGAAGCTATTGAAAAAATGGGCCACTTTTTTCTTTAAAATATTCACCAAAAATACAAATTTCACCGGAATCCGATGGGGACTGCTGTGTCTCATTCAGCGAGTAGAGGACCACATTCGTGACGAATTTCGAGTCAATCGGTCAAAAGACGACCGTAACCCTAACCCTAGCTCCATAACCCTAACCCTAACCCTAACCCTAATGCCAGCCTTAAGGCAGTCTCATGAAACATTGTCTCTTTTCACTAAAATATTCACCAAAAATACAAATTTCACCGGAATCCGATGGGGACTGCTGTGTCTCGTTCAGCCAGTATAGGAGCACATTTGGGAGCGATTTCGAGTCAATCGGTGCAAAGACCTGGAAGCTATTGAAAAAATGGGCCACTTTTTTCTTTAAAATATTCACCAAAAATACAAATTTCACCGGAATCCGATGGGGACTTCTGTGTCTCGTTCAGCCAGTATAGGAGCACATTTGGGAGCGATTTCGAGTCAATCGGTCTAAAGACCTGGAAGCTATTGAAAAAATGGGCCACTTTTTTCTTTAAAATATTCACCAAAAATACAAATTTCACCGGAATCCGATGGGGACTGCTGTGTCTCATTCAGCGAGTAGAGGACCACATTCGTGACGAATTTCGAGTCAATCGGTCAAAAGACGACCGTAACCCTAACCCTAGCTCCATAACCCTAACCCTAACCCTAACCCTAATGCCAGCCTTAAGGCAGTCTCATGAAACATTGTCTCTTTTCACTAAAATATTCACCAAAAATACAAATTTCACCGGAATCCGATGGGGACTGCTGTGTCTCGTTCAGCCAGTATAGGAGCACATTTGGGAGCGATTTCGAGTCAATCGTTCCAAAGACCTGGAAGCTATTGAAAAAATGGGCCACTTTTTTCTTTAAAATATTCACCAAAAATACAAATTTCACCGGAATCCGATGGGGACTTCTGTTTCTCGTTCAGCCAGTATAGGAGCACATTTGGGAGCGATTTCGAGTCAATCGGTCCCAAGACCTGGAAGCTATTGAAAAAATGGGCCACTTTTTTCTTTAAAATATTCACCAAAAATACAAATTTCACCGGAATCCGATGGGGACTGCTGTGTCTCATTCAGCGAGTAGAGGACCACATTCGTGACGAATTTCGAGTCAATCGGTCAAAAGACGACCGTAACCCTAACCCTAGCTCCATAACCCTAACCCTAACCCTAACCCTAATGCCAGCCTTAAGGCAGTCTCATGAAACATTGTCTCTTTTCACTAAAATATTCACCAAAAATACAAATTTCATCAGAATCCGATGGGGAATGCTGTGTCTCATTCAGCGAGTAGAGGACCACATTCGTGACGAATTTCGAGTCAATCGGTCAAAAGACCTGGAAGCTATTGAAAAAATGGGCCACTTTTTTCTTTAAAATATTCACCAAAAATACAAATTTCACCGGAATCCGATGGGGACTGCTGTGTCTCATTCAGCGAGTAGAGGACCACATTCGTGACGAATTTCGAGTCAATCGGTCAAAAGACGACCGTAACCCTAACCCTAGCTCCATAACCCTAACCCTAACCCTAACCCTAACCCTAATGCCAGCCTTAAGGCAGTCTCATGAAACATTGTCTCTTTTCACTAAAATATTCACCAAAAATACAAATTTCACCGGAATCCGATGGGGACTTCTGTGTCTCGTTCAGCCAGTATAGGAGCACATTTGGGAGCGATTTCGAGTCAATCGGTCTAAAGACCTGGAAGCTATTGAAAAAATGGGCCACTTTTTTCTTTAAAATATTCACCAAAAATACAAATTTCACCGGAATCCGATGGGGACTGCTGTGTCTCGTTCAGCCAGTATAGGAGCACATTTGGGAGCGATTTCGAGTCAATCGGTCCAAAGACCTGGAAGCTATTGAAAAAATGGGCCACTTTTTTCTTTAAAATATTCACCAAAAATACAAATTTCACCGGAATCCGATGGGGACTGCTGTGTCTCGTTCAGCCAGTATAGGAGCACATTTGGGAGCGATTTCGAGTCAATCGGTCCAAAGACCTGGAAGCTATTGAAAAAATGGGCCACATTTTTCTTTAAAATATTCACCAAAAATACAAATTTCACCGGAATCCGATGGGGACTGCTGTGTCTCATTCAGCGAGTAGAGGACCAAATTCGTGACGAATTTCGAGTCAATCGGTCAAAAGACGACCGTAACCCTAACCCTAGCTCCATAACCCTAACCCTAACCCTAACCCTAATGCCAGCCTTAAGGCAGTCTCATGAAACATTGTCTCTTTTCACTAAAATATTCACCAAAAATACAAATTTCACCGGAATCCGATGGGGACTGCTGTGTCTCGTTCAGCCAGTATAGGAGCACATTTGGGAGCGATTTCGAGTCAATCGGTGCAAAGACCTGGAAGCTATTGAAAAAATGGGCCACTTTTTTCTTTAAAATATTCACCAAAAATACAAATTTCACCGGAATCCGATGGGGACTGCTGTGTCTCATTCAGCGAGTAGAGGACCACATTCGTGACGAATTTCGAGTCAATCGGTCAAAAGACGACCGTAACCCTAACCCTAGCTCCATAACCCTAACCCTAACCCTAACCCTAATGCCAGCCTTAAGGCAGTCTCATGAAACATTGTCTCTTTTCACTAAAATATTCACCAAAAATACAAATTTCACCGGAATCCGATGGGGACTGCTGTGTCTCGTTCAGCCAGTATAGGAGCACATTTGGGAGCGATTTCGAGTCA
Organism: Pagrus major; assembly: GCF_040436345.1. Lineage (NCBI taxonomy): Eukaryota > Metazoa > Chordata > Actinopteri > Spariformes > Sparidae > Pagrus > Pagrus major. The sequence goes on along the minus strand of NC_133236.1, from coordinate 23,831,404 downwards.
ATCGGTCCAAAGACCTGGAAGCTATTGAAAAAATGGGCCACTTTTTTCTTTAAAATATTCACCAAAAATACAAATTTCACCGGAATCCGATGGGGACTGCTGTGTCTCGTTCAGCCAGTATAGGAGCACATTTGGGAGCGATTTCGAGTCAATCGGTCCAAAGACCTGGAAGCTATTGAAAAAATGGGCCACTTTTTTCTTTAAAATATTCACCAAAAATACAAATTTCACCGGAATCCGATGGGGACTGCTGTGTCTCATTCAGCGAGTAGAGGACCACATTCGTGACGAATTTCGAGTCAATCGGTCAAAAGACGACCGTAACCCTAACCCTAGCTCCATAACCCTAACCCTAACCCTAACCCTAATGCCAGCCTTAAGGCAGTCTCATGAAACATTGTCTCTTTTCACTAAAATATTCACCAAAAATACAAATTTCACCGGAATCCGATGGGGACTGCTGTGTCTCGTTCAGCCAGTATAGGAGCACATTTGGGAGCGATTTCGAGTCAATCGGTCCAAAGACCTGGAAGCTATTGAAAAAATGGGCCACTTTTTTCTTTAAAATATTCACCAAAAATACAAATTTCACCGGAATCCGATGGGGACTGCTGTGTCTCGTTCAGCCAGTATAGGAGCACATTTGGGAGCGATTTCGAGTCAATCGGTCCAAAGACCTGGAAGCTATTGAAAAAATGGGCCACTTTTTTCTTTAAAATATTCACCAAAAATACAAATTTCACCGGAATCCGATGGGGACTGCTGTGTCTCATTCAGCGAGTAGAGGACCACATTCGTGACGAATTTCGAGTCAATCGGTCAAAAGACGACCGTAACCCTAACCCTAGCTCCATAACCCTAACCCTAACCCTAACCCTAATGCCAGCCTTAAGGCAGTCTCATGAAACATTGTCTCTTTTCACTAAAATATTCACCAAAAATACAAATTTCACCGGAATCCGATGGGGACTGCTGTGTCTCGTTCAGCCAGTATAGGAGCACATTTGGGAGCGATTTCGAGTCAATCGGTCCAAAGACCTGGAAGCTATTGAAAAAATGGGCCACTTTTTTCTTTAAAATATTCACCAAAAATACAAATTTCACCGGAATCCAATGGGGACTTCTGTGTCTCATTCAGCGAGTAGAGGACCACATTCGTGACGAATTTCGAGTCAATCGGTCAAAAGACGACCTTAACCCTAACCCTAGCTCCATAACCCTAACCCTAACCCTAACCCTAATGCCAGCCTTAAGGCAGTCTCATGAAACATTGTCTCTTTTCACTAAAATATTCACCAAAAATACAAATTTCACCGGAATCCGATGGGGACTGCTGTGTCTCGTTCAGCCAGTATAGGAGCACATTTGGGAGCGATTTCGAGTCAATCGGTCCAAAGACCTGGAAGCTATTGAAAAAATGGGCCACTTTTTTCTTTAAAATATTCACCAAAAATACAATTTTCACCGGAATCCGATGGGGACTGCTGTGTCTCATTCAGCGAGTAGAGGACCACATTCGTGACGAATTTCGAGTCAATCGGTCAAAAGACGACCGTAACCCTAACCCTAGCTCCATAACCCTAACCCTAACCCTAACCCTAATGCCAGCCTTAAGGCAGTCTCATGAAACATTGTCTCTTTTCACTAAAATATTCACCAAAAATACAAATTTCACCGGAATCCGATGGGGACTGCTGTGTCTCGTTCAGCCAGTATAGGAGCACATTTGGGAGCGATTTCGAGTCAATCGGTCCAAAGACCTGGAAGCTATTGAAAAAATGGGCCACTTTTTTCTTTAAAATATTCACCAAAAATACAAATTTCACCAGAATCCGATGGGGACTGCTGTGTCTCATTCAGCGAGTAGAGGAGCACATTTGGGAGCGATTTCGAGTCAATCGGTCAAAAGACCTGGAAGCTATTGAAAAAATGGGCCACTTTTTTCTTTAAAATATTCACCAAAAATACAAATTTCACCGGAATCCGATGGGGACTGCTGTGTCTCATTCAGCGAGTAGAGGACCACATTCGTGACGAATTTCGAGTCAATCGGTCAAAAGACGACCGTAACCCTAACCCTAGCTCCATAACCCTAACCCTAACCCTAACCCTAATGCCAGCCTTAAGGCAGTCTCATGAAACATTGTCTCTTTTCACTAAAATATTCACCAAAAATACAAATTTCACCGGAATCCGATGGGGACTGCTGTGTCTCGTTCAGCCAGTATAGGAGCACATTTGGGAGCGATTTCGAGTCAATCGGTCCAAAGACCTGGAAGCTATTGAAAAAATGGGCCACTTTTTTCTTTAAAATATTCACCAAAAATACAAATTTCACCGGAATCCGATGGGGACTGCTGTGTCTCGTTCAGCCAGTATAGGAGCACATTTGGGAGCGATTTCGAGTCAATCGGTCCAAAGACCTGGAAGCTATTGAAAAAATGGGCCACTTTTTTCTTTAAAATATTCACCAAAAATACAAATTTCACCGGAATCCGATGGGGACTGCTGTGTCTCATTCAGCGAGTAGAGGACCAAATTCGTGACGAATTTCGAGTCAATCGGTCAAAAGACGACCGTAACCCTAACCCTAGCTCCATAACCCTAACCCTAACCCTAACCCTAATGCCAGCCTTAAGGCAGTCTCATGAAACATTGTCTCTTTTCACTAAAATATTCACCAAAAATACAAATTTCACCGGAATCCGATGGGGACTGCTGTGTCTCGTTCAGCCAGTATAGGAGCACATTTGGGAGCGATTTCGAGTCAATCGGTGCAAAGACCTGGAAGCTATTGAAAAAATGGGCCACTTTTTTCTTTAAAATATTCACCAAAAATACAAATTTCACCGGAATCCGATGGGGACTTCTGTGTCTCGTTCAGCCAGTATAGGAGCACATTTGGGAGCGATTTCGAGTCAATCGGTCTAAAGACCTGGAAGCTATTGAAAAAATGGGCCACTTTTTTCTTTAAAATATTCACCAAAAATACAAATTTCACCGGAATCCGATGGGGACTGCTGTGTCTCATTCAGCGAGTAGAGGACCACATTTGTGACGAATTTCGAGTCAATCGGTCAAAAGACGACCGTAACCCTAACCCTAGCTCCATAACCCTAACCCTAACCCTAACCCTAATGCCAGCCTTAAGGCAGTCTCATGAAACATTGTCTCTTTTCACTAAAATATTCACCAAAAATACAAATTTCACCGGAATCCGATGGGGACTGCTGTGTCTCGTTCAGCCAGTATAGGAGCACATTTGGGAGCGATTTCGAGTCAATCGGTCCAAAGACCTGGAAGCTATTGAAAAAATGGGCCACTTTTTTCTTTAAAATATTCACCAAAAATACAAATTTCACCGGAATCCGATGGGGACTGCTGTGTCTCGTTCAGCCAGTATAGGAGCACATTTGGGAGCGATTTCGAGTCAATCGGTCCAAAGACCTGGAAGCTATTGAAAAAATGGGCCACTTTTTTCTTTAAAATATTCACCAAAAATACAAATTTCACCGGAATCCGATGGGGACTGCTGTGTCTCATTCAGCGAGTAGAGGACCACATTCGTGACGAATTTCGAGTCAATCGGTCAAAAGACGACCGTAACCCTAACCCTAGCTCCATAACCCTAACCCTAACCCTAATGCCAGCCTTAAGGCAGTCTCATGAAACATTGTCTCTTTTCACTAAAATATTCACCAAAAATACAAATTTCACCGGAATCCGATGGGGACTGCTGTGTCTCGTTCAGCCAGTATAGGAGCACATTTGGGAGCGATTTCGAGTCAATCGGTCCAAAGACCTGGAAGCTATTGAAAAAATGGGCCACTTTTTTCTTTAAAATATTCACCAAAAATACAAATTTCACCGGAATCCGATGGGGACTGCTGTGTCTCATTCAGCGAGTAGAGGACCACATTCGTGACGAATTTCGAGTCAATCGGTCAAAAGACGACCGTAACCCTAACCCTAGCTCCATAACCCTAACCCTAACCCTAATGCCAGCCTAAAGGCAGTCTCATGAAACATTGTCTCTTTTCACTAAAATATTCACCAAAAATACAAATTTCATCGGAATCCGATGGGGACTGCTGTGTCTCGTTCAGCCAGTATAGGAGCACATTTGGGAGCGATTTCGAGTCAATCGGTGCAAAGACCTGGAAGCTATTGAAAAAATGGGCCACTTTTTTCTTTAAAATATTCACCAAAAATACAAATTTCACCGGAATCCGATGGGGACTGCTGTGTCTCATTCAGCGAGTAGAGGACCACATTCGTGACGAATTTCGAGTCAATCGGTCAAAAGACGACCGTAACCCTAACCCTAGCTCCATAACCCTAACCCTAACCCTAACCCTAATGCCAGCCTTAAGGCAGTCTCATGAAACATTGTCTCTTTTCACTAAAATATTCACCAAAAATACAAATTTCACCGGAATCCGATGGGGACTGCTGTGTCTCGTTCAGCCAGTATAGGAGCACATTTGGGAGCGATTTCGAGTCAATCGGTCCAAAGACCTGGAAGCTATTGAAAAAATGGGCCACTTTTTTCTTTAAAATATTCACCAAAAATACAAATTTCACCGGAATCCGATGGGGACTGCTGTGTCTCGTTCAGCCAGTATAGGAGCACATTTGGGAGCGATTTCGAGTCAATCGGTCCAAAGACCTGGAAGCTATTGAAAAAATGGGCCACTTTTTTCTTTAAAATATTCACCAAAAATACAAATTTCACCGGAATCCGATGGGGACTGCTGTGTCTCATTCAGCGAGTAGAGGACCACATTCGTGACGAATTTCGAGTCAATCGGTCAAAAGACGACCGTAACCCTAACCCTAGCTCCATAACCCTAACCCTAACCCTAACCCTAATGCCAGCCTTAAGGCAGTCTCATGAAACATTGTCTCTTTTCACTAAAATATTCACCAAAAATACAAATTTCACCGGAATCCGATGGGGACTGCTGTGTCTCGTTCAGCCAGTATAGGAGCACATTTGGGAGCAATTTCGAGTCAATCGGTCCAAAGACCTGGAAGCTATTGAAAAAATGGGCCACTTTTTTCTTTAAAATATTCACCAAAAATACAAATTTCACCGGAATCCAATGGGGACTTCTGTGTCTCATTCAGCGAGTAGAGGACCACATTCGTGACGAATTTCGAGTCAATCGGTCAAAAGACGACCTTAACCCTAACCCTAGCTCCATAACCCTAACCCTAACCCTAACCCTAATGCCAGCCTTAAGGCAGTCTCATGAAACATTGTCTCTTTTCACTAAAATATTCACCAAAAATACAAATTTCACCGGAATCCGATGGGGACTGCTGTGTCTCGTTCAGCCAGTATAGGAGCACATTTGGGAGCGATTTCGAGTCAATCGGTCCAAAGACCTGGAAGCTATTGAAAAAATGGGCCACTTTTTTCTTTAAAATATTCACCAAAAATACAATTTTCACCGGAATCCGATGGGGACTGCTGTGTCTCATTCAGCGAGTAGAGGACCACATTCGTGACGAATTTCGAGTCAATCGGTCAAAAGACGACCGTAACCCTAACCCTAGCTCCATAACCCTAACCCTAACCCTAACCCTAATGCCAGCCTTAAGGCAGTCTCATGAAACATTGTCTCTTTTCACTAAAATATTCACCAAAAATACAAATTTCACCGGAATCCGATGGGGACTGCTGTGTCTCGTTCAGCCAGTATAGGAGCACATTTGGGAGCGATTTCGAGTCAATCGGTCCAAAGACCTGGAAGCTATTGAAAAAATGGGCCACTTTTTTCTTTAAAATATTCACCAAAAATACAAATTTCACCGGAATCCGATGGGGACTGCTGTGTCTCGTTCAGCCAGTATAGGAGCACATTTGGGAGCGATTTCGAGTCAATCGGTCCAAAGACCTGGAAGCTATTGAAAAAATGGGCCACTTTTTTCTTTAAAATATTCACCAAAAATACAAATTTCACCGGAATCCGATGGGGACTGCTGTGTCTCATTCAGCGAGTAGAGGACCACATTCGTGACGAATTTCGAGTCAATCGGTCAAAAGACGACCGTAACCCTAACCCTAGCTCCATAACCCTAACCCTAACCCTAACCCTAATGCCAGCCTTAAGGCAGTCTCATGAAACATTGTCTCTTTTCACTAAAATATTCACCAAAAATACAAATTTCACCGGAATCCGATGGGGACTGCTGTGTCTCGTTCAGCCAGTATAGGAGCACATTTGGGAGCGATTTCGAGTCAATCGGTCCAAAGACCTGGAAGCTATTGAAAAAATGGGCCACTTTTTTCTTTAAAATATTCACCAAAAATACAAATTTCACCGGAATCCAATGGGGACTTCTGTGTCTCATTCAGCGAGTAGAGGACCACATTCGTGACGAATTTCGAGTCAATCGGTCAAAAGACGACCTTAACCCTAACCCTAGCTCCATAACCCTAACCCTAACCCTAACCCTAATGCCAGCCTTAAGGCAGTCTCATGAAACATTGTCTCTTTTCACTAAAATATTCACCAAAAATACAAATTTCACCGGAATCCGATGGGGACTGCTGTGTCTCGTTCAGCCAGTATAGGAGCACATTTGGGAGCGATTTCGAGTCAATCGGTCCAAAGACCTGGAAGCTATTGAAAAAATGGGCCACTTTTTTCTTTAAAATATTCACCAAAAATACAATTTTCACCGGAATCCGATGGGGACTGCTGTGTCTCATTCAGCGAGTAGAGGACCACATTCGTGACGAATTTCGAGTCAATCGGTCAAAAGACGACCGTAACCCTAACCCTAGCTCCATAACCCTAACCCTAACCCTAACCCTAATGCCAGCCTTAAGGCAGTCTCATGAAACATTGTCTCTTTTCACTAAAATATTCACCAAAAATACAAATTTCACCGGAATCCGATGGGGACTGCTGTGTCTCGTTCAGCCAGTATAGGAGCACATTTGGGAGCGATTTCGAGTCAATCGGTCCAAAGACCTGGAAGCTATTGAAAAAATGGGCCACTTTTTTCTTTAAAATATTCACCAAAAATACAAATTTCACCAGAATCCGATGGGGACTGCTGTGTCTCGTTCAGCCAGTATAGGAGCACATTTGGGAGCGATTTCGAGTCAATCGGTCCAAAGACCTGGAAGCTATTGAAAAAATGGGCCACTTTTTTCTTTAAAATATTCACCAAAAATACAAATTTCACCGGAATCCGATGGGGACTGCTGTGTCTCATTCAGCGAGTAGAGGACCACATTCGTGACGAATTTCGAGTCAATCGGTCAAAAGACGACCGTAACCCTAACCCTAGCTCCATAACCCTAACCCTAACCCTAACCCTAATGCCAGCCTTAAGGCAGTCTCATGAAACATTGTCTCTTTTCACTAAAATATTCACCAAAAATACAAATTTCACCGGAATCCGATGGGGACTGCTGTGTCTCGTTCAGCCAGTATAGGAGCACATTTGGGAGCGATTTCGAGTCAATCGGTCCAAAGACCTGGAAGCTATTGAAAAAATGGGCCACTTTTTTCTTTAAAATATTCACCAAAAATACAAATTTCACCGGAATCCGATGGGGACTGCTGTGTCTCGTTCAGCCAGTATAGGAGCACATTTGGGAGCGATTTCGAGTCAATCGGTCCAAAGACCTGGAAGCTATTGAAAAAATGGGCCACTTTTTTCTTTAAAATATTCACCAAAAATACAAATTTCACCGGAATCCGATGGGGACTGCTGTGTCTCATTCAGCGAGTAGAGGACCACATTCGTGACGAATTTCGAGTCAATCGGTCAAAAGACGACCGTAACCCTAACCCTAGCTCCATAACCCTAACCCTAACCCTAACCCTAATGCCAGCCTTAAGGCAGTCTCATGAAACATTGTCTCTTTTCACTAAAATATTCACCAAAAATACAAATTTCACCGGAATCCGATGGGGACTGCTGTGTCTCGTTCAGCCAGTATAGGAGCACATTTGGGAGCGATTTCGAGTCAATCGGTGCAAAGACCTGGAAGCTATTGAAAAAATGGGCCACTTTTTTCTTTAAAATATTCACCAAAAATACAAATTTCACCGGAATCCGATGGGGACTTCTGTGTCTCGTTCAGCCAGTATAGGAGCACATTTGGGAGCGATTTCGAGTCAATCGGTCTAAAGACCTGGAAGCTATTGAAAAAATGGGCCACTTTTTTCTTTAAAATATTCACCAAAAATACAAATTTCACCGGAATCCGATGGGGACTGCTGTGTCTCGTTCAGCCAGTATAGGAGCACATTTGGGAGCGATTTCGAGTCAATCGGTCCAAAGACCTGGAAGCTATTGAAAAAATGGGCCACTTTTTTCTTTAAAATATTCACCAAAAATACAAATTTCACCGGAATCCGATGGGGACTGCTGTGTCTCGTTCAGCCAGTATAGGAGCACATTTGGGAGCGATTTCGAGTCAATCGGTCCAAAGACCTGGAAGCTATTGAAAAAATGGGCCACTTTTTTCTTTAAAATATTCACCAAAAATACAAATTTCACCGGAATCCGATGGGGACTGCTGTGTCTCATTCAGCGAGTAGAGGACCAAATTCGTGACGAATTTCGAGTCAATCGGTAAAAAGACGACCGTAACCCTAACCCTAGCTCCATAACCCTAACCCTAACCCTAACCCTAATGCCAGCCTTAAGGCAGTCTCATGAAACATTGTCTCTTTTCACTAAAATATTCACCAAAAATACAAATTTCACCGGAATCCGATGGGGACTGCTGTGTCTCGTTCAGCCAGTATAGGAGCACATTTGGGAGCGATTTCGAGTCAATCTGTGCAAAGACCTGGAAGCTATTGAAAAAATGGGCCACTTTTTTCTTTAAAATATTCACCAAAAATACAAATTTCACCGGAATCCGATGGGGACTGCTGTGTCTCATTCAGCGAGTAGAGGACCACATTCGTGACGAATTTCGAGTCAATCGGTCAAAAGACGACCGTAACCCTAACCCTAGCTCCATAACCCTAACCCTAACCCTAACCCTAATGCCAGCCTTAAGGCAGTCTCATGAAACATTGTCTCTTTTCACTAAAATATTCACCAAAAATACAAATTTCACCGGAATCCGATGGGGACTGCTGTGTCTCGTTCAGCCAGTATAGGAGCACATTTGGGAGCGATTTCGAGTCAATCGGTCCAAAGACCTGGAAGCTATTGAAAAAATGGGCCACTTTTTTCTTTAAAATATTCACCAAAAATACAAATTTCACCGGAATCCGATGGGGACTGCTGTGTCTCATTCAGCGAGTAGAGGACCACATTCGTGACGAATTTCGAGTCAATCGGTCAAAAGACGACCGTAACCCTAACCCTAGCTCCATAACCCTAACCCTAACCCTAACCCTAATGCCAGCCTTAAGGCAGTCTCATGAAACATTGTCTCTTTTCACTAAAATATTCACCAAAAATACAAATTTCACCGGAATCCGATGGGGACTGCTGTGTCTCGTTCAGCCAGTATAGGAGCACATTTGGGAGCGATTTCGAGTCAATCGGTCCAAAGACCTGGAAGCTATTGAAAAAATGGGCCACTTTTTTCTTTAAAATATTCACCAAAAATACAAATTTCACCGGAATCCGATGGGGACTGCTGTGTCTCATTCAGCGAGTAGAGGACCACATTCGTGACGAATTTCGAGTCAATCGGTCAAAAGACGACCGTAACCCTAACCCTAGCTCCATAACCCTAACCCTAACCCTAACCCTAATGCCAGCCTTAAGGCAGTCTCATGAAACATTGTCTCTTTTCACTAAAATATTCACCAAAAATACAAATTTCACCGGAATCCGATGGGGACTGCTGTGTCTCGTTCAGCCAGTATAGGAGCACATTTGGGAGCGATTTCGAGTCAATCGGTCCAAAGACCTGGAAGCTATTGAAAAAATGGGCCACTTTTTTCTTTAAAATATTCACCAAAAATACAATTTTCACCGGAATCCGATGGGGACTGCTGTGTCTCATTCAGCGAGTAGAGGACCACATTCGTGACGAATTTCGAGTCAATCGGTCAAAAGACGACCGTAACCCTAACCCTAGCTCCATAACCCTAACCCTAACCCTAACCCTAATGCCAGCCTTAAGGCAGTCTCATGAAACATTGTCTCTTTTCACTAAAATATTCACCAAAAATACAAATTTCACCGGAATCCGATGGGGACTGCTGTGTCTCGTTCAGCCAGTATAGGAGCACATTTGGGAGCGATTTCGAGTCAATCGGTCCAAAGACCTGGAAGCTATTGAAAAAATGGGCCACTTTTTTCTTTAAAATATTCACCAAAAATACAAATTTCACCAGAATCCGATGGGGACTGCTGTGTCTCGTTCAGCCAGTATAGGAGCACATTTGGGAGCGATTTCGAGTCAATCGGTCCAAAGACCTGGAAGCTATTGAAAAAATGGGCCACTTTTTTCTTTAAAATATTCACCAAAAATACAATTTTCACCGGAATCCGATGGGGACTGCTGTGTCTCATTCAGCGAGTAGAGGACCACATTCGTGACGAATTTCGAGTCAATCGGTCAAAAGACGACCGTAACCCTAACCCTAGCTCCATAACCCTAACCCTAACCCTAACCCTAATGCCAGCCTTGAGGCAGTCTCATGAAACATTGTCTCTTTTCACTAAAATATTCACCAAAAATACAAATTTCACCGGAATCCGATGGGGACTGCTGTGTCTCGTTCAGCCAGTATAGGAGCACATTTGGGAGCGATTTCGAGTCAATCGGTCCAAAGACCTGGAAGCTATTGAAAAAATGGGCCACTTTTTTCTTTAAAATATTCACCAAAAATACAAATTTCACCAGAATCCGATGGGGACTGCTGTGTCTCGTTCAGCCAGTATAGGAGCACATTTGGGAGCGATTTCGAGTCAATCGGTCCAAAGACCTGGAAGCTATTGAAAAAATGGGCCACTTTTTTCTTTAAAATATTCACCAAAAATACAAATTTCACCGGAATCCGATGGGGACTGCTGTGTCTCATTCAGCGAGTAGAGGACCACATTCGTGACGAATTTCGAGTCAATCGGTCAAAAGACGACCGTAACCCTAACCCTAGCTCCATAACCCTAACCCTAACCCTAACCCTAATGCCAGCCTTAAGGCAGTCTCATGAAACATTGTCTCTTTTCACTAAAATATTCACCAAAAATACAAATTTCACCGGAATCCGATGGGGACTGCTGTGTCTCGTTCAGCCAGTATAGGAGCACATTTGGGAGCGATTTCGAGTCAATCGGTGCAAAGACCTGGAAGCTATTGAAAAAATGGGCCACTTTTTTCTTTAAAATATTCACCAAAAATACAAATTTCACCGGAATCCGATGGGGACTTCTGTGTCTCGTTCAGCCAGTATAGGAGCACATTTGGGAGCGATTTCGAGTCAATCGGTCTAAAGACCTGGAAGCTATTGAAAAAATGGGCCACTTTTTTCTTTAAAATATTCACCAAAAATACAAATTTCACCGGAATCCGATGGGGACTGCTGTGTCTCGTTCAGCCAGTATAGGAGCACATTTGGGAGCGATTTCGAGTCAATCGGTCCAAAGACCTGGAAGCTATTGAAAAAATGGGCCACTTTTTTCTTTAAAATATTCACCAAAAATACAAATTTCACCGGAATCCGATGGGGACTGCTGTGTCTCGTTCAGCCAGTATAGGAGCACATTTGGGAGCGATTTCGAGTCAATCGGTCCAAAGACCTGGAAGCTATTGAAAAAATGGGCCACTTTTTTCTTTAAAATATTCACCAAAAATACAAATTTCACCGGAATCCGATGGGGACTGCTGTGTCTCGTTCAGCCAGTATAGGAGCACATTTGGGAGCGATTTCGAGTCAATCGGTCCAAAGACCTGGAAGCTATTGAAAAAATGGGCCACTTTTTTCTTTAAAATATTCACCAAAAATACAAATTTCACCGGAATCCGATGGGGACTGCTGTGTCTCATTCAGCGAGTAGAGGACCACATTCGTGACGAATTTCGAGTCAATCGGTCCAAAGACGACCGTAACCCTAACCCTAGCTCCATAACCCTAACCCTAACCCTAACCCTAATGCCAGCCTTAAGGCAGTCTCATGAAACATTGTCTCTTTTCACTAAAATATTCACCAAAAATACAAATTTCACCGGAATCCGATGGGGACTGCTGTGTCTCGTTCAGCCAGTATAGGAGCACATTTGGGAGCGATTTCGAGTCAATCGGTGCAAAGACCTGGAAGCTATTGAAAAAATGGGCCACTTTTTTCTTTAAAATATTCACCAAAAATACAAATTTCACCGGAATCCGATGGGGACTTCTGTGTCTCGTTCAGCCAGTATAGGAGCACATTTGGGAGCGATTTCGAGTCAATCGGTCTAAAGACCTGGAAGCTATTGAAAAAATGGGCCACTTTTTTCTTTAAAATATTCACCAAAAATACAAATTTCACCGGAATCCGATGGGGACTGCTGTGTCTCATTCAGCGAGTAGAGGACCACATTCGTGACGAATTTCGAGTCAATCGGTCAAAAGACGACCGTAACCCTAACCCTAGCTCCATAACCCTAACCCTAACCCTAACCCTAATGCCAGCCTTAAGGCAGTCTCATGAAACATTGTCTCTTTTCACTAAAATATTCACCAAAAATACAAATTTCACCGGAATCCGATGGGGACTGCTGTGTCTCGTTCAGCCAGTATAGGAGCACATTTGGGAGCGATTTCGAGTCAATCGTTCCAAAGACCTGGAAGCTATTGAAAAAATGGGCCACTTTTTTCTTTAAAATATTCACCAAAAATACAAATTTCACCGGAATCCGATGGGGACTTCTGTGTCTCGTTCAGCCAGTATAGGAGCACATTTGGGAGCGATTTCGAGTCAATCGGTCCCAAGACCTGGAAGCTATTGAAAAAATGGGCCACTTTTTTCTTTAAAATATTCACCAAAAATACAAATTTCACCGGAATCCGATGGGGACTGCTGTGTCTCATTCAGCGAGTAGAGGACCACATTCGTGACGAATTTCGAGTCAATCGGTCAAAAGACGACCGTAACCCTAACCCTAGCTCCATAACCCTAACCCTAACCCTAACCCTAATGCCAGCCTTAAGGCAGTCTCATGAAACATTGTCTCTTTTCACTAAAATATTCACCAAAAATACAAATTTCATCAGAATCCGATGGGGAATGCTGTGTCTCATTCAGCGAGTAGAGGACCACATTCGTGACGAATTTCGAGTCAATCGGTCAAAAGACCTGGAAGCTATTGAAAAAATGGGCCACTTTTTTCTTTAAAATATTCACCAAAAATACAAATTTCACCGGAATCCGATGGGGACTGCTGTGTCTCATTCAGCGAGTAGAGGACCACATTCGTGACGAATTTCGAGTCAATCGGTCAAAAGACGACCGTAACCCTAACCCTAGCTCCATAACCCTAACCCTAACCCTAACCCTAACCCTAATGCCAGCCTTAAGGCAGTCTCATGAAACATTGTCTCTTTTCACTAAAATATTCACCAAAAATACAAATTTCACCGGAATCCGATGGGGACTTCTGTGTCTCGTTCAGCCAGTATAGGAGCACATTTGGGAGCGATTTCGAGTCAATCGGTCTAAAGACCTGGAAGCTATTGAAAAAATGGGCCACTTTTTTCTTTAAAATATTCACCAAAAATACAAATTTCACCGGAATCCGATGGGGACTGCTGTGTCTCGTTCAGCCAGTATAGGAGCACATTTGGGAGCGATTTCGAGTCAATCGGTCCAAAGACCTGGAAGCTATTGAAAAAATGGGCCACTTTTTTCTTTAAAATATTCACCAAAAATACAAATTTCACCGGAATCCGATGGGGACTGCTGTGTCTCGTTCAGCCAGTATAGGAGCACATTTGGGAGCGATTTCGAGTCAATCGGTCCAAAGACCTGGAAGCTATTGAAAAAATGGGCCACTTTTTTCTTTAAAATATTCACCAAAAATACAAATTTCACCGGAATCCGATGGGGACTTCTGTGTCTCGTTCAGCCAGTATAGGAGCACATTTGGGAGCGATTTCGAGTCAATCGGTCCCAAGACCTGGAAGCTATTGAAAAAATGGGCCACTTTTTTCTTTAAAATATTCACCAAAAATACAAATTTCACCGGAATCCGATGGGGACTGCTGTGTCTCATTCAGCGAGTAGAGGACCACATTCGTGACGAATTTCGAGTCAATCGGTCAAAAGACGACCGTAACCCTAACCCTAGCTCCATAACCCTAACCCTAACCCTAACCCTAATGCCAGCCTTAAGGCAGTCTCATGAAACATTGTCTCTTTTCACTAAAATATTCACCAAAAATACAAATTTCATCAGAATCCGATGGGGAATGCTGTGTCTCATTCAGCGAGTAGAGGACCACATTCGTGACGAATTTCGAGTCAATCGGTCAAAAGACCTGGAAGCTATTGAAAAAATGGGCCACTTTTTTCTTTAAAATATTCACCAAAAATACAAATTTCACCGGAATCCGATGGGGACTGCTGTGTCTCATTCAGCGAGTAGAGGACCACATTCGTGACGAATTTCGAGTCAATCGGTCAAAAGACGACCGTAACCCTAACCCTAGCTCCATAACCCTAACCCTAACCCTAACCCTAACCCTAATGCCAGCCTTAAGGCAGTCTCATGAAACATTGTCTCTTTTCACTAAAATATTCACCAAAAATACAAATTTCACCGGAATCCGATGGGGACTTCTGTGTCTCGTTCAGCCAGTATAGGAGCACATTTGGGAGCGATTTCGAGTCAATCGGTCTAAAGACCTGGAAGCTATTGAAAAAATGGGCCACTTTTTTCTTTAAAATATTCACCAAAAATACAAATTTCACCGGAATCCGATGGGGACTGCTGTGTCTCGTTCAGCCAGTATAGGAGCACATTTGGGAGCGATTTCGAGTCAATCGGTCCAAAGACCTGGAAGCTATTGAAAAAATGGGCCACTTTTTTCTTTAAAATATTCACCAAAAATACAAATTTCACCGGAATCCGATGGGGACTGCTGTGTCTCGTTCAGCCAGTATAGGAGCACATTTGGGAGCGATTTCGAGTCAATCGGTCCAAAGACCTGGAAGCTATTGAAAAAATGGGCCACTTTTTTCTTTAAAATATTCACCAAAAATACAAATTTCACCGGAATCCGATGGGGACTGCTGTGTCTCATTCAGCGAGTAGAGGACCAAATTCGTGACGAATTTCGAGTCAATCGGTCAAAAGACGACCGTAACCCTAACCCTAGCTCCATAACCCTAACCCTAACCCTAACCCTAATGCCAGCCTTAAGGCAGTCTCATGAAACATTGTCTCTTTTCACTAAAATATTCACCAAAAATACAAATTTCACCGGAATCCGATGGGGACTGCTGTGTCTCGTTCAGCCAGTATAGGAGCACATTTGGGAGCGATTTCGAGTCAATCGGTCCAAAGACCTGGAAGCTATTGAAAAAATGGGCCACTTTTTTCTTTAAAATATTCACCAAAAATACAAATTTCACCGGAATCCGATGGGGACTTCTGTGTCTCGTTCAGCCAGTATAGGAGCACATTTGGGAGCGATTTCGAGTCAATCGGTCTAAAGACCTGGAAGCTATTGAAAAAATGGGCCACTTTTTTCTTTAAAATATTCACCAAAAATACAAATTTCACCGGAATCCGATGGGGACTGCTGTGTCTCATTCAGCGAGTAGAGGACCACATTCGTGACGAATTTCGAGTCAATCGGTCAAAAGACGACCGTAACCCTAACCCTAGCTCCATAACCCTAACCCTAACCCTAACCCTAATGCCAGCCTTAAGGCAGTCTCATGAAACATTGTCTCTTTTCACTAAAATATTCACCAAAAATACAAATTTCACCGGAATCCGATGGGGACTGCTGTGTCTCGTTCAGCCAGTATAGGAGCACATTTGGGAGCGATTTTGAGTCAATCGGTCCAAAGACCTGGAAGCTATTGAAAAAATGGGCCACTTTTTTCTTTAAAATATTCACCAAAAATACAAATTTCACCGGAATCCGATGGGGACTGCTGTGTCTCATTCAGCGAGTAGAGGACCACATTCGTGACGAATTTCGAGTCAATCGGTCAAAAGACGACCGTAACCCTAACCCTAGCTCCATAACCCTAACCCTAACCCTAACCCTAATGCCAGCCTTAAGGCAGTCTCATGAAACATTGTCTCTTTTCACTAAAATATTCACCAAAAATACAATTTCACCGGAATCCGATGGGGACTGCTGTGTCTCGTTCAGCCAGTATAGGAGCACATTTGGGAGCGATTTCGAGTCAATCGGTCCAAAGACCTGGAAGCTATTGAAAAAATGGGCCACTTTTTTCTTTAAAATATTCACCAAAAATACAATTTTCACCGGAATCCGATGGGGACTGCTGTGTCTCATTCAGCGAGTAGAGGACCACATTCGTGACGAATTTCGAGTCAATCGGTCAAAAGACGACCGTAACCCTAACCCTAGCTCCATAACCCTAACCCTAACCCTAACCCTAATGCCAGCCTTAAGGCAGTCTCATGAAACATTGTCTCTTTTCACTAAAATATTCACCAAAAATACAAATTTCACCGGAATCCGATGGGGACTGCTGTGTCTCGTTCAGCCAGTATAGGAGCACATTTGGGAGCGATTTCGAGTCAATCGGTCCAAAGACCTGGAAGCTATTGAAAAAATGGGCCACTTTTTTCTTTAAAATATTCACCAAAAATACAAATTTCACCGGAATCCGATGGGGACTGCTGTGTCTCATTCAGCGAGTAGAGGACCACATTCGTGACGAATTTCGAGTCAATCGGTCAAAAGACGACCGTAACCCTAACCCTAGCTCCATAACCCTAACCCTAACCCTAACCCTAATGCCAGCCTTAAGGCAGTCTCATGAAACATTGTCTCTTTTCACTAAAATATTCACCAAAAATACAAATTTCACCGGAATCCGATGGGGACTGCTGTGTCTCGTTCAGCCAGTATAGGAGCACATTTGGGAGCGATTTCGAGTCAATCGGTCCAAAGACCTGGAAGCTATTGAAAAAATGGGCCACTTTTTTCTTTAAAATATTCACCAAAAATACAAATTTCACCGGAATCCGATGGGGACTGCTGTGTCTCGTTCAGCCAGTATAGGAGCACATTTGGGAGCGATTTCGAGTCAATCGGTCCAAAGACCTGGAAGCTATTGAAAAAATGGGCCACTTTTTTCTTTAAAATATTCACCAAAAATACAAATTTCACCGGAATCCGATGGGGACTGCTGTGTCTCATTCAGCGAGTAGAGGACCACATTCGTGACGAATTTCGAGTCAATCGGTCAAAAGACGACCGTAACCCTAACCCTAGCTCCATAACCCTAAACCTAACCCTAACCCTAATGCCAGCCTTAAGGCAGTCTCATGAAACATTGTCTCTTTTCACTAAAATATTCACCAAAAATACAAATTTCATCAGAATCCGATGGGGAATGCTGTGTCTCATTCAGCGAGTAGAGGACCACATTCGTGACGAATTTCGAGTCAATCGGTCAAAAGACCTGGAAGCTATTGAAAAAATGGGCCACTTTTTTCCTTAAAATATTCACCAAAAATACAAATTTCACCGGAATCCGATGGGGACTGCTGTGTCTCATTCAGCGAGTAGAGGACCACATTCGTGACGAATTTCGAGTCAATCGGTCAAAAGACGACCGTAACCCTAACCCTAGCTCCATAACCCTAACCCTAACCCTAACCCTAACCCTAATGCCAGCCTTAAGGCAGTCTCATGAAACATTGTCTCTTTTCACTAAAATATTCACCAAAAATACAAATTTCATCGGAATCCGATGGGGACTGCTGTGTCTCGTTCAGCCAGTATAGGAGCACATTTGGGAGCGATTTCGAGTCAATCGGTCCAAAGACCTGGAAGCTATTGAAAAAATGGGCCACTTTTTTCTTTAAAATATTCACCAAAAATACAAATTTCACCGGAATCCGATGGGGACTGCTGTGTCTCATTCAGCGAGTAGAGGACCACATTCGTGACGAATTTCGAGTCAATCGGTCAAAAGACGACCGTAACCCTAACCCTAGCTCCATAACCCTAACCCTAACCCTAACCCTAATGCCAGCCTTAAGGCAGTCTCATGAAACATTGTCTCTTTTCACTAAAATATTCACCAAAAATACAAATTTCACCGGAATCCGATGGGGACTGCTGTGTCTCGTTCAGCCAGTATAGGAGCACATTTGGGAGCGATTTCGAGTCAATCGGTCCAAAGACCTGGAAGCTATTGAAAAAATGGGCCACTTTTTTCTTTAAAATATTCACCAAAAATACAAATTTCACCGGAATCCGATGGGGACTGCTGTGTCTCGTTCAGCCAGTATAGGAGCACATTTGGGAGCGATTTCGAGTCAATCGGTCCAAAGACCTGGAAGCTATTGAAAAAATGGGCCACTTTTTTCTTTAAAATATTCACCAAAAATACAAATTTCACCGGAATCCGATGGGGACTGCTGTGTCTCATTCAGCGAGTAGAGGACCACATTCGTGACGAATTTCGAGTCAATCGGTCAAAAGACGACCGTAACCCTAACCCTAGCTCCATAACCCTAACCCTAACCCTAACCCTAATGCCAGCCTTAAGGCAGTCTCATGAAACATTGTCTCTTTTCACTAAAATATTCACCAAAAATACAAATTTCACCGGAATCCGATGGGGACTGCTGTGTCTCGTTCAGCCAGTATAGGAGCACATTTGGGAGCGATTTCGAGTCAATCGGTCCAAAGACCTGGAAGCTATTGAAAAAATGGGCCACTTTTTTCTTTAAAATATTCACCAAAAATACAAATTTCACCGGAATCCGATGGGGACTGCTGTGTCTCATTCAGCGAGTAGAGGACCACATTCGTGACGAATTTCGAGTCAATCGGTCAAAAGACGACCGTAACCCTAACCCTAGCTCCATAACCCTAACCCTAACCCTAACCCTAATGCCAGCCTTAAGGCAGTCTCATGAAACATTGTCTCTTTTCACTAAAATATTCACCAAAAATACAAATTTCACCGGAATCCGATGGGGACTGCTGTGTCTCGTTCAGCCAGTATAGGAGCACATTTGGGAGCGATTTCGAGTCAATCGGTCCAAAGACCTGGAAGCTATTGAAAAAATGGGCCACTTTTTTCTTTAAAATATTCACCAAAAATACAAATTTCACCGGAATCCGATGGGGACTGCTGTGTCTCGTTCAGCCAGTATAGGAGCACATTTGGGAGCGATTTCGAGTCAATCGGTCCAAAGACCTGGAAGCTATTGAAAAAATGGGCCACTTTTTTCTTTAAAATATTCACCAAAAATACAAATTTCACCGGAATCCGATGGGGACTGCTGTGTCTCATTCAGCGAGTAGAGGACCACATTCGTGACGAATTTCGAGTCAATCGGTCAAAAGACGACCGTAACCCTAACCCTAGCTCCATAACCCTAACCCTAACCCTAACCCTAATGCCAGCCTTAAGGCAGTCTCATGAAACATTGTCTCTTTTCACTAAAATATTCACCAAAAATACAAATTTCATCAGAATCCGATGGGGAATGCTGTGTCTCATTCAGCGAGTAGAGGACCACATTCGTGACGAATTTCGAGTCAATCGGTCAAAAGACCTGGAAGCTATTGAAAAAATGGGCCACTTTTTTCTTTAAAATATTCACCAAAAATACAAATTTCACCGGAATCCGATGGGGACTGCTGTGTCTCATTCAGCGAGTAGAGGACCACATTCGTGACGAATTTCGAGTCAATCGGTCAAAAGACGACCGTAACCCTAACCCTAGCTCCATAACCCTAACCCTAACCCTAACCCTAACCCTAATGCCAGCCTTAAGGCAGTCTCATGAAACATTGTCTCTTTTCACTAAAATATTCACCAAAAATACAAATTTCATCGGAATCCGATGGGGACTGCTGTGTCTCGTTCAGCCAGTATAGGAGCACATTTGGGAGCGATTTCGAGTCAATCGGTCCAAAGACCTGGAAGCTATTGAAAAAATGGGCCACTTTTTTCTTTAAAATATTCACCAAAAATACAAATTTCACCGGAATCCGATGGGGACTGCTGTGTCTCATTCAGCGAGTAGAGGACCACATTCGTGACGAATTTCGAGTCAATCGGTCAAAAGACGACCGTAACCCTAACCCTAGCTCCATAACCCTAACCCTAACCCTAACCCTAATGCCACAGCCTTAAGGCAGTCTCATGAAACATTGTCTCTTTTCACTAAAATTTTCACCAAAAATACAAATTTCACCGGAATCCGATGGGGACTGCTGTGTCTCGTTCAGCCAGTATAGGAGCACATTTGGGAGCGATTTCGAGTCAATCGGTCGAAAGACCTGGAAGCTATTGAAAAAATGGGCCACTTTTTTCTTTAAAATATTCACCAAAAATACAAATTTCACCGGAATCCGATGGGGACTGCTGTGTCTCGTTCAGCCAGTATAGGAGCACATTTGGGAGCGATTTCGAGTCAATCGGTCCAAAGACCTGGAAGCTATTGAAAAAATGGGCCACTTTTTTCTTTAAAATATTCACCAAAAATACAAATTTCACCGGAATCCGATGGGGACTGCTGTGTCTCATTCAGCGAGTAGAGGACCACATTCGTGACGAATTTCGAGTCAATCGGTCAAAAGACGACCGTAACCCTAACCCTAGCTCCATAACCCTAACCCTAACCCTAACCCTAATGCCAGCCTTAAGGCAGTCTCATGAAACATTGTCTCTTTTCACTAAAATATTCACCAAAAATACAAATTTCACCGGAATCCGATGGGGACTGCTGTGTCTCGTTCAGCCAGTATAGGAGCACATTTGGGAGCGATTTCGAGTCAATCGGTCCAAAGACCTGGAAGCTATTGAAAAAATGGGCCACTTTTTTCTTTAAAATATTCACCAAAAATACAAATTTCACCAGAATCCGATGGGGACTGCTGTGTCTCGTTCAGCCAGTATAGGAGCACATTTGGGAGCGATTTCGAGTCAATCGGTCCAAAGACCTGGAAGCTATTGAAAAAATGGGCCACTTTTTTCTTTAAAATATTCACCAAAAATACAAATTTCACCGGAATCCGATGGGGACTGCTGTGTCTCATTCAGCGAGTAGAGGACCACATTCGTGACGAATTTCGAGTCAATCGGTCAAAAGACGACCGTAACCCTAACCCTAGCTCCATAACCCTAACCCTAACCCTAACCCTAACCCTAATGCCAGCCTTAAGGCAGTCTCATGAAACATTGTCTCTTTTCACTAAAATATTCACCAAAAATACAAATTTCACCGGAATCCGATGGGGACTGCTGTGTCTCGTTCAGCCAGTATAGGAGCACATTTGGGAGCGATTTCGAGTCAATCGGTCCAAAGACCTGGAAGCTATTGAAAAAATGGGCCACTTTTTTCTTTAAAATATTCACCAAAAATACAAATTTCACCAGAATCCGATGGGGACTGCTGTGTCTCGTTGAGCCAGTATAGGAGCACATTTGGGAGCGATTTCGAGTCAATCGGTCCAAAGACCTGGAAGCTATTGAAAAAATGGGCCACTTTTTTCTTTAAAATATTCACCAAAAATACAAATTTCACCGGAATCCGATGGGGACTGCTGTGTCTCATTCAGCGAGTAGAGGACCACATTCGTGACGAATTTCGAGTCAATCGGTCAAAAGACGACCGTAACCCTAACCCTAGCTCCATAACCCTAACCCTAACCCTAACCCTAACCCTAATGCCAGCCTTAAGGCAGTCTCATGAAACATTGTCTCTTTTCACTAAAATATTCACCAAAAATACAAATTTCACCGGAATCCGATGGGGACTGCTGTGTCTCGTTCAGCCAGTATAGGAGCACATTTGGGAGCGATTTCGAGTCAATCGGTCCAAAGACCTGGAAGCTATTGAAAAAATGGGCCACTTTTTTCTTTAAAATATTCACCAAAAATACAAATTTCACCAGAATCCGATGGGGACTGCTGTGTCTCGTTGAGCCAGTATAGGAGCACATTTGGGAGCGATTTCGAGTCAATCGGTCCAAAGACCTGGAAGCTATTGAAAAAATGGGCCACTTTTTTCTTTAAAATATTCACCAAAAATACAAATTTCACCGGAATCCGATGGGGACTGCTGTGTCTCATTCAGCGAGTAGAGGACCACATTCGTGACGAATTTCGAGTCAATCGGTCAAAAGACGACCGTAACCCTAACCCTAGCTCCATAACCCTAACCCTAACCCTAACCCTAACCCTAATGCCAGCCTTAAGGCAGTCTCATGAAACATTGTCTCTTTTCACTAAAATATTCACCAAAAATACAAATTTCACCGGAATCCGATGGGGACTGCTGTGTCTCGTTCAGCCAGTATAGGAGCACATTTGGGAGCGATTTCGAGTCAATCGGTCCAAAGACCTGGAAGCTATTGAAAAAATGGGCCACTTTTTTCTTTAAAATATTCACCAAAAATACAAATTTCACCAGAATCCGATGGGGACTGCTGTGTCTCGTTCAGCCAGTATAGGAGCACATTTGGGAGCGATTTCGAGTCAATCGGTCCAAAGACCTGGAAGCTATTGAAAAAATGGGCCACTTTTTTCTTTAAAATATTCACCAAAAATACAAATTTCACCGGAATCCGATGGGGACTGCTGTGTCTCATTCAGCGAGTAGAGGACCACATTCGTGACGAATTTCGAGTCAATCGGTCAAAAGACGACCGTAACCCTAACCCTAGCTCCATAACCCTAACCCTAACCCTAACCCTAATGCCAGCCTTAAGGCAGTCTCATGAAACATTGTCTCTTTTCACTAAAATATTCACCAAAAATACAAATTTCACCGGAATCTGATGGGGACTGCTGTGTCTCGTTCAGCCAGTATAGGAGCACATTTGGGAGCGATTTCGAGTCAATCGGTCCAAAGACCTGGAAGCTATTGAAAAAATGGGCCACTTTTTTCTTTAAAATATTCACCAAAAATACAAATTTCACCGGAATCCGATGGGGACTGCTGTGTCTCGTTCAGCCAGTATAGGAGCACATTTGGGAGCGATTTCGAGTCAATCGGTCCAAAGACCTGGAAGCTATTGAAAAAATGGGCCACTTTTTTCTTTAAAATATTCACCAAAAATACAAATTTCACCGGAATCCGATGGGGACTGCTGTGTCTCATTCAGCGAGTAGAGGACCACATTCGTGACGAATTTCGAGTCAATCGGTCAAAAGACGACCGTAACCCTAACCCTAGCTCCATAACCCTAACCCTAACCCTAACCCTAATGCCAGCCTTAAGGCAGTCTCATGAAACATTGTCTCTTTTCACTAAAATATTCACCAAAAATACAAATTTCATCGGAATCCGATGGGGACTGCTGTGTCTCGTTCAGCCAGTATAGGAGCACATTTGGGAGCGATTTCGAGTCAATCGGTCCAAAGACCTGGAAGCTATTGAAAAAATGGGCCACTTTTTTCTTTAAAATATTCACCAAAAATACAAATTTCACCGGAATCCGATGGGGACTTCTGTGTCTCGTTCAGCCAGTATAGGAGCACATTTGGGAGCGATTTCGAGTCAATCGGTCCCAAGACCTGGAAGCTATTGAAAAAATGGGCCACTTTTTTCTTTAAAATATTCACCAAAAATACAAATTTCACCGGAATCCAATGGGGACTGCTGTGTCTCATTCAGCGAGTAGAGGACCACATTCGTGACGAATTTCGAGTCAATCGGTCAAAAGACGACCGTAACCCTAACCCTAGCTCCATAACCCTAACCCTAACCCTAACCCTAATGCCAGCCTTAAGGCAGTCTCATGAAACATTGTCTCTTTTCACTAAAATATTCACCAAAAATACAATTTTCACCGGAATCCGATGGGGACT
This sequence comes from Pagrus major, assembly GCF_040436345.1. Classification (NCBI taxonomy): domain Eukaryota; kingdom Metazoa; phylum Chordata; class Actinopteri; order Spariformes; family Sparidae; genus Pagrus; species Pagrus major. The sequence continues at coordinate 23,807,428 of NC_133236.1, read as the reverse complement.
GCTGTGTCTCGTTCAGCCAGTATAGGAGCACATTTGGGAGCGATTTCGAGTCAATCGGTCCAAAGACCTGGAAGCTATTGAAAAAATGGGCCACTTTTTTCTTTAAAATATTCACCAAAAATACAAATTTCACCGGAATCCGATGGGGACTGCTATGTCTCATTCAGCGAGTAGAGGACCACATTCGTGACGAATTTCGAGTCAATCGGTCAAAAGACGACCGTAACCCTAACCCTAGCTCCATAAACCTAACCCTAACCCTAACCCTAACCCTAATGCCAGCCTTAAGGCAGTCTCATGAAACATTGTCTCTTTTCACTAAAATATTCACCAAAAATACAAATTTCATCGGAATCCGATGGGGACTGCTGTGTCTCGTTCAGCCAGTATAGGAGCACATTTGGGAGCGATTTCGAGTCAATCGGTGCAAAGACCTGGAAGCTATTGAAAAAATGGGCCACTTTTTTCTTTAAAATATTCACCAAAAATACAAATTTCACCGGAATCCGATGGGGACTTCTGTGTCTCGTTCAGCCAGTATAGGAGCACATTTGGGAGCGATTTCGAGTCAATCGGTCCAAAGACCTGGAAGCTATTGAAAAAATGGGCCACTTTTTTCTTTAAAATATTCACCAAAAATACAAATTTCACCGGAATCCGATGGGGACTGCTGTGTCTCATTCAGCGAGTAGAGGACCACATTCGTGACGAATTTCGAGTCAATCGGTCAAAAGATGACCGTAACCCTAACCCTAGCTCCATAACCCTAACCCTAACCCTAACCCTAATGCCAGCCTTAAGGCAGTCTCATGAAACATTGTCTCTTTTCACTAAAATATTCACCAAAAATACAAATTTCACCGGAATCCGATGGGGACTGCTGTGTCTCGTTCAGCCAGTATAGGAGCACATTTGGGAGCGATTTCGAGTCAATCGGTCCAAAGACCTGGAAGCTATTGAAAAAATGGGCCACTTTTTTCTTTAAAATATTCACCAAAAATACAAATTTCACCGGAATCCGATGGGGACTGCTGTGTCTCATTCAGCGAGTAGAGGACCACATTCGTGACGAATTTCGAGTCAATCGGTCAAAAGACGACCGTAACCCTAACCCTAGCTCCATAACCCTAACCCTAACCCTAACCCTAATGCCAGCCTTAAGGCAGTCTCATGAAACATTGTCTCTTTTCACTAAAATATTCACCAAAAATACAAATTTCACCGGAATCCGATGGGGACTGCTGTGTCTCGTTCAGCCAGTATAGGAGCACATTTGGGAGCGATTTCGAGTCAATCGGTCCAAAGACCTGGAAGCTATTGAAAAAATGGGCCACTTTTTTCTTTAAAATATTCACCAAAAATACAAATTTCACCGGAATCCGATGGGGACTACTGTGTCTCGTTCAGCCAGTATAGGAGCACATTTGGGAGCGATTTCGAGTCAATCGGTCCAAAGACCTGGAAGCTATTGAAAAAATGGGCCACTTTTTTCTTTAAAATATTCACCAAAAATACAAATTTCACCGGAATCCGATGGGGACTGCTGTGTCTCATTCAGCGAGTAGAGGACCACATTCGTGACGAATTTCGAGTCAATCGGTTAAAAGACGACCGTAACCCTAACCCTAGCTCCATAACCCTAACCCTAACCCTAACCCTAATGCCAGCCTTAAGGCAGTCTCATGAAACATTGTCTCTTTTCACTAAAATATTCACCAAAAATACAAATTTCACCGGAATCCGATGGGGACTGCTGTGTCTCGTTCAGCCAGTATAGGAGCACATTTGGGAGCGATTTCGAGTCAATCGGTCCAAAGACCTGGAAGCTATTGAAAAAATGGGCCACTTTTTTCTTTAAAATATTCACCAAAAATACAAATTTCACCGGAATCCGATGGGGACTGCTGTGTCTCATTCAGCCAGTATAGGAGCACATTTGGGAGCGATTTCGAGTCAATCGGTCCAAAGACCTGGAAGCTATTGAAAAAATGGGCCACTTTTTTCTTTAAAATATTCACCAAAAATACAAATTTCACCGGAATCCGATGGGGACTGCTGTGTCTCATTCAGCGAGTAGAGGACCACATTCGTGACGAATTTCGAGTCAATCGGTCAAAAGACGACCGTAACCCTAACCCTAGCTCCATAACCCTAACCCTAATGCCAGCCTTAAGGCAGTCTCATGAAACATTGTCTCTTTTCACTAAAATATTCACCAAAAATACAAATTTCACCGGAATCCGATGGGGACTGCTGTGTCTCGTTCAGCCAGTATAGGAGCACATTTGGGAGCGATTTCGAGTCAATCGGTCCAAAGACCTGGAAGCTATTGAAAAAATGGGCCACTTTTTTCTTTAAAATATTCACCAAAAATACAAATTTCACCGGAATCCGATGGGGACTGCTGTGTCTCATTCAGCGAGTAGAGGACCACATTCGTGACGAATTTCGAGTCAATCGGTCAAAAGACGACCGTAACCCTAACCCTAGCTCCATAACCCTAACCCTAACCCTAACCCTAACCCTAATGCCAGCCTTAAGGCAGTCTCATGAAACATTGTCTCTTTTCACTAAAATATTCACCAAAAATACAAATTTCACCGGAATCCGATGGGGACTGCTGTGTCTCGTTCAGCCAGTATAGGAGCACATTTGGGAGCGATTTCGAGTCAATCGGTCCAAAGACCTGGAAGCTATTGAAAAAATGGGCCACTTTTTTCTTTAAAATATTCACCAAAAATACAAATTTCACCGGAATCCGATGGGGACTGCTGTGTCTCATTCAGCGAGTAGAGGACCACATTCGTGACGAATTTCGAGTCAATCGGTCAAAAGACGACCGTAACCCTAACCCTAGCTCCATAACCCTAACCCTAACCCTAACCCTAACCCTAATGCCAGCCTTAAGGCAGTCTCATGAAACATTGTCTCTTTTCACTAAAATATTCACCAAAAATACAAATTTCACCGGAATCCGATGGGGACTGCTGTGTCTCGTTCAGCCAGTATAGGAGCACATTTGGGAGCGATTTCGAGTCAATCGGTCCAAAGACCTGGAAGCTATTGAAAAAATGGGCCACTTTTTTCTTTAAAATATTCACCAAAAATACAAATTTCACCGGAATCCGATGGGGACTGCTGTGTCTCGTTCAGCCAGTATAGGAGCACATTTGGGAGCGATTTCGAGTCAATCGGTCCAAAGACCTGGAAGCTATTGAAAAAATGGGCCACTTTTTTCTTTAAAATATTCACCAAAAATACAAATTTCACCGGAATCCGATGGGGACTGCTGTGTCTCATTCAGCGAGTAGAGGACCACATTCGTGACGAATTTCGAGTCAATCGGTCAAAAGACGACCGTAACCCTAACCCTAGCTCCATAACCCTAACCCTAACCCTAACCCTAATGCCAGCCTTAAGGCAGTCTCATGAAACATTGTCTCTTTTCACTAAAATATTCACCAAAAATACAAATTTCACCGGAATCCGATGGGGACTGCTGTGTCTCGTTCAGCCAGTATAGGAGCACATTTGGGAGCGATTTCGAGTCAATCGGTCCAAAGACCTGGAAGCTATTGAAAAAATGGGCCACTTTTTTCTTTAAAATATTCACCAAAAATACAAATTTCACCGGAATCCGATGGGGACTGCTGTGTCTCGTTCAGCCAGTATAGGAGCACATTTGGGAGCGATTTCGAGTCAATCGGTCCAAAGACCTGGAAGCTATTGAAAAAATGGGCCACTTTTTTCTTTAAAATATTCACCAAAAATACAAATTTCACCGGAATCCGATGGGGACTGCTGTGTCTCATTCAGCGAGTAGAGGACCACATTCCTGACGAATTTCGAGTCAATCGGTCAAAAGACGACCGTAACCCTAACCCTAGCTCCATAACCCTAACCCTAACCCTAACCCTAATGCCAGCCTTAAGGCAGTCTCATGAAACATTGTCTCTTTTCACTAAAATATTCACCAAAAAAACAAATTTCACCGGAATCCGATGGGGACTGCTGTGTCTCGTTCAGCCAGTATAGGAGCACATTTGGGAGCGATTTCGAGTCAATCGGTCCAAAGACCTGGAAGCTATTGAAAAAATGGGCCACTTTTTTCTTTAAAATATTCACCAAAAATACAAATTTCACCGGAATCCGATGGGGACTGCTGTGTCTCGTTCAGCCAGTATAGGAGCACATTTGGGAGCGATTTCGAGTCAATCGGTCCAAAGACCTGGAAGCTATTGAAAAAATGGGCCACTTTTTTCTTTAAAATATTCACCAAAAATACAAATTTCACCGGAATCCGATGGGGACTGCTGTGTCTCATTCAGCGAGTAGAGGACCACATTCGTGACGAATTTCGAGTCAATCGGTCAAAAGACGACCGTAACCCTAACCCTAGCTCCATAACCCTAACCCTAACCCTAACCCTAATGCCAGCCTTAAGGCAGTCTCATGAAACATTGTCTCTTTTCACTAAAATATTCACCAAAAATACAAATTTCACCGGAATCCGATGGGGACTGCTGTGTCTCGTTCAGCCAGTATAGGAGCACATTTGGGAGCGATTTCGAGTCAATCGGTCCAAAGACCTGGAAGCTATTGAAAAAATGGGCCACTTTTTTCTTTAAAATATTCACCAAAAATACAAATTTCACCGGAATCCGATGGGGACTGCTGTGTCTCGTTCAGCCAGTATAGGAGCACATTTGGGAGCGATTTCGAGTCAATCGGTCCAAAGACCTGGAAGCTATTGAAAAAATGGGCCACTTTTTTCTTTAAAATATTCACCAAAAATACAAATTTCACCGGAATCCGATGGGGACTGCTGTGTCTCATTCAGCGAGTAGAGGACCACATTCGTGACGAATTTCGAGTCAATCGGTCAAAAGACGACCGTAACCCTAACCCTAGCTCCATAACCCTAACCCTAACCCTAACCCTAATGCCAGCCTTAAGGCAGTCTCATGAAACATTGTCTCTTTTCACTAAAATATTCACCAAAAATACAAATTTCATCAGAATCCGATGGGGAATGCTGTGTCTCATTCAGCGAGTAGAGGACCACATTCGTGACGAATTTCGAGTCAATCGGTCAAAAGACCTGGAAGCTATTGAAAAAATGGGCCACTTTTTTCTTTAAAATATTCACCAAAAATACAAATTTCACCGGAATCCGATGGGGACTGCTGTGTCTCATTCAGCGAGTAGAGGACCACATTCGTGACGAATTTCGAGTCAATCGGTCAAAAGACGACCGTAACCCTAACCCTAGCTCCATAACCCTAACCCTAACCCTAACCCTAACCCTAATGCCAGCCTTAAGGCAGTCTCATGAAACATTGTCTCTTTTCACTAAAATATTCACCAAAAATACAAATTTCATCGGAATCCGATGGGGACTGCTGTGTCTCGTTCAGCCAGTATAGGAGCACATTTGGGAGCGATTTCGAGTCAATCGGTCCAAAGACCTGGAAGCTATTGAAAAAATGGGCCACTTTTTTCTTTAAAATATTCACCAAAAATACAAATTTCACCGGAATCCGATGGGGACTGCTGTGTCTCATTCAGCGAGTAGAGGACCACATTCGTGACGAATTTCGAGTCAATCGGTCAAAAGACGACCGTAACCCTAACCCTAGCTCCATAACCCTAACCCTAACCCTAACCCTAATGCCACAGCCTTAAGGCAGTCTCATGAAACATTGTCTCTTTTCACTAAAATTTTCACCAAAAATACAAATTTCACCGGAATCCGATGGGGACTGCTGTGTCTCGTTCAGCCAGTATAGGAGCACATTTGGGAGCGATTTCGAGTCAATCGGTCCAAAGACCTGGAAGCTATTGAAAAAATGGGCCACTTTTTTCTTTAAAATATTCACCAAAAATACAAATTTCACCGGAATCCGATGGGGACTGCTGTGTCTCGTTCAGCCAGTATAGGAGCACATTTGGGAGCGATTTCGAGTCAATCGGTCCAAAGACCTGGAAGCTATTGAAAAAATGGGCCACTTTTTTCTTTAAAATATTCACCAAAAATACAAATTTCACCGGAATCCGATGGGGACTGCTGTGTCTCATTCAGCGAGTAGAGGACCACATTCGTGACGAATTTCGAGTCAATCGGTCAAAAGACGACCGTAACCCTAACCCTAGCTCCATAACCCTAACCCTAACCCTAACCCTAATGCCAGCCTTAAGGCAGTCTCATGAAACATTGTCTCTTTTCACTAAAATATTCACCAAAAATACAAATTTCACCGGAATCCGATGGGGACTGCTGTGTCTCGTTCAGCCAGTATAGGAGCACATTTGGGAGCGATTTCGAGTCAATCGGTCCAAAGACCTGGAAGCTATTGAAAAAATGGGCCACTTTTTTCTTTAAAATATTCACCAAAAATACAAATTTCACCAGAATCCGATGGGGACTGCTGTGTCTCGTTCAGCCAGTATAGGAGCACATTTGGGAGCGATTTCGAGTCAATCGGTCCAAAGACCTGGAAGCTATTGAAAAAATGGGCCACTTTTTTCTTTAAAATATTCACCAAAAATACAAATTTCACCGGAATCCGATGGGGACTGCTGTGTCTCATTCAGCGAGTAGAGGACCACATTCGTGACGAATTTCGAGTCAATCGGTCAAAAGACGACCGTAACCCTAACCCTAGCTCCATAACCCTAACCCTAACCCTAACCCTAACCCTAATGCCAGCCTTAAGGCAGTCTCATGAAACATTGTCTCTTTTCACTAAAATATTCACCAAAAATACAAATTTCACCGGAATCCGATGGGGACTGCTGTGTCTCGTTCAGCCAGTATAGGAGCACATTTGGGAGCGATTTCGAGTCAATCGGTCCAAAGACCTGGAAGCTATTGAAAAAATGGGCCACTTTTTTCTTTAAAATATTCACCAAAAATACAAATTTCACCAGAATCCGATGGGGACTGCTGTGTCTCGTTGAGCCAGTATAGGAGCACATTTGGGAGCGATTTCGAGTCAATCGGTCCAAAGACCTGGAAGCTATTGAAAAAATGGGCCACTTTTTTCTTTAAAATATTCACCAAAAATACAAATTTCACCGGAATCCGATGGGGACTGCTGTGTCTCATTCAGCGAGTAGAGGACCACATTCGTGACGAATTTCGAGTCAATCGGTCAAAAGACGACCGTAACCCTAACCCTAGCTCCATAACCCTAACCCTAACCCTAACCCTAACCCTAATGCCAGCCTTAAGGCAGTCTCATGAAACATTGTCTCTTTTCACTAAAATATTCACCAAAAATACAAATTTCACCGGAATCCGATGGGGACTGCTGTGTCTCGTTCAGCCAGTATAGGAGCACATTTGGGAGCGATTTCGAGTCAATCGGTCCAAAGACCTGGAAGCTATTGAAAAAATGGGCCACTTTTTTCTTTAAAATATTCACCAAAAATACAAATTTCACCAGAATCCGATGGGGACTGCTGTGTCTCGTTCAGCCAGTATAGGAGCACATTTGGGAGCGATTTCGAGTCAATCGGTCCAAAGACCTGGAAGCTATTGAAAAAATGGGCCACTTTTTTCTTTAAAATATTCACCAAAAATACAAATTTCACCGGAATCCGATGGGGACTGCTGTGTCTCATTCAGCGAGTAGAGGACCACATTCGTGACGAATTTCGAGTCAATCGGTCAAAAGACGACCGTAACCCTAACCCTAGCTCCATAACCCTAACCCTAACCCTAACCCTAATGCCAGCCTTAAGGCAGTCTCATGAAACATTGTCTCTTTTCACTAAAATATTCACCAAAAATACAAATTTCACCGGAATCTGATGGGGACTGCTGTGTCTCGTTCAGCCAGTATAGGAGCACATTTGGGAGCGATTTCGAGTCAATCGGTCCAAAGACCTGGAAGCTATTGAAAAAATGGGCCACTTTTTTCTTTAAAATATTCACCAAAAATACAAATTTCACCGGAATCCGATGGGGACTGCTGTGTCTCGTTCAGCCAGTATAGGAGCACATTTGGGAGCGATTTCGAGTCAATAGGTCCAAAGACCTGGAAGCTATTGAAAAAATGGGCCACTTTTTTCTTTAAAATATTCACCAAAAATACAAATTTCACCGGAATCCGATGGGGACTGCTGTGTCTCATTCAGCGAGTAGAGGACCACATTCGTGACGAATTTCGAGTCAATCGGTCAAAAGACGACCGTAACCCTAACCCTAGCTCCATAACCCTAACCCTAACCCTAACCCTAATGCCAGCCTTAAGGCAGTCTCATGAAACATTGTCTCTTTTCACTAAAATATTCACCAAAAATACAAATTTCATCGGAATCCGATGGGGACTGCTGTGTCTCGTTCAGCCAGTATAGGAGCACATTTGGGAGCGATTTCGAGTCAATCGGTCCAAAGACCTGGAAGCTATTGAAAAAATGGGCCACTTTTTTCTTTAAAATATTCACCAAAAATACAAATTTCACCGGAATCCGATGGGGACTTCTGTGTCTCGTTCAGCCAGTATAGGAGCACATTTGGGAGCGATTTCGAGTCAATCGGTCCCAAGACCTGGAAGCTATTGAAAAAATGGGCCACTTTTTTCTTTAAAATATTCACCAAAAATACAAATTTCACCGGAATCCAATGGGGACTGCTGTGTCTCATTCAGCGAGTAGAGGACCACATTCGTGACGAATTTCGAGTCAATCGGTCAAAAGACGACCGTAACCCTAACCCTAGCTCCATAACCCTAACCCTAACCCTAACCCTAATGCCAGCCTTAAGGCAGTCTCATGAAACATTGTCTCTTTTCACTAAAATATTCACCAAAAATACAATTTTCACCGGAATCCGATGGGGACTGCTGTGTCTCGTTCAGCCAGTATAGGAGCACATTTGGGAGCGATTTCGAGTCAATCGGTCCAAAGACCTGGAAGCTATTGAAAAAATGGGCCACTTTTTTCTTTAAAATATTCACCAAAAATACAAATTTCACCGGAATCCGATGGGGACTGCTATGTCTCATTCAGCGAGTAGAGGACCACATTCGTGACGAATTTCGAGTCAATCGGTCAAAAGACGACCGTAACCCTAACCCTAGCTCCATAACCCTAACCCTAACCCTAACCCTAACCCTAATGCCAGCCTTAAGGCAGTCTCATGAAACATTGTCTCTTTTCACTAAAATATTCACCAAAAATACAAATTTCATCGGAATCCGATGGGGACTGCTGTGTCTCGTTCAGCCAGTATAGGAGCACATTTGGGAGCGATTTCGAGTCAATCGGTGCAAAGACCTGGAAGCTATTGAAAAAATGGGCCACTTTTTTCTTTAAAATATTCACCAAAAATACAAATTTCACCGGAATCCGATGGGGACTTCTGTGTCTCGTTCAGCCAGTATAGGAGCACATTTGGGAGCGATTTCGAGTCAATCGGTCCAAAGACCTGGAAGCTATTGAAAAAATGGGCCACTTTTTTCTTTAAAATATTCACCAAAAATACAAATTTCACCGGAATCCGATGGGGACTGCTGTGTCTCATTCAGCGAGTAGAGGACCACATTCGTGACGAATTTCGAGTCAATCGGTCAAAAGATGACCGTAACCCTAACCCTAGCTCCATAACCCTAACCCTAACCCTAACCCTAATGCCAGCCTTAAGGCAGTCTCATGAAACATTGTCTCTTTTCACTAAAATATTCACCAAAAATACAAATTTCACCGGAATCCGATGGGGACTGCTGTGTCTCGTTCAGCCAGTATAGGAGCACATTTGGGAGCGATTTCGAGTCAATCGGTCCAAAGACCTGGAAGCTATTGAAAAAATGGGCCACTTTTTTCTTTAAAATATTCACCAAAAATACAAATTTCACCGGAATCCGATGGGGACTGCTGTGTCTCATTCAGCGAGTAGAGGACCACATTCGTGACGAATTTCGAGTCAATCGGTCAAAAGACGACCGTAACCCTAACCCTAGCTCCATAACCCTAACCCTAACCCTAACCCTAATGCCAGCCTTAAGGCAGTCTCATGAAACATTGTCTCTTTTCACTAAAATATTCACCAAAAATACAAATTTCACCGGAATCCGATGGGGACTGCTGTGTCTCGTTCAGCCAGTATAGGAGCACATTTGGGAGCGATTTCGAGTCAATCGGTCCAAAGACCTGGAAGCTATTGAAAAAATGGGCCACTTTTTTCTTTAAAATATTCACCAAAAATACAAATTTCACCGGAATCCGATGGGGACTACTGTGTCTCGTTCAGCCAGTATAGGAGCACATTTGGGAGCGATTTCGAGTCAATCGGTCCAAAGACCTGGAAGCTATTGAAAAAATGGGCCACTTTTTTCTTTAAAATATTCACCAAAAATACAAATTTCACCGGAATCCGATGGGGACTGCTGTGTCTCATTCAGCGAGTAGAGGACCACATTCGTGACGAATTTCGAGTCAATCGGTTAAAAGACGACCGTAACCCTAACCCTAGCTCCATAACCCTAACCCTAACCCTAACCCTAATGCCAGCCTTAAGGCAGTCTCATGAAACATTGTCTCTTTTCACTAAAATATTCACCAAAAATACAAATTTCACCGGAATCCGATGGGGACTGCTGTGTCTCGTTCAGCCAGTATAGGAGCACATTTGGGAGCGATTTCGAGTCAATCGGTCCAAAGACCTGGAAGCTATTGAAAAAATGGGCCACTTTTTTCTTTAAAATATTCACCAAAAATACAAATTTCACCGGAATCCGATGGGGACTGCTGTGTCTCATTCAGCCAGTATAGGAGCACATTTGGGAGCGATTTCGAGTCAATCGGTCCAAAGACCTGGAAGCTATTGAAAAAATGGGCCACTTTTTTCTTTAAAATATTCACCAAAAATACAAATTTCACCGGAATCCGATGGGGACTGCTGTGTCTCATTCAGCGAGTAGAGGACCACATTCGTGACGAATTTCGAGTCAATCGGTCAAAAGACGACCGTAACCCTAACCCTAGCTCCATAACCCTAACCCTAATGCCAGCCTTAAGGCAGTCTCATGAAACATTGTCTCTTTTCACTAAAATATTCACCAAAAATACAAATTTCACCGGAATCCGATGGGGACTGCTGTGTCTCGTTCAGCCAGTATAGGAGCACATTTGGGAGCGATTTCGAGTCAATCGGTCCAAAGACCTGGAAGCTATTGAAAAAATGGGCCACTTTTTTCTTTAAAATATTCACCAAAAATACAAATTTCACCGGAATCCGATGGGGACTGCTGTGTCTCATTCAGCGAGTAGAGGACCACATTCGTGACGAATTTCGAGTCAATCGGTCAAAAGACGACCGTAACCCTAACCCTAGCTCCATAACCCTAACCCTAACCCTAACCCTAACCCTAATGCCAGCCTTAAGGCAGTCTCATGAAACATTGTCTCTTTTCACTAAAATATTCACCAAAAATACAAATTTCACCGGAATCCGATGGGGACTGCTGTGTCTCGTTCAGCCAGTATAGGAGCACATTTGGGAGCGATTTCGAGTCAATCGGTCCAAAGACCTGGAAGCTATTGAAAAAATGGGCCACTTTTTTCTTTAAAATATTCACCAAAAATACAAATTTCACCGGAATCCGATGGGGACTGCTGTGTCTCATTCAGCGAGTAGAGGACCACATTCGTGACGAATTTCGAGTCAATCGGTCAAAAGACGACCGTAACCCTAACCCTAGCTCCATAACCCTAACCCTAACCCTAACCCTAATGCCAGCCTTAAGGCAGTCTCATGAAACATTGTCTCTTTTCACTAAAATATTCACCAAAAATACAAATTTCACCGGAATCCGATGGGGACTGCTGTGTCTCGTTCAGCCAGTATAGGAGCACATTTGGGAGCGATTTCGAGTCAATCGGTCCAAAGACCTGGAAGCTATTGAAAAAATGGGCCACTTTTTTCTTTAAAATATTCACCAAAAATACAAATTTCACCGGAATCCGATGGGGACTGCTGTGTCTCGTTCAGCCAGTATAGGAGCACATTTGGGAGCGATTTCGAGTCAATCGGTCCAAAGACCTGGAAGCTATTGAAAAAATGGGCCACTTTTTTCTTTAAAATATTCACCAAAAATACAAATTTCACCGGAATCCGATGGGGACTGCTGTGTCTCATTCAGCGAGTAGAGGACCACATTCGTGACGAATTTCGAGTCAATCGGTCAAAAGACGACCGTAACCCTAACCCTAGCTCCATAACCCTAACCCTAACCCTAACCCTAATGCCAGCCTTAAGGCAGTCTCATGAAACATTGTCTCTTTTCACTAAAATATTCACCAAAAATACAAATTTCACCGGAATCCGATGGGGACTGCTGTGTCTCGTTCAGCCAGTATAGGAGCACATTTGGGAGCGATTTCGAGTCAATCGGTCCAAAGACCTGGAAGCTATTGAAAAAATGGGCCACTTTTTTCTTTAAAATATTCACCAAAAATACAAATTTCACCGGAATCCGATGGGGACTGCTGTGTCTCGTTCAGCCAGTATAGGAGCACATTTGGGAGCGATTTCGAGTCAATCGGTCCAAAGACCTGGAAGCTATTGAAAAAATGGGCCACTTTTTTCTTTAAAATATTCACCAAAAATACAAATTTCACCGGAATCCGATGGGGACTGCTGTGTCTCATTCAGCGAGTAGAGGACCACATTCCTGACGAATTTCGAGTCAATCGGTCAAAAGACGACCGTAACCCTAACCCTAGCTCCATAACCCTAACCCTAACCCTAACCCTAATGCCAGCCTTAAGGCAGTCTCATGAAACATTGTCTCTTTTCACTAAAATATTCACCAAAAAAACAAATTTCACCGGAATCCGATGGGGACTGCTGTGTCTCGTTCAGCCAGTATAGGAGCACATTTGGGAGCGATTTCGAGTCAATCGGTCCAAAGACCTGGAAGCTATTGAAAAAATGGGCCACTTTTTTCTTTAAAATATTCACCAAAAATACAAATTTCACCGGAATCCGATGGGGACTGCTGTGTCTCGTTCAGCCAGTATAGGAGCACATTTGGGAGCGATTTCGAGTCAATCGGTCCAAAGACCTGGAAGCTATTGAAAAAATGGGCCACTTTTTTCTTTAAAATATTCACCAAAAATACAAATTTCACCGGAATCCGATGGGGACTGCTGTGTCTCATTCAGCGAGTAGAGGACCACATTCGTGACGAATTTCGAGTCAATCGGTCAAAAGACGACCGTAACCCTAACCCTAGCTCCATAACCCTAACCCTAACCCTAACCCTAATGCCAGCCTTAAGGCAGTCTCATGAAACATTGTCTCTTTTCACTAAAATATTCACCAAAAATACAAATTTCACCGGAATCCGATGGGGACTGCTGTGTCTCGTTCAGCCAGTATAGGAGCACATTTGGGAGCGATTTCGAGTCAATCGGTCCAAAGACCTGGAAGCTATTGAAAAAATGGGCCACTTTTTTCTTTAAAATATTCACCAAAAATACAAATTTCACCGGAATCCGATGGGGACTGCTGTGTCTCATTCAGCGAGTAGAGGACCACATTCGTGACGAATTTCGAGTCAATCGGTCAAAAGACGACCGTAACCCTAACCCTAGCTCCATAACCCTAACCCTAACCCTAACCCTAATGCCAGCCTTAAGGCAGTCTCATGAAACATTATCTCTTTTCACTAAAATATTCACCAAAAATACAAATTTCACCGGAATCCGATGGGGACTGCTGTGTCTCGTTCAGCCAGTATAGGAGCACATTTGGGAGCGATTTCGAGTCAATCGGTCCAAAGACCTGGAAGCTATTGAAAAAATGGGCCACTTTTTTCTTTAAAATATTCACCAAAAATACAAATTTCACCGGAATCCGATGGGGACTGCTGTGTCTCATTCAGCGAGTAGAGGACCACATTCGTGACGAATTTCGAGTCAATCGGTCAAAAGACGACCGTAACCCTAACCCTAGCTCCATAACCCTAACCCTAACCCTAACCATAATGCCAGCCTTAAGGCAGTCTCATGAAACATTGTCTCTTTTCACTAAAATATTCACCAAAAATACAAATTTCACCGGAATCCGATGGGGACTGCTGTGTCTCGTTCAGCCAGTATAGGAGCACATTTGGGAGCGATTTCGAGTCAATCGGTCCAAAGACCTGGAAGCTATTGAAAAAATGGGCCACTTTTTTCTTTAAAATATTCACCAAAAATACAAATTTCACCGGAATCCGATGGGGACTGCTGTGTCTCATTCAGCGAGTAGAGGACCACATTCGTGACGAATTTCGAGTCAATCGGTCAAAAGACGACCGTAACCCTAACCCTAGCTCCATAACCCTAACCCTAACCCTAACCCTAACCCTAATGCCAGCCTTAAGGCAGTCTCATGAAACATTGTCTCTTTTCACTAAAATATTCACCAAAAATACAAATTTCACCGGAATCCGATGGGGACTGCTGTGTCTCGTTCAGCCAGTATAGGAGCACATTTGGGAGCGATTTCGAGTCAATCGGTCCAAAGACCTGGAAGCTATTGAAAAAATGGGCCACTTTTTTCTTTAAAATATTCACCAAAAATACAAATTTCAGCAGAATCCGATGGGGACTGCTGTGTCTCGTTCAGCCAGTATAGGAGCACATTTGGGAGCGATTTCGAGTCAATCGGTCCAAAGACCTGGAAGCTATTGAAAAAATGGGCCACTTTTTTCTTTAAAATATTCACCAAAAATACAAATTTCACCGGAATCCGATGGGGACTGCTGTGTCTCATTCAGCGAGTAGAGGACCACATTCCTGACGAATTTCGAGTCAATCGGTCAAAAGACGACCGTAACCCTAACCCTAGCTCCATAACCCTAACCCTAACCCTAACCCTAATGCCAGCCTTAAGGCAGTCTCATGAAACATTGTCTCTTTTCACTAAAATATTCACCAAAAATACAAATTTCACCGGAATCCGATGGGGACTGCTGTGTCTCGTTCAGCCAGTATAGGAGCACATTTGGGAGCGATTTCGAGTCAATCGGTCCAAAGACCTGGAAGCTATTGAAAAAATGGGCCACTTTTTTCTTTAAAATATTCACCAAAAATACAAATTTCACCGGAATCCGATGGGGACTGCTGTGTCTCGTTCAGCCAGTATAGGAGCACATTTGGGAGCGATTTCGAGTCAATCGGTCCAAAGACCTGGAAGCTATTGAAAAAATGGGCCACTTTTTTCTTTAAAATATTCACCAAAAATACAAATTTCACCGGAATCCGATGGGGACTGCTGTGTCTCATTCAGCGAGTAGAGGACCACATTCCTGACGAATTTCGAGTCAATCGGTCAAAAGACGACCGTAACCCTAACCCTAGCTCCATAACCCTAACCCTAACCCTAACCCTAATGCCAGCCTTAAGGCAGTCTCATGAAACATTGTCTCTTTTCACTAAAATATTCACCAAAAAAACAAATTTCACCGGAATCCGATGGGGACTGCTGTGTCTCGTTCAGCCAGTATAGGAGCACATTTGGGAGCGATTTCGAGTCAATCGGTCCAAAGACCTGGAAGCTATTGAAAAAATGGGCCACTTTTTTCTTTAAAATATTCACCAAAAATACAAATTTCACCGGAATCCGATGGGGACTGCTGTGTCTCGTTCAGCCAGTATAGGAGCACATTTGGGAGCGATTTCGAGTCAATCGGTCCAAAGACCTGGAAGCTATTGAAAAAATGGGCCACTTTTTTCTTTAAAATATTCACCAAAAATACAAATTTCACCGGAATCCGATGGGGACTGCTGTGTCTCATTCAGCGAGTAGAGGACCACATTCGTGACGAATTTCGAGTCAATCGGTCAAAAGACGACCGTAACCCTAACCCTAGCTCCATAACCCTAACCCTAACCCTAACCCTAATGCCAGCCTTAAGGCAGTCTCATGAAACATTGTCTCTTTTCACTAAAATATTCACCAAAAATACAAATTTCACCGGAATCCGATGGGGACTGCTGTGTCTCGTTCAGCCAGTATAGGAGCACATTTGGGAGCGATTTCGAGTCAATCGGTCCAAAGACCTGGAAGCTATTGAAAAAATGGGCCACTTTTTTCTTTAAAATATTCACCAAAAATACAAATTTCACCGGAATCCGATGGGGACTGCTGTGTCTCATTCAGCGAGTAGAGGACCACATTCCTGACGAATTTCGAGTCAATCGGTCAAAAGACGACCGTAACCCTAACCCTAGCTCCATAACCCTAACCCTAACCCTAACCCTAATGCCAGCCTTAAGGCAGTCTCATGAAACATTGTCTCTTTTCACTAAAATATTCACCAAAAATACAAATTTCACCGGAATCCGATGGGGACTGCTGTGTCTCGTTCAGCCAGTATAGGAGCACATTTGGGAGCGATTTCGAGTCAATCGGTCCAAAGACCTGGAAGCTATTGAAAAAATGGGCCACTTTTTTCTTTAAAATATTCACCAAAAATACAAATTTCACCGGAATCCGATGGGGACTGCTGTGTCTCATTCAGCGAGTAGAGGACCACATTCGTGACGAATTTCGAGTCAATCGGTCAAAAGACGACCGTAACCCTAACCCTAGCTCCATAACCCTAACCCTAACCCTAACCATAATGCCAGCCTTAAGGCAGTCTCATGAAACATTGTCTCTTTTCACTAAAATATTCACCAAAAATACAAATTTCACCGGAATCCGATGGGGACTGCTGTGTCTCGTTCAGCCAGTATAGGAGCACATTTGGGAGCGATTTCGAGTCAATCGGTCCAAAGACCTGGAAGCTATTGAAAAAATGGGCCACTTTTTTCTTTAAAATATTCACCAAAAATACAAATTTCACCGGAATCCGATGGGGACTGCTGTGTCTCATTCAGCGAGTAGAGGACCACATTCGTGACGAATTTCGAGTCAATCGGTCAAAAGACGACCGTAACCCTAACCCTAGCTCCATAACCCTAACCCTAACCCTAACCCTAATGCCAGCCTTAAGGCAGTCTCATGAAACATTGTCTCTTTTCACTAAAATATTCACCAAAAATACAAATTTCACCGGAATCCGATGGGGACTGCTGTGTCTCGTTCAGCCAGTATAGGAGCACATTTGGGAGCGATTTCGAGTCAATCGGTCCAAAGACCTGGAAGCTATTGAAAAAATGGGCCACTTTTTTCTTTAAAATATTCACCAAAAATACAAATTTCAGCAGAATCCGATGGGGACTGCTGTGTCTCGTTCAGCCAGTATAGGAGCACATTTGGGAGCGATTTCGAGTCAATCGGTCCAAAGACCTGGAAGCTATTGAAAAAATGGGCCACTTTTTTCTTTAAAATATTCACCAAAAATACAAATTTCACCGGAATCCGATGGGGACTGCTGTGTCTCATTCAGCGAGTAGAGGACCACATTCCTGACGAATTTCGAGTCAATCGGTCAAAAGACGACCGTAACCCTAACCCTAGCTCCATAACCCTAACCCTAACCCTAACCCTAATGCCAGCCTTAAGGCAGTCTCATGAAACATTGTCTCTTTTCACTAAAATATTCACCAAAAATACAAATTTCACCGGAATCCGATGGGGACTGCTGTGTCTCGTTCAGCCAGTATAGGAGCACATTTGGGAGCGATTTCGAGTCAATCGGTCCAAAGACCTGGAAGCTATTGAAAAAATGGGCCACTTTTTTCTTTAAAATATTCACCAAAAATACAAATTTCACCGGAATCCGATGGGGACTGCTGTGTCTCGTTCAGCCAGTATAGGAGCACATTTGGGAGCGATTTCGAGTCAATCGGTCCAAAGACCTGGAAGCTATTGAAAAAATGGGCCACTTTTTTCTTTAAAATATTCACCAAAAATACAAATTTCACCGGAATCCGATGGGGACTGCTGTGTCTCATTCAGCGAGTAGAGGACCACATTCCTGACGAATTTCGAGTCAATCGGTCAAAAGACGACCGTAACCCTAACCCTAGCTCCATAACCCTAACCCTAACCCTAACCCTAATGCCAGCCTTAAGGCAGTCTCATGAAACATTGTCTCTTTTCACTAAAATATTCACCAAAAAAACAAATTTCACCGGAATCCGATGGGGACTGCTGTGTCTCGTTCAGCCAGTATAGGAGCACATTTGGGAGCGATTTCGAGTCAATCGGTCCAAAGACCTGGAAGCTATTGAAAAAATGGGCCACTTTTTTCTTTAAAATATTCACCAAAAATACAAATTTCACCGGAATCCGATGGGGACTGCTGTGTCTCGTTCAGCCAGTATAGGAGCACATTTGGGAGCGATTTCGAGTCAATCGGTCCAAAGACCTGGAAGCTATTGAAAAAATGGGCCACTTTTTTCTTTAAAATATTCACCAAAAATACAAATTTCACCGGAATCCGATGGGGACTGCTGTGTCTCATTCAGCGAGTAGAGGACCACATTCGTGACGAATTTCGAGTCAATCGGTCAAAAGACGACCGTAACCCTAACCCTAGCTCCATAACCCTAACCCTAACCCTAACCCTAATGCCAGCCTTAAGGCAGTCTCATGAAACATTGTCTCTTTTCACTAAAATATTCACCAAAAATACAAATTTCACCGGAATCCGATGGGGACTGCTGTGTCTCGTTCAGCCAGTATAGGAGCACATTTGGGAGCGATTTCGAGTCAATCGGTCCAAAGACCTGGAAGCTATTGAAAAAATGGGCCACTTTTTTCTTTAAAATATTCACCAAAAATACAAATTTCACCGGAATCCGATGGGGACTGCTGTGTCTCATTCAGCGAGTAGAGGACCACATTCGTGACGAATTTCGAGTCAATCGGTCAAAAGACGACCGTAACCCTAACCCTAGCTCCATAACCCTAACCCTAACCCTAACCCTAATGCCAGCCTTAAGGCAGTCTCATGAAACATTATCTCTTTTCACTAAAATATTCACCAAAAATACAAATTTCACCGGAATCCGATGGGGACTGCTGTGTCTCGTTCAGCCAGTATAGGAGCACATTTGGGAGCGATTTCGAGTCAATCGGTCCAAAGACCTGGAAGCTATTGAAAAAATGGGCCACTTTTTTCTTTAAAATATTCACCAAAAATACAAATTTCACCGGAATCCGATGGGGACTGCTGTGTCTCATTCAGCGAGTAGAGGACCACATTCGTGACGAATTTCGAGTCAATCGGTCAAAAGACGACCGTAACCCTAACCCTAGCTCCATAACCCTAACCCTAACCCTAACCATAATGCCAGCCTTAAGGCAGTCTCATGAAACATTGTCTCTTTTCACTAAAATATTCACCAAAAATACAAATTTCACCGGAATCCGATGGGGACTGCTGTGTCTCGTTCAGCAAGTATAGGAGCACATTTGGGAGCGATTTCGAGTCAATCGGTCCAAAGACCTGGAAGCTATTGAAAAAATGGGCCACTTTTTTCTTTAAAATATTCACCAAAAATACAAATTTCACCGGAATCCGATGGGGACTGCTGTGTCTCATTCAGCGAGTAGAGGACCACATTCGTGACGAATTTCGAGTCAATCGGTCAAAAGACGACCGTAACCCTAACCCTAGCTCCATAACCCTAACCCTAACCCTAACCCTAACCCTAATGCCAGCCTTAAGGCAGTCTCATGAAACATTGTCTCTTTTCACTAAAATATTCACCAAAAATACAAATTTCACCGGAATCCGATGGGGACTGCTGTGTCTCGTTCAGCCAGTATAGGAGCACATTTGGGAGCGATTTCGAGTCAATCGGTCCAAAGACCTGGAAGCTATTGAAAAAATGGGCCACTTTTTTCTTTAAAATATTCACCAAAAATACAAATTTCAGCAGAATCCGATGGGGACTGCTGTGTCTCGTTCAGCCAGTATAGGAGCACATTTGGGAGCGATTTCGAGTCAATCGGTCCAAAGACCTGGAAGCTATTGAAAAAATGGGCCACTTTTTTCTTTAAAATATTCACCAAAAATACAAATTTCACCGGAATCCGATGGGGACTGCTGTGTCTCATTCAGCGAGTAGAGGACCACATTCCTGACGAATTTCGAGTCAATCGGTCAAAAGACGACCGTAACCCTAACCCTAGCTCCATAACCCTAACCCTAACCCTAACCCTAATGCCAGCCTTAAGGCAGTCTCATGAAACATTGTCTCTTTTCACTAAAATATTCACCAAAAATACAAATTTCACCGGAATCCGATGGGGACTGCTGTGTCTCGTTCAGCCAGTATAGGAGCACATTTGGGAGCGATTTCGAGTCAATCGGTCCAAAGACCTGGAAGCTATTGAAAAAATGGGCCACTTTTTTCTTTAAAATATTCACCAAAAATACAAATTTCACCGGAATCCGATGGGGACTGCTGTGTCTCATTCAGCGAGTAGAGGACCACATTCGTGACGAATTTCGAGTCAATCGGTCAAAAGACGACCGTAACCCTAACCCTAGCTCCATAACCCTAACCCTAACCCTAACCCTAATGCCAGCCTTAAGGCAGTCTCATGAAACATTATCTCTTTTCACTAAAATATTCACCAAAAATACAAATTTCACCGGAATCCGATGGGGACTGCTGTGTCTCGTTCAGCCAGTATAGGAGCACATTTGGGAGCGATTTCGAGTCAAT
Source organism: Pagrus major (assembly GCF_040436345.1). Classification (NCBI taxonomy): domain Eukaryota; kingdom Metazoa; phylum Chordata; class Actinopteri; order Spariformes; family Sparidae; genus Pagrus; species Pagrus major. Next base: position 23,786,803 of record NC_133236.1, on the reverse strand, counting down.
CGGTCCAAAGACCTGGAAGCTATTGAAAAAATGGGCCACTTTTTTCTTTAAAATATTCACCAAAAATACAAATTTCACCGGAATCCGATGGGGACTGCTGTGTCTCATTCAGCGAGTAGAGGACCACATTCGTGACGAATTTCGAGTCAATCGGTCAAAAGACGACCGTAACCCTAACCCTAGCTCCATAACCCTAACCCTAACCCTAACCATAATGCCAGCCTTAAGGCAGTCTCATGAAACATTGTCTCTTTTCACTAAAATATTCACCAAAAATACAAATTTCACCGGAATCCGATGGGGACTGCTGTGTCTCGTTCAGCCAGTATAGGAGCACATTTGGGAGCGATTTCGAGTCAATCGGTCCAAAGACCTGGAAGCTATTGAAAAAATGGGCCACTTTTTTCTTTAAAATATTCACCAAAAATACAAATTTCACCGGAATCCGATGGGGACTGCTGTGTCTCATTCAGCGAGTAGA